>NC_136689.1:87088683-87308683 GCF_903797595.1 Erithacus rubecula | reverse complement strand
GGATTGCTTTGGACTTTTGAGAAAAATGTTACAGAAATTAAAGCATCCTCCTGAGTGAGCTGTCCCTTGTATAGGAAGTGTAAGCTGAATTGGGATGGATTCAATGACCCATACCACAACTCTTCTTGGTAAACTCAGACAGTTTTTGCAACTGGAATAGAGATATCCTAGCATATTTATGAGTAGTGTTATGCAGAAACCTAAGTTTGGGCTTCAGAGATCTCAGTGTACCTCCAAGAACAGTGACATTTTAAAATTCAGTGGTCTAAATTGTATCTAAATAAAAAGCAACGCTTTAATTACAGTTTGCTGGAGCTGCAGAAACAGAGTGGACACATGATCCTTTACTTCAAGCAAATTTTTCCAGTGAAAGGTTTTATAATTTCACTAGTCATATAACTAAATTTAGGGTTAGCATCACAAATTTGAGTAGATTACATCAATTTTGAGAAAATATTTCAGTTTTTCTTAAAAGCACATTTAAATGCAGTATTACTTAAACTGAAGGATAAACTGAAAACAAAAGAAAATCTGACATTTCAAATGGGATTTAATGTACAAGTATTTTTGTTTGAAAACTGAAAATAATTAATTAATTTCTACCAAATAAAAACGCTCCTTGGGACATTCAGCAGTGCTAATGATAATTGAGTACTCAATTGGAAAGGCCTTCCAGGTTGATGTCGTACAAATGTCAGGGGAGATTATAACTCTCTTAACTATGATGGAAATCCCCAGTCTGTTAAAGGTAGGAGGTTAGAGGGAATAAACCAGAACTAAATATCTTCATCGTGTACGATGCTTAAAGTTCCTCTTGCCACACTCAGTTTTCATTTTACCTCATCTCCTGTTTCAGAAAATCATGGTGTTCTTTCTCTGAGCTAAACAAATGATTTTTCAATGTCCTTTGTGTTGGTAGGTGTCCTGCATTGTTTGCCTTGGCAGCACGAGGGTCTCAGATGTTGAAGCTGCCCATTCCCTGCAGCAGCAGGGATGCTGTTCCTGGGAGGAAGGGTGGGATGGGCGGGCTGTGTAGCCCCTGCTCCCCCAGCCCCTGCTGATGCTCTGCCGCAGCGCTGGGGAAGAGCGGCACCGGGGCGGGACCCAGGAAACACCAGCGAGCCACAGGCTGACTCCAGCGGGTAGTTCCCCCTGTTACCTCAACCAGAACTTTACAATTTCCTATTGAGGAGTCTTTTCAGGGTGTATTGACAGGAGTGGCAGACAGGGTAATGAAAGACAAATTCCATAACGCAAAAGGCAGAGGCGCTGACAATGAGATCAGAGAGCTGACCCCTGACCCAAGTCAGCATTTTCTTTTCTCTCCTTCTCCTTCCCTCTTTCTTTCTCAGTTTACTGTTTCAGGTTTGCTTATTATATGGAACAGTCTCAATTGTGACCCTGAGCCCATTATTGCTTTGGCTTTTCCCCTTCCCTCAAATGATTGTTTGGAAAATGGCCCCAACAATGTGGAAAAGATGCTGATAAGTATAAAAAAGAGAGGTTAATGAGAAAAGCTTGGAGATGCTTGCAGTTTTTATCAAAAAGAATAAAAGGAAGAGTAGTGTTTTCAGTGCTGATGATAACTAGAAGATTAGGGCAAACCTTCTCTGTGCATTTATGTGAGTTTGTGTGGGGTGTGTGTGCGTGATGAAGTCCTCCTGTCAGCCACTTTCACCAAGAGGATAGGACAAGCAGTGTCATTTCTTTTCCTGTAATGATTTAAGACTTCAAGCCATAACACCAAGATGTAAAAGAAGTCTATGTCATCATTTTTCAAGAACTTAATCTTCTTTTTTAGCCTTTTCTTACAGAAACACATTCATTAGTTAAAATAATTAATGTTATTGATTTAGCTTGTGAAAAGGGAAAAATATTTTGTTTTATCCTAGGTATGGCAAGACTGGCATTCTACTGAATACTAGGCATCTCACTTCTGAAGTGCATGGCTTCCTTGGTCCTATATTCTTTTAGGATATACTGTCTCACCACCAATAATGTTTGGACATTTACACACTTTAAATATCTAGAAAGGTCTCCACTTTAATGTCTGAATAATGGTTACTTGAAATAACCCAGTTATGCAAATCATAAAGATGCTTTTCAAAACAATTCTTCTGTTTGTTATCTCCAGAAGGTTTTCTTACTTTCGTGGTCCTCTTCAGACACTGTGTGAAATGTGTCTGTTATACATCATTGATCTCACTGATATTCAGCTTGTTCCATCTTCTCTCTGTAATTTTAAACTTCTTTAAATTTCAGGAGTGCACTGAGGACCATATGGCCAAAGACATTAAAAAAAATCAAAAGAATTGTTTGTGCTTGTAGAACAGAAGCTTTGTCTTAGAAGTAAATTTAAAAAACCCAAAGAAACCACCAAAATCACACTATTATGTATATATGAGCATTTATTTTTAAAGAATATAGTTTTTTAACATCCACAAATTAAAATGTACTTGAAGCCAAACAGGAAGGGATGGAGAACAAAAAATTCCAGTGCCAAGAATCTTTAAGTTGTTTCTTTCACAAGCTCATCATACTGTGAGAGTTTGGATGCCAAGTCAAGGTTGTGCTGATGAGAAAGAAACCTCTTGTTTGACAAATAGAACTGGGAAAACATTGCCTACTGTCTTTATTAAAAACATCCTCTACTATTACTGCTCTGAGCCTTGAAGAAAGCAATTTTAAGACAGGCTGCTTTAGTTGCAGTGCTGTTCATGGCAATAATTTCATTGTAGACAAGCAAGAGCAGTATCCCAATATTTTAGGCACTATGAACCTGTAAATGAAAATATAGATTCATATTAGGAAAAAATATAAGGGAAATAGAAATAAAAATTTCTAAACTCTGTTGACATGTTTTATAAGTCTTAAGGTAAAGGTAGCAATGTTTTAACTAAACCACTTCAAACCTAGGAAATAAAAAACTTAGGAGAAGAACTTGTTCTTTCTAAAACTTTATTACACTGCATTATTACAGGCTGAATAGGAGGAGCTTGAAAAGTCATCTAAATCTGACCTTTCTCTGTCTCTTCCTCTAGCTCATTGTGCTATTAGCAATGAGTTGGATGTGGAAAATATTCTTTCTTAAAACTAGATATGCCTTTGGGAGTAATTTTGTTCTCTGACCAACAGACATTTTTCTTTCTCTTACAGGACATTTATCAGGTCCAAGTATGTTTTGCGTCTTTTGCAAAGGACCACAAATCAAATCAAATATCACAAAGTACCTGGGGATTACCTATGCCTCATGCTCAACCTTATTATAGGTACTATCTCTTACACCAGCATATCCCATGTGAAAGTAGCCCTATTAGTATTCTCCACTAATGCTTTAAAGCAGGCCATTGGGTAAGGGAATAAAGATAGAACCTTTAAATTATTAATATTAGAAAAAAAGTCTCCTATATCATATCAATTCACAGGGAAAAAAAAAAAGCAATTTGCTATGGTGGAATAGGCATTAATTGAAAGGTTGACCTTCATTCAGCACAGCTTAGACAAGATCAGCAGAGTGGAGGCACTGGCGGACCGCAGATCTCCAGAGGGTTTCCAGCTCCTTGTTGTGATGCTTTGGATGAGGCTTTGCATTCTGCCTCACTTCAGGGACTTGTTAAACTGCTGAAATTTGTGAAGTGAGGAAAAGAGCACTATTTGTACACAGGCTTCTGGCATGTTTCAAAATATGGGGCCAACAGGGTCATACCTTTCAGCATCGACCTATGAGCTTGCCTGCCTCGCATTCCCAAAGCATCATTCAGAATGGGGAGCCATGTGTGGCTATAGGGTTCTTCTACTTAGGGCATTATGGCACCTGATCTGGATTTTCTATTGATTTGCTTTCATCTAATTGAGCAGATAAGCATATTGGCCAGTGTTTATTGCAGGTGCTGGTAATCATCAGTGGACTATGAAAACCAGACAAAATTGTACTTTCCTAAACATGTATTTTTTTTTTTTCCTGGGAGACTAGATGTTCCAAATCCTGCTTCTGAAAGTGTTTTTTTTTTTTTTTCCAAAGAAGAAAAGAAATATGTGTAGGATTTTATCATTATTTAAGTAAGCTGAAAATAATAGTAAAATGAGAGTTTTGTTGAAAGTCTTCAGAAATGATGAAATACATGCTCCAAATCTGGAGCATATTCCTGTGTGTCATCTCTAAAGTCAAAAAGTTTTTCAATCTGTGTTCCAAGTGAAACAGTGGTGGCTTCCCCTCAATGAAGTCTTCTAACATCAGAGTCAGATTTAGAGAATCATTTTTAGGTTCTGCATCTCTTGAGAAAAGAGATTCTCCAGCTAATGTCAACCAAGGAAACAGCAGAACTCCAAGTGATTGACAGAACCTCTCCTGCTGCTATGCCATATTACAAGGCTAAATATAGGGTTCCCCAATATTACTTTTCTGTTTGAAGCAGATTTGTCTTGCAAAATTGGAGCATGGAAAATTGAGAATGCATTCAGTGTGGCAGACAGTGTTCAAATAACCCATGAAAGGGAAATCTGTTCCATAGCACATACAGGTTTCAGTCATTTTTTCCAGACCATACATCTCTGGAGCAAAAACCCCAACCCAAACAACATCAAAAGACAAAAAAAAAAAAAAAAACCAACCCAAACAAGCAAACAACCCTCTCAACCCCCCAAAAAACCCTACTCCTCTCTGTAATATGACTACAAACCCACACAGATCAAACTTTAATTTAACTATGCATGGAAAGGAAAGAAACATCTACATTGTGAATTGTTTTGATTAGATTTTACTACCACTAAACAGAATTCTGGAATTCAAGATGATGGCATTTACTAAATTTCAGACAATCCCCATTGCATAGAAAGTAGGGATAGAGAATTCATGAAAATATTCTTCACACTGCTGTCAAGATCACAGAATTAGGTGATCTGTTAATTTCTTTTATGTCCTGTCACAGCTAGTTTGGAGTATGACATCATAATAAAAGTGGGAAAGGAAATAAGTTAATTTTCAAAGTTGAAAGAAACCTAATGAATTGAAACTATGGGAAATGGGATAGTTCAGGCTTCTGTGCTGTTTCTGGAAGTATAAGAATGAGCAGAAGGTACTTTTTCAAACACTTTGTTTCCATTGTTCTGACTTTCTAGAAAATAAGTGTTTTTTAAAGTCAAAAAACTCCCTCTGGCTTACTTCTCTCATTTATTGGGAAAGTTGAAGTGAGTGAAAAGGGTAGATAAAGCACTGTATGGCCTAAATATCACTGAATTCAGCAAAAGTCAGAAGATCTTTAGAAATGCAATTTAAGAAATAATTTAAGTATATTTTAGTGTTCTTTTGTAGTACAGGATTAGGATGAAACACAGATTAGCTCACACATGCAACAATATATCAGAGCAGGACCTGCTCTGAATAACTTCAAAATGCAGAAGGCAAATGGGGTCCTGTGGTAGTCTACAGTGGGAATTGTAGTCAAATATGATGCCTCTGTGTGTGTGTGTGTGTGTTTGTACTCTTCAGGTTGAGTAGGAAGCATAATTTGTGACAATTCTTTAAAAGTCAAGTATATTCCTGCTTACTCTTTGGGGTATTAAGTAGTAAAAAGTAAGGCAGAAACCTACTTCTCCTTTTGCCAACTCTGTTCTTTTCCTGTTACAAGGTACTTTTCTAACAATGCTATTTTAAAAGTTTTTCATCTAATGCTCTATAGGAGAGACAGATTATAAACCCTGCATTCCTCCAGAAATGGTTTTACAAAAGGGACAACCAGAGTCATTAGTCCTTCTATCATATATATTGCAAAAAGGCACAAAAATTATCTGTATAGCACTGACACAGAAAAGGATAAAGTAGGATCCATTGAGGTTTGTTCCTTATGCTTTCTCCTTTATCACAACATACAGGGAAGATAGCATCACTGGAGGTGATTGGATCCATAGGAAATGTCTTCTCCAGCACTGCAATATTCAGGGGGAAAATCAAGGAAAAGCTAGCTGGAAACTTCAAAAGTTTTATTGACTTCCTAAGTGCTCAAAATATGTACCACAATTTGGACTAGCACTGCTCCTGTATTGCTTGTCTATTTGCCCACATCCTGATCCAATGTCAAGCAAGTTGTTATATCTAGTGAGTCATGAAAATTTTATTATAACTATGTTTTTAACTAAAAAAGTGAGTTGAATTCATTGTGCACACTGGAAACCTTTTTTCTTTTTAAAAAATTTTATCTTGTTATTTCAAAATGTTCATTACTTTCTGAAAGGTACTAGCAGTCTTCCAGGCATCTTTTCAATAGAACTGGTGGAAAAATTTGCTTTTTGAATAAAATTGGTTTAGCAATTCTTGAGGTATAATTTGTAAAACAATTTCTCCTCTCTACTTTCTAAGTAAAATTTTGTACACATTCCTATCACAAACACTTTGTGAATAAGGAAAATAATTCCCCTAACTTTCTAGTGGTGTTTAATCAATGGATCATGGTTACTAAGTCATTTGTGATGGAAAGAACTGAAGCCAACTTTAAGTGTCTGTTTGATGTCTGAACATTACAACATTTTCTCTGCTCTGAGTTCTCTGCTGTCTTCTGCCTTCAGTCACCCATCAGAATACTTGGAGTTTTTCCTGAAAAACTTGCCTGCTAAAACCATGGTGCACAAAACTGTTTTGCAGAGCCAGTCAGGAGGCCTTATTAACAACTCTGTGCAATAATGTTTTATGTTGCCTTTATGGTAATCTATATCCTATTACAGCGATAAACTCTAGAGTAAATTTAATTTTTGTCTTTGCAATAAGCATTTAGGATTAGTAAGAAGTAATAAGATAAGTGCTCTTAGATTAAAAAAGGTAAAATAATAGTTTCTTCTGTAGCAAACTGTTTCTTTCACTCCCTTTTATTTAGTATCTGCAAACCAGAAATGAAAATGCATGTATTCCCTTTGAGGAATTGCAAAGATATTCTTCATCGTACTCTGTGCAAATATAGCTTAAAAGAGCCTGATAATATGAATAAAGTTTGCACAGATGTGAACATAACCACCAGTGATTTACCAAGACTATTCGTGTGCAACTCTTTTTATACATAAATAAAACAGTGAGTCTTATAAAGTCTTATAAAGTCTGCTAAATGAAATAAATTAACAACTTCTCTTCAACATACCAGGACATACTGAGGAGATACTCAGAGAAGATACTGCCTGGGAAATCATGAAAATCCTCCTGCATTCCTATTTGGGCCTCTGTTGCCTTGTGGGCTACTTTGTCAGCTCTATGGCCAGTCATGTATCACTGTTCTGGTACCACTGGGCAGGGTGAGATGCAGGACCCCAGCAAGCTGTGCAGATCACTGTGCAGACCTTCTAGAAGCTGCTTGCTGCTTCTGGGAAATTATTGAATGGAATTATAAAATCATAGAATGGTTTGGATTAGAAGGGACCTTAAAGATCACCTAGGTCCATTCATTATGACCAACAGAAACAGGAATGAAGAGCCCCCTGCCACTAATCCTCCTGATTAGCCTTCTTAGTGTAGGAGCCAACATTCGGTTGGGCTCAGGTAGCATATATTTCATTTTCATGTAGCATATATTTCATTTAACATTAATCATTTTTGTTTCATTCTGCAACATCCCAGCTACCTAAATCTCTGCCTTCAGCTGTGTAGTTCTACCCTACTGTCTTTTCAGTAAAGCTCCATAAAAGTGCCTACATATATCCAAGGTGCCAATTTTAGGAGGGTTCTCTCTGTGTGGGGTTCTGAAGAGAGGTTATTTACTTTAGAGGACATACATTTTAAAGCTCCCACCGACCCATCTGATGTTATCCTCACTCTGTTGGCTACACAGCTCACCTATACTGGCAAATGAAAAAAGTCCAGCACTTTTTCTCTGATCCACAAGCAAACTCTCTTCTCCTTCCAAAGAAGTCAGTATCATGCTTACCATCCTTGTTCTGCTGCAGAAGTCAGCTCCAAATGTGTCTGGGAGTATGTTATTTGTACTGACAGGGCACCTGTGGCAGGACTCTGTCAGGCAGGCTGCAGTAAAATTGCACTCACCCAAGCTCAGCACCAAAGCATTTTATTATCATCTCATACTCTCTCAACGAGACCATTTTCCCCACATGTGTGGGAGACCCAAGACTACATTTCCCTGTGGTTGTGTGCTGTCATTTTCCATCTCACATGGAACCACCATATGACATGAGGTGGCTATTATTAGAGCTTTATAAACCAGAGGTGGTAAACATGCACCATTTAAGTTGAAGCCAGAGTGTGAAGCCCTTATTTCATGTTGATAAGTCATAACATGACTGGTTGTGCTTCTCATCCGTTTGGTAGTTACTAAGCCTTGAGAGTACTGCCCACTGTTTAAGAACTCATATTGAAAAGAAAAAGAAAGGAAAAAAAGAAAAAAAAAAAAAAGAAAAAAAGAAAAAAAAAAAAAAAAGAAAAAGAAAAAGAAAAAAAAAAAAGAGGAGAGAAAAAAAGAGAAAAAAAGAAAAAGAAAAAAATAGATAAACATTACAGCTTTTAAGGTTCTTTCCTTAATGAACCACTGTTAGGCTTTCTGAGCTTTAGAGTAAGAAGGAAGATCCTGTATTGCTGGTTTTGATCAGCATCTCTTTTTGGCCCTAATTTTCCTTCATTCATCTTTCAATGTCTTTTGAAGTTTCAAGAGGCAAGATCTGTACTTAATCCGTGGTTCTTCCCAGCCCCACAATATGTTTTATAAATCTTTGAGTCTCTTATACTGTGCTCCCTACTGTAGAGAATAAAGTGGAAATTAACTTCTGCAGAGGCCATTACCGAGATTTATTGATCTGAAAGGATAACATTTTCTTAGTCAAAACTGAAGCTAAACATGAAGGGAAGAGACTAAACATATTTAGTCCTGTGAGCTTTTTATAGCTGAGGTGCCAGGACCTTATTTCCGCTTTGGAATAATCTATTCTCTTTCTTTTTTATTTTTGTGAGCTTGCAGAAAATGTCCGTATTTGTTTCCATGTTGTAGTTCAAAGCCTTTCTTTTTAAATTTTAGTAAGGACACTTCTCTGCAGGCTTTCCCTGAGGTCTGAAGTGGGTTTGTTGTTCCTGAAATCTCTGCAGCAGTTCTTTTTAATATCATGCCAGCTTGGAATTAAATTGCTTTTCACCTCTGGCATCTGTGACATGAAAAATATACATTTCTGTGTTCTGAAAATAAGAGACAGTTAGTATTTTGACATTTAATGAGTCTAGACAAACCATTTAGGCAGACTCAAATCTTTACAGTAGTGGCTTTTCAGAGTGTCTTTTTCAAACTACTTTTAATGCTTCCAACTGGTGTAACTAAATATGCTTTAGAAACGTGATTTTTGTATTTTTGTAACGTTTTTTTCAGAGATGTTAAGAGTTGTTTGAAATACCTTATATATATATATATATGGCATACCATTTGTGAAACATTTGATAGCAGTTAAAACTTAATATGTGATTTGTCCTTGAAATACCTAAACTAAACCTAAGTTCCATTGTATGGAACTAAGTGGAGGTGTAAGCAATACTGTAATAGCAAAAAAGAAGCATAATATAAATTATTTTGTGGATAGTGGTGATCAATCCCTTTTTTTTTTTTCTGGATTGTCAAACTGCCATTTGAAACTTCTTAGAGAAACCTTATTGACCCTATATTTATAGCCAGCTAGAGCTTGAATACTTGAGTTGTCCAAAAGCCTCTTTGCCTCTTCCATAATTTATTAAGGGCTGTTTATCTATCCCCTCCTTTGATTTGTGCTCATTGGCCTTTGCTACCAGTTCCCTAATGTAAATACCCTCTCCTTTCTTTTCTGAGACATACAGGCATAACTTTCCTCACGTTTTTGGCATGTGTAAAGGCCAGAAATCATCAGCTTGGGTGTACTTGTGATCTTTGACAGTGAAAGGTCTCTGTACAGCAGTCCATTCCCATAGATATGGTGAGGCTCAAAGACACAGTAAAAAAACTGTGGCCAAAGTGAGCCCCACTGAGTTGCTCCATTTGCAAATTTATTTCATTTAATTCAGCTGGTTTCACTTATAAATCCAAAGTGGCGTAAAAATAAACTCATTTGCGTTGTCCTGTGTTGTTTTCCAAGTCATGGAAGTGGGGTAATGTAGTCAGGAAAGTCAAAGAAAATTCAGGGTCTAAAAGGAACAGCTTTCCATTTTGATCAGATCATGAAGTGACATCCAAGAACGGCTATCACCATTTTCACGAATCTTGTAGAAGAGATTTGCTCCTATAGAGGGCATGCCAGAAAATCATCATATTATCTTCATATACCTCTGCAGTATCACTTTTATACAGTAATGATCACCTTATTTTGTAATGTCTAACATTCAGTTCTTAAAATATTTCTGTATTTTAATAAGGAAAGGTCATGTTTTATAACTTCTAGAACGTTGTGGTAGAAATCAATAGTGACGGACAAGTTATCGAAAAAATTTTTTATTGTTTTGCCTTACAAATTACACTCTACAAAATTTAAATCCCTTCCTTCCCTCTCTCTTTTTAGAAGACAAAGAAGCCCTCAATTTAAAAGAAATTGAGGAATTATTTAGTTACACAAGTATTTACACAAGATCATTTTTTTTCTTCACTTTGTTGTATAAAAATGAGTTGTACCAAGTTGATGACTTTGAGGTGAGTAAGTGACACATTTTGAAGACAAGATTACTTATTTCCTTAATTCATCATTAGGCTAAGTCTTTCAAAATTCCTCTTTCCTAAGAATTTAAGTGTCAAATATTATATAATTTCCATCCAGTTGTTTTTGAAGTTCTATATGGTACTTATAGCTGCAGTTTCTTGAAATGAACTTTGTGTTATATCCAAACTTTTTAAAATGCATACAGGGATTTAATTTTGATACTAAAAATGTTTTTCTTTTAGTAAACACAAGTACTAAAAAGGAGTTTGATGTTGAGCACATATATTTATGGAACAAAAAGGTTTATGGTATAAAATGGTTTTACTGTCAATGTACTATGCTGATTGCTTCTTAAAATTTTTAAACCCATATTTCTCTGGGAAATATTGTATTTTTATATTTATTATATAATAGGCATTTCTGCATACATATTCATAAGTACATATTTATTTAATAATATATAGTTATTATATTTTTCTTTTGCATTTTTCAGCATACATTTTCCTTTGAAGAGTTGAGTTTTTCAGACAACAGGTGAACACATTTAATAATCTTATATTTTAATTTCCTTTATTAAACATGTAGATTCTGAATTTCTCACTGTCTCCCTAATAGATCTTTTTCTTTTCCTGTTGAGAGGTTAGGATGAATTTTGCAGAAGTTAAAGTAATAATGAGAAAATGGTCTGTAGGTGATAAAGCATGAGTGAAGTGAAGGACAAAGATGTCTTTGGAGGTCATGTCATGAAACAATGCAGGAAGCTCAAAAGAGCATCAGCAGAACTTTCTGGGAAGCCACAATTGTGGTCTCAAAACACCTTCCATTGTTTGTAAGCTTCCAGAGATATGTTGCTTCCTGACAATTTAGTTGGTTTGTTTTTTGTTGTTTTTTGTTTTTTTTTTTTTACAAGCTTTTTATCCTTGCCAAAAATCTCAGAATAATACTGTAAGAAATCTATTCAATATATAGAGTACAATTAGCACTGCAAGAGAAGTATGAGGAGCATAGGTTAAACAATAAAAAAGAATTTCAGCTCCTTGACCCTTGCTGAGAGAGAAAATGTACAGCATATTAATAATTTATACATATGTCTCTCTATATATGAGGATTGGAATGAGGAAAAGCTGAGAGTATGAGAAAAAGTGGAGTGCATAGCAAAAAAAAGGTAAAAGTTTTATTTCACTATTGTAAAGAAAGGACATAGAGACAGAACTAGTGTATAAATTTTTCTGTTAAAAGTTTATTTTCATTTAAAACACTGTTGATTAAGAAGTATAGAATCAAGGTGTTTATACTAAAAATGATAGGTTTTGACTCAGTATCTTCCATGTACTTCCATAAGAGAGGCTGGCATTTTCATGAATAAGTACAAGAACAGAATTCAGAAAACTTTGGGGAAAAAAATCTCTTTACAACCACAACCCAAAGTAATAGAGGAAAAAGAGGGTGAAAATATATTATCTTATGACAAAAATTGTTTTATATAAAAGTTGACAGGTTGAAAAATTAATAGAGGCAGTTGAAACCAACAGAAACAAATCAGGGCTAATGACAGACTCATTGAAATTATGTCTGGTTACTTTGAGGACCTCTAAAATTAGCACATGAAGCCTTTTCAATTTAGGCCAGCTCTACTGAAATAACTTGTTTACTCCTGAGGTTCTTACTTAAAAGTGCAATGAAATTAAGACTACTTGCAAATTTCTGCTTTCTTCTTCTAATTTTATTGAATAAACTGTATAATTTCTGCTTAGGCTCATGCTAAATAAGCTTTTGTAAAATGTAATATCCTCCCTAAGACATTCTTGAAAATTATCATAAAGAAAATATGTCTTTGAGAAAATTTAAATAAAAAATACAAGAAGGGCTCCTAGGACTTCCTACACAGAGTTTATAATTAATATGGTTTTAAAAAGTGGATTCCATACACAACTGTTGAGATTTTAACTTGTAACAACTGGTAATTTCAGCTATAGCTGTAATGCATAAGTATATTAGATGTGTAGGGGTTAAAATGAACTTATTCTCTCATAAGTAATTTTTGTTTAAGCCAAAATTGTTTTATAATAAGCTCATTTGAGCTCCTTATTTAAAGAATTTCATAGCTTCACTACAGATGTCAGAAAAACTTGCTAGAGGGCAAAAAATCTCTGAAAGGAATATTGTCTTCTGATAGGCCCTTGGATTGCAAGGCAAGATACTGAAGAATGAATAAAAGGAACTACTGCAGTTCCTATCACTAACATAAATTCAACTGCATACAGAAACACAAAAAATGTGTGTGTACTTAATGAAATTATATAATCGTTGCCTGTGTGAGTATTGACTATATA
This sequence comes from Erithacus rubecula, assembly GCF_903797595.1. Classification (NCBI taxonomy): domain Eukaryota; kingdom Metazoa; phylum Chordata; class Aves; order Passeriformes; family Muscicapidae; genus Erithacus; species Erithacus rubecula. Next base: position 87,295,718 of record NC_136689.1, on the reverse strand, counting down.
TAGAGGTACAAGGTCAATGTCCTGGAAGCAAATTAATATTTGTGAGCTCTGTCATGTGCACAGTGCTTGGATAGTTATAGTGTTACTTGCCCAGGCACTGAACTGCTTATACAAATGAATGCTCTCAGACTATGCCTCGATGAGATTAGAAGCAGGGAAGGGCCAATAATAACTGTATTGCAAGATGGCTTCCCAAACTTCATTCCTGCCACTTGAGAAATAAGATTAAACCAATTGCCTTCTCCGTGAACTGCAACTGTGTGAATGACAGGAATGCAATAAAGATCCATAGTTATAAAAATTGCCTAAATAGGCTGCTACTACAGCTTATCACTTGTTTGGAACATTATAATGAAAGTAATTTAAAACCTTGGAAATTCTCTTTGAAATTCACTAATTTAAAAACTTCTGAAATTTTAACCCTGTTTCTTGATTTTATAACGGTCAAGAGTAGTTTCTGGTATGAAAGGTTATGTTAATAGTGTCGTAACATTATGATCCATGCAGATTTGTAGAGCCCATGGGCTTGATGGGTGTGTTTGGAAGCCCAAAAGTGTTTGCAATGGCTGAGCACCTCTGTACCATCTTATCTTTCACTTTGTTTGTTTATTTTTTTTAAATATTGTAAATATGCATATAGATATGCATATATAGATATGATATGCATGCCAAGGGTTTAAATTTCAGAAAATGTCAAGAGATTAGTTCCTCATATGGAGTTAACTGCAGCTGCCCACTTACTTATAAAAACGACCCTTAAATTCCATTCTGGTCCAATCTTACAAAATGATCTCACATCCTTCCCCAGATGACTAGTTAAGCAGAATATGTATATACATGCATAAACTGAAAAAAATAGTGAAGTAATGTAGGCAGGATTACATCATGTCTATGGTTAACAGGAGCCAGAGATCTAGGTTTTCTCTGCAGTTTGTGGCAAGAAGCTGAAGGCCAAAAGGTCAAGAAAAATATTTGGAATTGAACAAGCAAGGGAAAGGTGTAAGAGAAGAAATGAGCAGGTCTTGAATGGATTCTCTAGAAAATGCACACTGCTGTAATACTGATCTCTCACAGTTTAGAGAAGAAACGGGTAACATTGAAATCTGAGGGATTTGAGACAAGTAGCAATAGTCAAACAAGCATGATTCAGCTCTTTCTTTTCTACAGTAACTCTATTGACAATCGCAGCACAAAACTCTCCTTTTATTTCATCATAACATAAAATGGTGTAGTACTGTATTACAAAATTCTAGTATCAGATTCCATTGTAAATGAAAATATTGTTCCTTCCTCCGCAATGTATATTAGTCCAAATGCCACTAAGAGTGGGACAAGCTCAACTGTTTTGGAGCAATTGAAATTAAATTGTTGAGCAGTAGCATTAATAGTATTTGCAGTCAAGTCTGCTTCCAATAAACCTTTGTAGTGAGACTTCCTGCATTTGAGTGGAACACAGGTCTGCTGTCAGAGTTGTCATGGAGCTCCTCAAAAAAAGGACTTGGAGGTCAGGACATATGTCTCAGTTATAACATGGTAAGAAACCTGTGCAGCTTATGTCTCAAGTCTAAGAAAGTGCTACTGCTGCAATTCATTTACAATTGAAGCCTTAGAGTTTTTACTCTATTTAAAATTTCCTTTCCAAAACTACAGCTCTTTAATACCCTTTTCTACAAAGAGATGGAATGGTAATTGTAGTAATGCAAAATTGCAAAATTATTTTTTGCATTATTTATTTAAATACCATTTCACAATTTCACCAGCAGGAAAAATTTCTCAACCTTGTCTTTTTATGGATTTTTTTTTCTTTCTTTAGATTATTCTCATTTCTTAGCTATGCTCCTCTCCTTATGCCAAATATGTGTGTACAAGGGAGGTTTTATTTAATTTGACTCTTTACTTACTGTCCTTTGCAATAGTCAAGGAATGTACAATTTGATACTAATTTAATAATTCGTTTAGCAAGTTTTCACCTGTTTATCATTCTCAATTTAATCTTATGATTCAGATATTACTTTTCAACTTAAACATACCATTCTAATTGCTAATTTAAAGCCAGTATGATGCATGTAGTTTCATACACAATTTCATGTGATCTTTGATAAACAGTAAAATGATATGTGTCCACAGTTCAAGAACTAAAAATTTAATAAAAAGAAAGGGAAATTAATATTTTTTTTGCTTGGAATATGTCAACAGGGAACAGGTTTCCTGATATTTTTAAAAATTATGTAGCTATTGCTGTAGAACTGTTTAATTTATCACACCAACAAATTTTTAATAATTTTGTTCATACAATCCATTCACAAATACCAAATGATGATTCTTGTTATAAAGAAAAATCCTGTCCCAAAATTTGTCTGATTCTATTTTGAATTAATAGGTTTTATAAACTATTTGCAGATATATTACTTTCATAGTATATATTTTGTGTATTTAGTATGTGCCTGCAAATCACCTTTCAGCAACACTCATGGGACATTTAAAAGGCTCACTTCAAAACTAAGGGTTTTTTTTGCAGATTGACCAATGTAGTTTTATAATTTTGAGTGTATTCTTTATTTTATTTCAGTGATCCTCAGGGAATGGACACAAAATTGTGATAATAATTAAATTGTCATTACTGAATTTGCTCCTGCCAGCTGCATGTTTGCTGGTTGTTTTTCCTAAGTGCTTCCTAAAATGGTAGATATCCCATGATATCTATGATGATATCCCATCTATGAATGGAATTTAAGGAGTTGTGGGCACTTAATTATCTTCATCTATTTATTCTATGCCAGGTATTATTTTCAATTTTCTGATCTTTCAATCTTCATCACTTTCATCATTCACAAATTTTCAGCATCTCATTAATGACTGCTACACTTACACATTTTAAAGCAGCCACATATGGAGCTAAACAATTTAAATTCCTTAAGGTTTTATTATGCTTATTCTCTTTATTTTGACCTGTGATTTCTTGTTTTTTATATTTCTTCAGATATCTGAACAAAACTAATACACAAACAAACAAACTCTCCTCCCCCTCCTGGCCAAGCTTCTAGTTTGTCAGTATACACAGAAATCAAGTTTGGAAGGTAGAGTGATGTCAGACAGAAAGGTAAAAGCAATGATGCAGACAACAAAGAAAGTGAGATGGAAGGCTGTTGTGAATAAAAAAGGACATTTGGAATCAAATCTCAGCCCCAAGTTACCAGAATTCAGTTAAACTCCATTTTCTCTTTATTACTGATAATTTTGCTGTTGGGAAACAAAAACATCCAACTCTGATTTAAATGATATTGTCTTAAGGCAAATAATTTTGAATCATGAATCAATGTGACAATATAATAATCTATCACACATATACATTCAGAACAAATGCATTATTTATGTGCTTTTCAGAGACAGATGCTTTGATGGTTTGAACAGCTCCAATGTTGGCATGCTGTCTGTTGTTCCTTGCACCCTTGGGACACACACAAAAAATCCCTGTGTGCTACACCTGCCTAAATGGGGGTGCTCTTTTTCCATGGACTTTCAGTAGGAATCAAAGGAAGAAGGCCACCAAGGCAGAAAAATCTAGGACTAGAGCTGGTCACATCTCTACCACCCCTTTCCTCATTCTGTATTTCTAAGGATAATTAATTGATCTATCTAATTTTTCCTTTCTCTTTTTTTTTTTCTCCTCCATTCTATGGATTGCTCTCAAGTATCTTACTATGTAGGAAACAAAAAAAAAAAAAAAAAAAAGTTTTATCAGGGAAAGGGAAGGCAAGGGGAGGAGTTCAATCTGCCCAGCATATGCTGGGTTTTTTAAGGCTGCCAGTACTGAAACATCCTAGAGATTTCTAAAAATTACAGATGACAATTTATTAACTTAGAGAATCTTTCATGTTACATAGCGGAATTTTGTCTTACCTCATCCTGACAGATAAAGAGGACCTGATCACAGGACTAAAAATTAGTGGTTTCTTGGGTGCAAATGTCTGCAACTTGATTTCTCTACAGTACTCAAAAGGCATAAAAGACATACCAATGAGATATAAACTTGTTGCTTAAAAGGGCCAGTTTAACAAAAGAAAAGATAATTATGAGAGAAATAACTGGGAGACAAAACTCAGTTGGAAAAGACTAAATAGTTATTGCAAACTATTTAATAATTTTTAATTAGACATCTAAAATTCCATGATCAAAATCCAGCTTGGTCAAAACTTGCATCAAAATAGCCTAAAGGATGAATGAGAGCAGCCATAAAAACGTCACAACCCCACAAACAATAAATTATGAAAAGAAAAAACAAAGAGAGCAATCAATATTAATTAGATCTATTTTATCAAGGAAGATTATTTGAAAATAAAAGGGCACAAATAAGCTTATAAAATTAACCATTTTTTCCTAAGATATTTTCAAACTGGATTTGCAAAATTCAGCATACTGTGTCCTTATGTGGGCATTAATGAGTGAAAGTCTCTGAGCTCTCTTTGGTTCACAGATGAGCACATTTCCAAGCCTTTGGCCCAATTTTATCTCCAAGAAATGCATTTTCTTTATATCCTAGCCCAGTCTTCTCAAAAAAGAAAGAAATTAGGTAACATGGTGGATTATAACAGACTGGTCATTTACATGAGTAAAACAAGCTCATTAAATTCTTTGATATAAACTCAGTGCATTTGAAGCTACATAATCATGGTGTGGGTCAGCTGGGAGGAACCACAGCAGATCATCTGCTCCAACCTCTCTGCTCAAGCAGAGCACACAGCACTGGATTGTGCCATGTGTGGTTCTTGAATATCTCAATTGATGAAGACTCCACAGCCTTTCTGAGCAGACCTGTTACAGTGCATGGTCATTCACAGAATAAAGAAGTTCTTCTTCATATTCAGGACATCATTTCCTGCCTGTTGTCTCTTGTCCTACTGCTGGACAGCACCAAGAAGAGCCTGGCTCCATGCTCTTGACACCTTCCCTTCAGAGGAAGGTGATGAGGTCCCCTCACACCTGACTCTTCTAGAGGCTGAACTGGCCAGGACCCTCATCTGTCCTCATAACAGAGATACTCCAGTCCCCTAACCACATTTGTTACCCTCCAGATCTGGTCACTTCAGATGTGACCTTACTGGGGCTGACTAGAGGGGCAGGATCACCTTCCTTGGCATGCAGTGCCCTTCCTGGTGTACCCCAGGGCACCATTGGTCTTCTTGGCCCCCTGGGCACACTGTTGATTTGTGGGCTACTTGTTGTCCACTCACATCCCAGTGATTATTGTGGAGGAGTGGCTGATACCCCAGAGGGCTGTGCAGCCCTGCAGAAAGATTTCAACAGACTGGAAAGATGGGCAGAGAGGAACCATCTGAAACTCATCAATGGCAAATGCAGGATCTTGCACCTGGGGAGGAATAACCCCAGAAACCAGTATAGGCTGGGGCCTGAGCTGCTGGAAAACAGTTCTGTGGAGAAGGATTTGGGAGTTCTGGCAGACAATGATCTTTCCATATCTACAAGTATCTGAAGGGAGGGTGACAAAAGGGTGGACTCAGACTCTACTCAGTGGTGCCAAACAACAGGCCATGGGCAGAAACTGATGCACAGGAAATTCTACCTAATATGAGAAGAACTTCTTTACTGTTCAGGTGCCAAACAATAGGACTCAATAACCCACTTGGTCCCTTTCAGCCTTACCAACTGTGTGACTCTGATTCTGTGACTACCAAACATACTGTTTGCATCCATGGCATATGAAGAGTGCTGATAAACTAAAAAGCCTTCAGAGTGAGTCATGGCATGAAAATAAATTAAAGGCTGCAAAGTATGCTACCTATACCCCAGCAGCCTATTTAGCTGATCAGTGAGAAAATTTAGGAGATGGCCTGAGCTGACCCTAGACTCATCCACATGAAATGTCAAAACACAATAGTAGGTGATCTTCATTGCAGTGTAGAAGGAATGAAGTCTGTTTCTTGCTAGTAAAAGAAGACAGAATCAGACTTAAGAAAAGGTAGGAACTGTTACTACTACAGTAATTTATCAGTTTTGCTATGGATTTGAGAGGACATTTTTATAAAATTCTTAAAAATTCATTCAATGGGGTTATTTAAATGCACTATCTCAAGGATAAGACATGGATCACAATATCTATTTGTTCACTCGACTTGCTCACAAATCTCTAAAAGGGAAATTATGTACTCTGTGAAGTGTTTCATAAATCTCTACCACACTGAAGAATTTACCACCTTGAAAGGACACTTTTATCTTCCATGCTTTCACCAGAGAAAGGTGCAGATCCTGAAGACATCTGCTGGTTTGACAGAGTACTACTTCTATTTGTCTGAAAGAGAGAAAGTGTGTGTGGGGAAAATGATCCTTAAAAACTCTATCTCAGATTTTTTCTCTAGACTGTGGTTCCTCTAGACTGTAGCTGTGGTGCTCCAAATATATTATTTCTTTTCTTGAATGAAGAGTTACACCACACAAAAATGAGGAGGCATATTACCTGCAGCACAACATGCTCATGATGATGCTTATTTCTGTCACAGGTGGATCTAGGTCCTGAGAAATACAGTCACCCTCTTCAGAAGTAGCTGCCATACTCAGGTGGCTAGGATCTCAGAGCAGGCCAATATGTCCACCAGAAAGTTACCTCTGAGGGAAGAGCCTGGGGCAGACCAAAAGCCCACAGTTTATGAGCTACCTGAGTGCTGCCTGTTGAAAGGAGAAACACAACAGGAAGCATTTATATCCAGAATGACAGTGGCAGCAGGCTGTAAAGGAAAAGCATCCTTTCTCTGAGCTGTCTGAAGAGTGGGAGTTTGCAAGCTGGATCTGAAGGAGCTGTGGAAAACAAACATCTAGGTTGAATGAAGTCACTACAGCACAGTCTCTTTCTGAACATCTTTTTGTGTAAGGGTTCAGAAAGGCAGTATGAGAAGCAAGTCAAATCTAAGGTAAATTACTGACATCAGTGCAAGAACCTGACAGCAAAAAATGAAAGAGGAATAGAAGTTCAATAGAGCATCCACAACTGAAAGCATCTCTTGAATGTTTTTGGTGTTGATTTTTTTCTTTTAATGTCCCAAATACAGTGTTAGAAAAAGTGCTATAGGAAGTTTGACTATATAGAAAGGGTTTTCTTTATCTTCTGTTTTAATGTCAGCTACAGAACCCTTCCCTCTTTATGTTTTATCATGTTTTCAGGTACAGATAACCAATGTAGACAATATTTTCATGATAAACACTTTAATATGGGAACACTCATTAATTTCTAATTTGAAATTATCATAGAAAGCTATAATTATTTTGAAACTGGGGGACAATAGTCAAATGTTTACAATTGTTTCAGTTTCTCAATAGTATATTTTTTTTAAAATATGCAAATAAAAGTCATAGAATTAAGGCACTCCTTTTTATATTTGATGCATGTAAAAGGTTTCTAAACTATCAGAAGATAACACTGCATGCATAAGGGCTTGAAAATAGCTATCAAAAAATCTTTCCTTTTCAGCTATCTGATTAAGTTGAATCAAGCATTGTATAGGGTACTGGAAAAGCACAATCAATTTACAGAGCCAGAGACAGCTTCACTCTAGATGTGAAGAGACATAGAGCAGCACATAATGTGAATGGGATCATCCATTCACAGATGGGGCAGCATCAGTGGAGCCTTAGTCAGTCATGCCCTACAATCCACTCCTGATTTGAAGAGTTTTAACCCTACTTTCCTCTGTCTTTGGCATTCTGTGGCCTTTTTGAATCACCGAGTTCTGTTACACAATCATATCAGGTCAGAGTGGTAGGTCTTTATAGTTTCTTCTCAATTGCTGTGCAGAGATTCAGCTTTGGTGCTGGGCAGAGGGGGAGGCAAGCTGACAAAGAGCAGCCAGTTTCACCTCTGGAGAGACCCCAAGGAGCAGAGCTCCTCTGCACTGCACCCTTTCTGCCTGGCTGTCCCATCCCTGTCTTCTGGGTGATGGCCCAGCTTTCCACTGCCTCAAGGTTTACCAAACACACTTTCAGCATGGGAGGGACAGTAGGGCTGAGTCTTCACAACACGGAGAAGCAGAATGGCAGGAAGATTTTTGCTAATTTAATGGGATGCAGCATGGTTTCTGAGGGCTTCAGCTCCAAGGAAACAGTATGGCACTGATTGTCCCACCGTTTCAACACATCTTTTTTCACCCAAGGCAAGTTGCACACGATTTGTCTCCTGAACAGTAGGATCTCTGTTTTTCCTCCCTGGGGCCTAGCAAGAGGAAATGCTGAGCTAACTGGAACCTGGCTATTTGTATTGAATTAGTACAGTCATTAGGACTTTAACTATTTTTATTTGGTGACAGTTTGCTACTGATACCACCTTTGGGACAAGCACCTCTCTCTTTTATGTTTCTTTTCTTATCACTAGCAGGAGAAAATGACTGATTGGTTTTGGCCTTTGCTTGAAACTCCTTTTCGTGACTTTCTTGAGTGCATATCCTGTAGCAAATAGATACTGCTAGTATGCACCAGTCTTCATTTACCAGCCTGAACAAGTGCTGACAGATGAGGGAGCTGACAGTCTGCCCTACTGTTGAAGCTGGGAGATATAGTTACATGTGAATTTGCTGGCTTTTTAGACCTGAATAACTGCAATTGTGTATAAGGGTCACCTCTGGGCTCAGTTATCATTCTGAAGAAAAATGGAACTTTAAAAAAAAAAAAAAAAAGTAATATATTTTTGGCCTTCTGCTAAGTGATGCCCAAGGAATGCATGGCCTTGGAAAGTCAGGTTTTCACAAAGTGGCAGGGAAAAAATAAGACTCATGCTATTATGATAGCAAGCAGAGATGTTAGGCACAATTATTATCCAAATTAAACCACTGGTATTTTTTCCAATAGCACCAGCTCTCAGGAAAGTCTCTCCCTCTCTGTCTGTCTGTCTGCCTGCCTGTCTGTCCTGAGCAATTTTACACCATATTATCCAATCACGTGTGTCACTATCAACTTTTCCATTAGGACTCTGATGCTGCATTGTCTTCAGTAGTACCAAACATACAGGACTCTACTATGGAAAATATAAGACAGTTTCATAATTCATTTTATAATTCCACATCACTGCTAGCTCTTGAGAATTTTGTGACACTGGTTTGCCATAGCAATATCAATAACCAAAGGGAATAAACACAAAACTGCTTTGCACTCCATAGGTGCATTTTCAGGTATATAATGTTTTAAAAATATTTGGTTTGGGCTAAAATCCTTTTTCTTTTCCCTATATCAGTTTTAAATCAAAATTTTAAAGCCTTAGTAAGCACCTGGTAATTGACAAGAAACTTTTTAACCAACTACCTCCTTGCTGACCATAAACTTCTTATCAACATGAATTTAAAGAGCAGTAGAAAAAAATACTTGGTATGTGCTCTGACTCAGCATCACAAGAAGTTGTAGAGTCTAGGTGTTCATTGGATGGTGACTACCTTCATCACCTTAAGTCATTTACACTCAATTTTTCTTTCTCTTCCTATGTTGCAAATATAGTAAATTATGAGTTCAACATATAGTTCATTTTAGTGGAACGAATTCTCATTCTACTATGGGTGCTCTGTCAGAGGTGCTTGTTACAGCATTTCCTGAAAACTTTATCAAATTCTTTAGAAATGTTGTTTCTGAGTTCATTCTAGTCAATGCAGAAAATAGTCATATGCATCTACTTATCTAGGTAGGCTGATACCTACTGTATCAGCATATGCAGAAAAGTAGTTTATTTTAGCCTTTTAAAGGTTTATACCCAAGTTCTTCTACTGCACATAGTTTATCTATTCAAATCTGCATTTCCTGCTGCTTTGATAGAGACACAGAGAACAGGCTTATTAGCATTATGTTAAGGACACTCAGCATAAAGAAAACAAGCTGCTGTCCTGATCTCATTCTTGTTTATTATTGACATTCATAGTCAAACAGGAGCATTTTTCTCAACAAAATTATTTTTAGTTTGTTTTAATGATGAATGTAAATATTATCAATCCTATAAAATTCTAATATGACTGTAGAACAGATAAAAAGATCACAGGAAGGGAAAGTTGAAAGGTAGGGGATTTATAGACACACTCTTTAAAACTGTTTTGCTTTTATTTCTTGTTAATACCCATCTAGCACAACATCTAATTAACATTCTGGATAAAACACAGCATTATTAAGGCTTCAGTACACTCAGACACCTTTCAATTAAGGTGCTTGAGTTCACACAAAACACGCTTTCCAATCCCCAGAAAAAGCTTTCAAGAAAACCAGCTGAGTCTTGATAAGTTTATGTTAAATAAAAGAAGAGAGACTTTTCAAAGCTTATTTGGGCCCTTAAAAAAAAAGAAAAAAAAAGAAAAAAAAGGAAAAAAAAACCCTCTGAAATATACAAAAACAGTTTTCAGGCCTTTACCAAAAAGAAGCAAGAATTCTGTAAATCTAAAATTTTTAAATCTTAGGCTGATCTCAAAATTTCCAACCATTTTTAAAAATAGTGCTTTTAAGAGGCAAGGTGTTTTCACTGGGGTTTCTTCACTCTGCATAACACTGCACTAAATTTGAACCACTCAACATTTTCATGGGGAAGCAAAGTAGATATGACTTAAGACTGGAAAAAATCAGTGCCTGTCAGGTCAGTGGAACCAACTGTAGTTTTGGAATCTATTCTTTGATCCCCAAAGTTTATGTACACTCTTTTATGTTTACCAACTGCTTGACATACCTTTCTTGTGCTTCTGTACCAGACTGACACTTTGTTATGAATGTATTGTAAAATGGATTTCAGTAACATGTAAATGAAATTAATTGCAATTTTTTGTTTCCTTCTGTAGAACTCTGAAAGTAGGAATTAAATTCAATACAAAAAATAAAAATCTAGTACTTAATTTTCTATCTTTTGTAGCTTTTTTCCTAGCTAAACTTTCTTTCCGTTTTTCTTTCTTTTACTTAGATGAACTCTCTTTCTTTCTAAGCACTGCTTATGGTTTAAAAAAAAAATGGAAATAATCTAGAGTTCACTTACAGATCAAGTACCATAAGCTGGTGTTTTTAAGTATCCTGAAAGTTTATTAATGCTTTCCAACTCATTTCCTACTTCCCTGCCAAAAGCAGTCTTTAGTGGACTGTAAAGTTTTTTAAAATAATAGACATCTGATCCAAGTTTCTTATGATTTTTCTTTTCAAGAGATCACATACTTTCAGAAATCTGGTAAATTTTTATTGCAATATAAAAATCTGGTATTTGGACTGGGTGCTAAGAGTTGTGAACTTATTAGCCTTTTAACATCTGTTAAAAAATTCATTTCCTCATTCTGAAGATTCATCTTTGCTTTGATACACATATTCATATGATGTTTAAGTCAGAAGAATAAAGATTGCTGACCTTCCACTCACAAATAACAGTATCTGATATCAAAATGGTCATGACCTTTTAAAAAAACCCCACTCTTTTGAAGTATAATGCAGGACTGTAAAAAATTGTCATTTGTATGTATTTTAGGAGCTTGACAGCAACATTTTTATCTCTAAATAAAGGATCTTTTTGATCATATATGATTTCCAAAAAAGAGGCAGACCATCTATTTGTGATCCAAGATTTCATGGATGCAACTTTTTACTCCACCAAAGAGATTCTTAAATTGGGGTCTCAGCACAAGATCCACCCTATAATCAAATTGTGATCTCACCTAAGACTTGCACTAAGAACAACAAATGCAGAAGGAACCTTCTGAACACAAGTCAATCTTAAGTATCTCATAGAGGTTTGGGGTCTCACATTTATGTAGCCACAGAATTTTTTATGCTCTTGTATTTTATGATAATTTGTAGGACACCTAGGCTGCAAAACAACATTGAACTCAATGTCAGTGTGGCACTGTTAACATCTATCAACTGGTTTAGCAGAGAAGCTTAGAACAGGGTTAGACATTTCTACAATCAACAATCTTTTCTGTGCTTTTGATTAAAATTTAATAAAAATGTCCAGTGAGGTGAAAACTTTTTCAGATCAGGTGAGGAAAGATCAACATTTACCCAGCCCAAATCTAATCCAACCCCTTTTCCCTCTTCTCATATTCCCCATTCATTCAGAGGGGCCAGTGTCCCATCTATTTCGGAAACTTAGCAGGAAGCATGACATAGTCTCTTACTCAGAAAAGAGGATTAGAAAAAATAGTTTCTATTTGTAGGATATGGGGTATCTAAAATTCTATCTGCATCCCCACAGCAGCCACAACTCACCTTTTTAAGACAGAGGTTTTTCTTTTACTGCAAGAATGCAAAATTCCAGTGGGGTCACAGCGAATCCTATCCAGAAACTCACCACTGTAAAATATAAGAGGCAGAATTCAGTGATGATCAAGTCAGAGCCAATATAAACCAACAAGCTCAACATTGTGAAGTCCCAGTGTGACTGTGGAGTTCAGGCTATGCAAACTGTTTAGACCAGACAAATTCTGCAACTGTCTCAGGATACTCTTTACTGCTTAGGAAATGGTGGTGGTGAAATTATCACATTAATATTTTACAGGAATACAAAGGAAGGACAAGAAAAGAGAGAGTGAATGGGAAGCTTGAAGCAGATTTCATTATGCTCTCTGAAAGCATTGCATCATTTCCAGAGCCAGTACTGTATCTTGATGGGCTAAAGTTTTGTGACTGCATAAGGAATAAAGTGGAAGTTAATTAACAAAGCATATGGTTTAATCACTGCTTTTATATTATAATTTTATATTGTATGTATTAATACAGTGTGAACATCTTTGTTGATGCAGACTGCTAAATTTATCTGGTTGGTGAAGCACAATAAAGCTTCCCTTCTTCCTCATGAGACATTTGAAAGGCCAGGATTTTAGCAATGAAACACTGGCCTTCAAAAGCCTTCCATCATAAACATTGAAAGCAGTCCAGCATGGAAGGTCAGTCATCAATCACTGTTTCTCTGTCCTTCCAATCAACTTTGTAGCACAAGCCATTTCATATGCATCCAAATTAATTCTGACATGGGGTTTGTGGGTTACATCATTGTAGAAATACATGGCTTTGCTCTACACTTGCTGTGATGAATCACAGGGTCATTAAGGCTGCAAAACACCCTTAAGATCACCGAGTCCAACCATTAACCCAGCACTGCCAAGTCCACCACTAAACCCCATCCCCCAGTGGCACACCTACACGACTTTTAAATGCCTCTGGGGATGGTGACTCAACCACATCCCTGGGCAGCCTGTGCCAATGCCCAGCAACCCCTTTGGTGAAGAAATTGTTCCAAATATCCAAAAATCTTCTGTAAGTAATTCTTATAATTTAAGAATCCTAATTCTACTAGAGGATGATTTGTGACCAAACTTGATATCGTTCCTTCAGCATTTATTTTTTTGTTAGGTTAAAAATTTTATTTCAATACTTTTTAAAGGAAAACAAAGTTGATTTATTACTAGCTTTCTGCCTCGTTAAAAGGTAGCAAGAAGCAATACCTGTTGAGAAAAGATGCCTTAAAAAAATACGTTTGTCCTGTTCTATCACAGTGAAAGGACATGTTTGCATGTCTATGCAGACCTTTCAATATAATAGTTGAAAATATGAGTCAGTTTAGATAAAATTTGTATGATTACTGGATTTTGGTGTAGCTAATATAAACACTCAAAAATTACACAGAAAACGTAGAGCAGTGGAAAATGGGGGAGCTCAAAGATGACCACCCCTTAAACACAAATAAAACATGTTTAATTTTAAGAAGTGAAAGTACACATAAATAACAAATAACATTTTAGAGTAGCAATAACCTTATAATGAGACTAATTTCTAGTGACTCCTGAAATTCAGTTTAACATACAAACCTTGAGTATGCTGAATACCTTCTTTATTTCAATTTGTTTTTCTTTTCAGCTTTGCTAAATAATTAATTGTAGTATTAAATTATAACTGTGTGGAGTTAAATTTTAATATTCATATTACAGAAAGGTGAGCTGGATTTAAGCCTGAAGATCTTTTTGGCATTCAGGTGAATCTTTTTTAAAGGATAATTTGGCCCATAGTAGAACTTGTCTGATAAAGAACACGTGCACTGGTACAAAATACTCTGAGCAGGGAAACTCCTCTAACTTTTCCAATGAAGTAAGAACGTGCTTTTATCACAATATGCATTGTTGTTAAATATTTGGCTGATCATTTTAAACTGCCCTTTGACATCTTCTATGGAATTTCAGTCATACATTCAAAATGGTCTGTTGGTCCTATCATCAATTCCTACTAAATCTTTCATGTTTTCTAATACTTATAGAAGCCATTCAAATGGGAAGAGTAAATCATTCATACAAGGTTCTGCCATATTTACTTATGCTAGGTGAAATGAATGGAATACTTTAAAAATTACTTTAAAAAATCAACTCGGAAGAACTAGCTAATTTTGATTTTACATTCAAGCACACGACTTCATAAAAAGACAAAAAGGAAAGTTTTTACTGTTTCCAATTATTTTCTGCTGCTTAAAGTAAAAAAATAATCTGAAATAAATTTTTTTGTAGTTAAAAAAAAATTCCTTCAGAACTAAGCTTTGTAGTCCATTATACATTTTGATCTAAAAATAACTGAATGATTAAAAACATTATCTTATATATTAAAGAAAAAAGGTCTTTATCAAAGAACTGCAGCCACTTGGACTGCACATATATTAAATTATTATTCAAGTGTTTGCATAAGAAAACCAAAATTAGGTGAACATAAATGTACTCTTTTGGAACTATATTTTCTCTTACTTTATCTGTGTAAAAATATTTCAAGGGATCACATGAAATGTGAATTCACTTTTTTTCACTTTTTTACATTACCATATAAGAAAAAAGTGATGAAAGCTGACTTGTCTCGATCATTTTTCTCTTCCAATCTGATTCAGACAGAATAATGAACTGTTTTGACCGTATTCTATCCTCTTTTATTTTTGTTGTTTGTATTCATAATAGATTGCTTTTCTTTCCAAAATTTGTCAAGTGTAGTGTGGTACATGTAAAAAAAAAAAAAATAAAATTGCCACACTATTTGGCTATAAAAAAATAGGTAGTTTCTCCTTAATGAATAGACTCAGGAGAAACCCAGCTCCTGAATTCTGGAAACTGTAGTAGAATTGGCATTTTCAGTACAAAATTGTATTATTAGAATTACCTCTAGTGGGACTTTTAATTTAATTTTTTTTTAATTTCTCTATTTTTCTTAAGCATTATTTATATCCTCTGTGTCCTCATTGTGATCTTATGTGCATGATATGCTCTGATACCTGAAGCACCTATTCTGAGGTCATAAAACAGTGCAGAGAAATAGATTCTTTTTTTCTTTTACTACTAGGTAGTGAGTTTGGCTCCTTTTTTGAGAAATAAAATAATTTTCCCCCTACCAAATGATGACACAATCAAAAGTTGTATTATTGCAGAGTTCTAGTGTGTTAGTACTAAATCAGGACCACATTGTCCTAGGCTCTGCACAAACATTGAACTTAAAATCAAAAACAAACAGAAAACAAGAGGAAAAAATTTATTTTTTCCTTTTTCAGTAGCTCAAGGAACAGCTAAATTACTGTTTTCAAGCTGTGCTCTTGTTAGTAAAGTGCAAAATATTCTAAGTTAAATCGAAGATTCTGTGGTTATAGAATGAGGAGTGACTTTATAAATATAGACTATCATAAGCAAATGAATAACATGGCTTTTATACAGATTGGTTGCATCCCTGAAAGTATATTTTCTCATCTTTTTAGACCAAACAATGGCATAAAATCCCTACAGCAGATATATATAATGAAGTTCAGAAAATGAATGATAAATAATATATTGTGTCTTGTATGTTCTCTTTTGGAAAGGATTTACATTAAACAACATTCTTGACTTGTCATTCAAAATTAAAACTAAATCTGCTTTCCCAATATAATATTTACAAAGAGAATGCTTCTTGCTTTTTCTTTCACTGTGCACAGTAGCATATTGTACACATATCTTTCTGGAATGAGGCAGGTAGAGCCATCCAGTTAGATCTATCATCTGCTGATTTTGTTGTTGTTATTCTCTATTGAAAATCCTCCATAATTCGTGTCATTCTTTGCCAAGGAGTGATTGTTTGTACACTTTTATGTGCTGCACACGATCTGAAGAAGTTAACAAAAATAAATAAATAAACATAGTTTGTATCTTACTGTCAGGCAGCTCCGGAGAGCCTACACCATCACTTAGCCATTGCTGACATTGCAAACTGAAATCAAAGAGTTTGAAAAGTTAAGAACAGATCAAATGCCTTTAATTTAAAGTTCATGTGTGGATTATTTTATGTATAGAAACATGAATAACATTAATATTGGCCTTACATATTTGAAAAGTCTTCATAGGAAGACTAAAATAAAACCAAATTATTTGCATTTTGCCGAGCTGAAGAATACATAGTAAAAGAGATCACAAATCTGTCAGAGTTCAGGCTTAGTTTTACAATTAGAACCAAACTCAAGCCATCCAGCACTGTCTCCAATCTATCTATGGTGAGGCACATCTTCAAGAATGTCTAAATTCTCAAGAGAAATTATTTTGCTTTCACTGTTGTCCAACATACAAAAAAACCCTATGCCTAAATGATGTAAAATTTGACACAGAAGATGTAATCTGATTCTTAGCACAAAAAGTTAAACTCAAGAGAAACAACCTCTTCATAGGATCATAAATTAATGTTTTAATCTGTCTTTTCTATAGTTATCTAGGGTTACAGTGAATCTGGTGCTGTATTGCCACTTTCTCCATTTCATATTCATGCTAACAGCTGATGGAGTTCTTTCTTTCCTGATCTGATTCATGGGCTTTTCAGCAACAAATGAAAATTTTCCAAATGGTGTTTGAATCAGATAACAAAGACTGTGATACAGAAAAAAAAGCAAAACAGTGCTTTATTTCTGCCCTTAGATATCACCACTGTTTGATTAAGATCTGACCACTTAGATGATCATAAACCTGAGCTGAGTAGCAGGCAAGTAACTGATCTGATATGGTCTTAATTGAACTACTGGGGTACTGTAGGATTGGGCACAGCATTCCAGGTTCTGAATTGCTTTAATTGTTTTTTATTTTAATGGTTAAAAGTGTAGGGCTAATTTTGAAGATTTTTTTTTTTCACTCAGAAGCCTTGTAACAGCAGTTTTGTGATTTGAATCACAAAAGAGAAAGAACAGAGGTAACAGGTAATTATTTCTTTTTCAGTTGACTGTGTATTTGAGATAGCTTTTCTTTTTGCAGGGGTAAGATTGAAAACCAGGATATAATTTAGTAATTGTTCTAAAATACTTTGAATTTATGTTCATTCCCTATAATATGTTTTTAGGTGGCTGTTAATCATAATTTTGTGGACACTACCATAAAATGCTTTTATATGTATTTATATAGACATGCCAAGTAGAAAGTTCAACTTAATTATCTTTATAAGCAAGGAAAATAACATCTTTTATGCAGCTTCATTCACATAAATGCATCTTCTCTGTTCTCTAAATTGCTTAGTTACACCTAAACAGAGTCTAGCTTGGGACAAAGTTGGCAAATTCACCAGGATTCATATGGTCTAATTTGCTAAGTCAAACTAACCATTACCCAGAAAGGAGAGATTGCAATAAATACTGAAATGCACAGCTCAACACAGTAAAGACAATAAAATCACTCCCTGATTTATGCTACATTTCAGCACCTACTAAGCATGCACCGGTATTTGAGCTGTTTATATGGATTATCTTTGTGACTGGTGGCTTGAAAGGAAGTGTTCTAGGGCAAGTTCTTCTACAGCAGTCATCTAAAATAAGCCAAATGAGTCATGGCCTCAAAGTGCCTCTCTTTCCTGATTACAGAGAGTCTAGATAACCAGCTGAGATGTGAGAGTCTCTACAGTAGTTGTCTACAGTTAACAGATACATCTCACTCATTGTGATTTTACACTCACATAGGTGCCTCTACACCACTCTTGGGGACTGATTGATTAATTTAGTTCAATTTCAAAGTTGCATCAGTTCCAGTGAGTTTCAAAATAGACCAGCTAAAATTGTGTGATGCGTAGTTGTCAATATGTCAGGTAAATTTCATTAAACTTCAGCCTAACTTAACGGAGAATCAGATTAAGATGAACTAATGAGTCTGATTAGTACTGAATTAATTAATTAGTTCCTTAAAATCCAGTTTTCAGTGTGTCTAGTTTTATTTGGCTATAGGAAATTTTTCAAGGTATTTTCATGTTAATCTGAATCACTTTGATTCAGAGACTGAAGTAAATAGCAAGAAAAGAAACAGCAACTGCTGAGAAGGCATCAGGCTAATGTGCAAAAATAGGCTTACCGAGGTGAAAAGAACAAAAAAAGTAGAGGAGAAAAATTCACAGATTATTCCTTTTCTTTAGCAAAACAAAGGCACTTTTATGAGGCTTTTTGGTTTGTGTATTTGGGTTTTTTTAACAAGAAGAAATTACTCAGTTCACTGCTATTTGAGCATCTGAAACTTTAATGCAGATGTCTGTGCCTTTGTCTAAGGAAATGTTGGAAAGTATAAATTGAAACACTACAGAAAGAGTCTTCAAGTTTGGCCTTAGTAGCTCTCATGATAGTGATTTGATTAAAAATTGAGTTTGAAAGCCTGTACTTCCTAATTTCAATTGGTGTTTGGACACTGATTTTAAAGAGACCTTAGCATCATGCTAAGCCTCTGATTTGTGGCACTAGATTGTGCCAGATTGACTCACTCTGCTCCTCTGGACTATGTCAATGAGGATGTCAGATAATATAAACAGATCTATTGCCTTTGAAAATCAGTGGAGCCAGTTTGATTTACAGCAGCTGGTAACCCAGCCAGGGATACTTACAGTGGCATCCCAAGTTCAGCTATTTAAATGAAGGTCAAGGATGCAACTTCCTTGTTACTCCTTGTAACTTCCTTTTGCTTCTGCTGATCTTTTGCACACTGATTATTTCAACACTATCAGAAACCAGATGCCTATTCAAATTGGATCTCTGATTCACATCTTGAGATTTGCTTGCTTGCATGTTGATGCATCAATTAAAATGTACTCGGTTTAATCCAGATGCACTCAAGCACACTGAAATAACTCATGGGAGGCAAATTCTTTTTGTAAATGAAGAGATGCTGGCTGCACAGCAACTGTGGCAAGCTTTAGCCCATCACTCATATTGTTAATGACTCTGGAGTGCATATTTACACAGAAAGCATAAAAGGAATTCGTTGCACCTTCCTACGTGTTTCTGAATGGCCCTATAACCTTGTAGTATCTTAATTTGTGGGTTTGGGTTTTGTTTTTTTTTTAAATGCTATACACAAGAATGCTGTTGTTGTCATCTAAAACAAAATTTTAAAAAATCACCTTTAGTGATTCCAAGATTGCAACCTTATGAATATTTCTACTATATAATATAGAAAACATGTACTTTATCCATACCTCAAGTGCCTGCTCTGTAGACCTGGAAATGCTATACACTTAAAAACCAAGCACAAATTGAAATGGCAATAATCTAGCTTATAAAGTCTCCTTTTAAGGGAGCAGGAAATAAGAAAGGTGATGTCAATTATAAAAGAAATTTTACAAACTCACACAATATAACTTGAACCCTGTTTTTGGAAAGCTCTCAAGAATGTCCAACAATTTTTGCTCATATTTCCTTCTGAGGCTATTGTTTATAGCTTGCTTTCTGCTTCCCTCCTTTCTCATGTATTATTACTTCATATTTATTACTTTCTATAATTCTGCATGAAGAAGTTTAGAAAGCAGTGTATTGCAGATAATACAATCTGAAAATTGATTTTTTTTTTTGTTAGCATTTCAAAACAAGTAACATCAAATATCTCAGAAAGTGGTATTAAACTGGAAAGATATATTTTTCATTTTCTTAATTTCTTTTCCAAGGGAATGTTGCAGACATTTATTTCTAGCACACTGCAAAGGAGGAAGAAAAATACCAGACTGTTTTTTAGATTCAGATACTTTTTATTAATCTCTTTATTCTTATGCACAATGATTTGAACTTGTTGAACAATAGAAACGGGACTTAAAAAAAAATACTCATATATCTAAACTGCAGCTTAGCTCAAAGGTATGCAAGTTCCCACCCTACAGGGTAAATAGGAAATATGACAATGTTACTTTTCAGAGTTAGGCCTAATATCTGTGAATAGGCCTGTGTATAAATCAATAAGCATATGGAATTCTATTGGATTGAACTTAATTGTAGTACTTTCAACTTTAAGATTTTTATCATTCAAAACCCATGTATATTAACTTGTGTTCATGTACATGCATGTGCATTTCATTCACATTTCTTTTTTTTGTCAGCTGTGCCTTCTAAACAATTCTACTGGAAGACATACATTACGTATGATATGAAAGAAGGCATCCTGGCAGCAATACGATTCAGACAGTAAACTTGATAATTTCATTTTCTAACACCCCATAGGAAATTTTTTACTACCAGTAATTAAGAAGTGATGATTAATACTAAAAGTAATAATTTTAAATCCATCCTATTACTTCTTTGTCACTACTTTTTCTGCTTCTCTATTGATAAGTTCCTCTCTTTTTCTCTTTCTTTTTTTTTTTTTTTTAATTTCCTCCACATCCTTAAGTATCATTTAGAAATCAAAGTATGCAGAAAAAATAGGAATTATGAAATTTATTCTTTAGTTGAAAGCATTTAAGTGAGGGAGAAAACCCTGAATTATGTCATATCTAACTCTTTTAATATTGCATATTCATTTTATATGGACAGCCAGGCTTGACTATCCATTTACTTATGTGGGGTTAGCACTTCACATTATGGTGGAAAAGATTAATTCAAGAAAATAATGGAAATTTTCTTGTCCAGTTAAGAGAAATTGCAGTTAGACTTCTGTAAATCTTAAGCAGTAGTGCTTTGTTCATAGGAACAAATCATTTTATAGCAAAATATATTACAATTTAAAATCTAAGATGGTGCTTTGAACAAACTGCATCAGAAATGTTTGGCATCATTCTACAGCAAGAAAGTTGGTCATAGTGGAATCCCAGTGGATGGAAAAACTACAGAAGTTCATTGGATAATTTGAATCAAAGTGTCATGATATATTTTGCTATGACTGAATCAGCTAATTGTCCCTCTTGTGCCTGAACCTACTGTAGGAATAAATAATAAATGAGGGTAGCAAAATAAGAAGAAATAGAAATCAGGAGAAAATTCCCACCTTAGATTAAGGTTTTGCTAAAGTAGATAACCAGTGTTTTAAGGGGTACATAAAATAACTTCATTATTTCCTGATAAATAAAACCTGAAATTATACATATAGATAAATGTAGAGGTATGCAGATATTTTAAGTTCACTATTAGGAAATTTGTAGCAATCTCATGCTGAAATTAAGACATGCTTTTAGTTATAGCCTGAATTAGGCACTGTTTTGTATCCAGTTTACTTTTCTTTTATGGACCCAAATATACATCTCCCAGGATTTTTGACCTAATGATAATATGAGATGTTTCTCCTGGTATCTTGCTGTTTCCTCCTTCATAGCTGAAAAAATGAAAGAGGTATTAAAAATACCTATATCAAAGGCTGTAGAAGATGATGATGATGATAATTATGGTGCAATAAAAATAATAATACCCACAAAACCACACAAATCATAATGAAACAACTCTCATTGTGTTAGGTTGTGAAACAAGAATAATTTTGTCCTGCAGATTTGTTCTCATTGTAATCAACGTTTCTGGATATATTAAGGTCCATTAACATTTCTGGATACATCATTGCTCATTAACAGTAAGAAAAAAATGTTTTAGAATTTTTGGAAGAATATTGCTAAGTTGCTGGTATCTACTGATTGTGCTTTTGAAAGTGCTTCAAATATTTTTAACCAGTAACTAGACTGTAGAATGGCTGCAAAATATCAAACTGATAATATGCCAATTTCTAGGATATTTGCCACAGAAAAAGCTATGACAAACCAAGAATTTGCATCTTTAATCACCTGACTTTTGTATGGGAAGCATTTTTGGATATGTGAGAAGATCTAGTCTTCAATTTTTATTAGTCTCCATAGATTTATCCCATTAATGAGAAACACGTGTTTAGTTGGACTTTGGGACAATTGAATCAGCTGTCTAATGGTGCTGCAGACATTACTGTTGATTTTTACTTTCCATTTTGGAGGAAAAAGAAAGTTTATCAGTTGTATCTGACAGGATAGTCATGTTATGAAACACTGGCTATCCATTTTTCCCTGAGAGAGAGACAGACTAACCATACAGTAGGAATCTCAATTTAAATGCATACTATGTGAGAAAGCCTAAACATAGATGGGCTCTTCAACTCCCACTTGTGAGGTTATCTAACTGCCAACAGCACATATTAAATGTCATGTGCATGTGGTGTGACTGCGATACGAAGAGTGTTAATCCTGATTTCAAATAACCCTCTGATAAAAGTCTGCTGGTTGCTCCTACTTCCACCATATCCACTACAACTTACCTGCAGATTTCTTGCTTGTGTTTTCTAGAAATTATGTGTAATAAATCACATTTTCTCTTTAGATTTTCTCTAAATTATTTGATTGGTTAATACAATAATAAGAATTACAGTCAACTGGAATTACTTTTTCAAGAAGGAATGTTCATTTCATCACTGGTACTTGAAACATCTTCCAATTAGTACTTAAATGAGAAATGAGTAATTTTGCCATTTTGTTAGCACTATGTAGTATGAAAAAATCCTTTGATTGGCCAGAAAATATAAGTCTCATTTGGCTCCTGTTAATGGAGTTTTTTACTGATGCCTTTGTTATGAAACAGTTTAGGCTCTGAGATCTGAGTTATCAGCTCATCTGCCTGTTTTCTACCTAAGGAGACTTTTAACCTTCTTTTGTTCTACTCGTGCTACCGGTGTTGCTAGCTCAGAAGTTCTGCTTGCCAAACTCCTCGTACTGCTGGCCATGCTATTTCTGATACAGGCCAGGAAGTCACTGGCCTTCTTGGCCACCTGGGCACACACTGGCTCATGTTCAGCTGGCTGTCAACCAGCATACCCAGCTTCTTTTCTGATGAGCCTTTTTCCAGCCACTCTGCCTGACCCCAGCCTGTAAAGATGCACAGGGTTGCAGCAACCCAAGGGCAGGACTTGGTGGTTGATAGTATTGAACTTTGTACAACTGGCCTTGTTCCATTGATTCAGCCTGTCCAGATTCCTCTGTAGAGTCTTCCAACCCTCCAGTTGATCAATGATCAGCTCTCCTGACCACTCAATGACATCTGCAAAGTGACAGAGGGTACAATCAATATTCCCCTGTAAAAGACCAGGGTGAAGCACGTTGCCACCCTGCTACCTACGTCAACAACCACACCAGGGCAGCTGTTGGCACTACAGTCTGTAGAGGATCCCACACCAGAGTAGTCAATTAGCCCTGGAGAAAGCTGCAGCTCATGGAGGGCTTATGAAGGAGAAGTCTCCTAGAAGGAGCCATGGCTGAAATGGAGTGAAAGGGAGTTCAAGCAAGGACAGTCTTTTATTAAAGGACTATACGGAAAGAATCCACAGTGGAGTAGTTCCTGAAGAACAACAGCCTGTGGGAAGGTCCCACAATGGAGAAGTCTGAGAAGGACTGTACCCCTGTAACATAGTAAATTAGAATTACAGGAATGACATTGCCTTTCATCACCATCTAAAAGGCAAATATTGATCAATAGGAGGAAGAAAGGGATTCAGTGAAAAATTATGAAGATTACTTAAGAAGGAAAGTTTGAACAAGAAAGAAAGCATGTAAAGAAAAGAGAATAAGAAGGAAACACCTGGGAATGACATGAGAAATTCTGCACGCAGACAAAACATGTATATATTTTAACAAAATATTTCAAGAAAAACCTTGTTTCCACCAAGCAATAACAATTTGACATAGAAATTGATTAGAGCATCCTCCTACTCTTTTTCACAGCAAAAGCCTTTTCATCTTAAAACAAGGGTATCCTGCCAATTTTCCTGGAATCCAGAGTACAGCTCTACAACAAAGCCACAAAGCCAAATAATACCACTAAGCCTTCTACTACCTATAAGCCTTCTCCCCTTCTGTGCTCAGGTCCTGAAAGCTGTCTGACAGGAGTATCACTACCTTAGACACCACACAGAATAGCACAATGTCTAAGTGAGGATGGGTATTGTCCTCCTCAAAGTCAAAGGATGGAAGTCCCAGGAAACAAGGCATTACTTTGGACCAGCCTGCTACACAGAGATGCTGACACTGTCAGTGACTAACAGTTAGGCAAGATAAACATTTCAGCTTGTCACTGTAATTTCAAATCCTGCAGAAGTTGGTATGGACTGTCCACATGATCTTAGGGTCCAAAGAAAAATAAAATAGTTGTTCTAGTGTCAATCCTATGAGTCAGCATCAACTTAAACCATGGCCAAATATTGTAACTTTGCTTGTTAATCTTTAGGTTACCAAAACCCAACCTATATATTTTTTATTTATTTCAATTATTTAATTATCCAACTTATATTTATTTCAATTATTTATTTCAATCATATGAATTGTTTTAATTGTCCAAATATAAACTTAATTTTATCCCACTTATGTCAGTTTTGATTACCTAGACTAATAATTTACTCTCAGTTGAAGTCTAATAATGTCCAAACTGAAAGAAATCTGACTATTGAAAATACGTTCTGTTCCTGACTCTGTCTTCATGGATTTTGCTTCTTCCTTTCATTGCAGATTCAATTAATGTGAAAATTTACAATATATAATGTGAAGAGACCAGAAATGGAGAAGCAGATCTTTTTCCAGCTTGGCTGTATGAGATGATAAAGAGGGTAGTCTCAATGAGTGATAACCTGAATTCCTCTTCTGAATCTCCAGTTGCTACTGTGCATTCATTTTCAGCTGGTACAAAATCATTTTGTTGGAAAAATAATTTTCTTCCTCACTTATCCACTATAAATTCTGGGAATAATTTTGTCTCACTGAAGCTGCTTTTATAGCAGAGTAATGCCACTAATTTTGATGGATTTTCTGAATAGGTTGAACTGAGAGGCAAGGCATATGCTGTGTCACATTAAAAGCTTCTAGGTGGGGAAAGTCAACAGAGGATGTCTGTTGTGTCATTTAGCTTCATGGTGACTAACACTGCATTCAACATACCAGCTCCACAAATGGCCATTTACAATTTACAAAAAGGTGAATTTAGTCTGACATGTTTTAAAAATAGAAACTATATCTGTTTGACCCCTGTTTGGATGAAATAAGAGGTAAAATATAATCTATACAATAGCTACTTAGAATCAAGATCTAGAAAGTGAAGGGAAAACATTTAGAGGAAACTATGCCAGTATCTTAAACCTTTAATTTTTCTTACATATTTTTGTTTTCTTAACTCAGAAGAAATTAGGAAAAATTTGTGTGTGGCTAGTCCTGCTGATCCCAACATTTATTTGCCATGATTTCACACGTATCTGTTATTCTAAAATGCAACCTTATGAAAATGGCTTTGGAGGACAAGCCAGATGCATCGTTTAGCATGTCTACTTTCTAAATGACTCCAGTTTAACTAATTGCTACAAATTTTGAGTTAAATTTTACAGGTTTGGGTGCAGAAAACCTGCACTTTCCATTATGGGGAAATGCAGCAAACTGCAGCACTCAAGGTTATGTTCTTTGGCATAACAAAAAGCAGAGGTTAGGTGTACATTTAAAGTGGGAATGACAGGGAGTTCAGGGGCCTCTAAGCAAACCCTGTCCAGTATTTCTGAGTTGCATGTATATGATGTTCTTCTTTTCTGTGCCTGGTGCCCCATGTCAGACAATCCTCTGGCAGACTCAGCAGCTTGCACCCAAAGGGAGCTGGGTTGCAAGACAGGCAGTTTGACAGACAGGGAGCCAGAAACAGAGAGTGTGCTATTTATATGGCTGTCTGGCTTATCTGTTTATATGCTAAAGTGTATGAGCTCAGCCTTGGGCTGGAACCTCAGCTGAGTGTTGCTCTAGTGCTACAGTCTAATCAAATATCCCAATATTTTAGGAATACATAGAATTTTTAGGACTCCCTCATTTATATGGAAGCATGTCTTTGATAACCAGTGAAAGCTGGTGATGGGATACCAGTAAAAACGTTTCTTTGGGCCTAACAACTCTGCAGTTATTGGCTTCTTTAGAGGCATGATCAGCAGCGCCAGGCAGGCGCTGTCCCAAAGCGAGAATTCATGGACACGCCCTGTGACTCTGAGCCTGCCCTGCTGTAAAGGTGTGTGTGTAAAGACAGTGCTCTTGCTTTGTCGGGGGTGCTGAATGACTTGCCCAAGGCTGTGATTTTTCCCTGCAGCCCTAGGGTTTGTGAAGGGAAAATACCTTGCTGTGTGTGGGAGAAAGCAGGAGAGAGAGTGAGAGCAAGTTAGTGAGCGAACACCGAGCCCTTACAGGTGATCCATTACCCTGCAGCCATTACAATTTGTCATATATGCTTCACCTAGCATCAGCTGCAAGATGAAATGTTTTCAGCTCAGTTTATCAGTCTACCTGGATGTGTCAGGTCAACTTCCTTTTAACCCACTGTTCTGGTTCATGGGCTTTTAGAAAATATGGCACAGCTGATCAGAGCTAGCAGTTGCCTTTCTTTTTTTTTTATTATTTATTTTGCTCACAGTGTGAACCAGGAATTTTTGTATACATACACCACTAAGAACTGGACTTCCAGATTGCTCTATTAGAGTTAAAAAATCCTGGGCTATGACTTCACTTCTGTTCCAAATTGTAATTGGGAAAACATATTATATAAGTAAAAGAATTTGCTTTTCTAAATGTATTTTCACACACACATGTACCTATGCATGTAGACATGCAAACACATCTACCTATACATGTACATTATAAAACCCTAATCACTATGAAATAAACCCACTTGCAATTATTTTGGTTGGTTACTAGAATATAGAAATATGCATTTTTTTAGTCACAAAGCTATGGCAAAATGATATGTTGAAGATTTTTCTGGTTTTGTGGTTTTTTGGTTTTTTTTGTGTGTGTGTCTACAATTGCAGGGAGGAAACATGGTATAGTCTATTTGAGCAACATTCAAATTAAAAAATTGCATTTGCAAAAATTTTAACCTCGTCCTATACATAAAGCAGATAGAATCTGAAGAGCTTAATTTCTGTTTTTACTATTAGACATAATTGGCTGAATTTCTATGCACATGACATAATTTAGAATGGAAATTATTGGAACAGTAGTTAAAGTTAAATGGCCAGGCAGTTTGCACAAATTACACTGCCCTTCCATACAGAATGTCTTAAGATACTGCTGTCAGTGTCCATCGCTCAGACCCATCTTATTCCCAGAACCTATTAATACTGATTATGTAGAGGTTGAAGAATATTTGTCTATAGTTTTTCATACTGACTGCTATCCACTGTGCAACAAAAGTGGGGTATTGCTAACAAGTGCAATTATCATGTAGCTTTGGAAACCTTGCCATTTTTCTGTCCACTCAACTCTCTAAATGGGTTTTTAAAATTATAAATGTATAAAAACATCACACAGCTGACTTTTTGTTTCTAATTTATCTTCTGCCTTGAAGGGAATATGGTAGTATTGGAGATCCCCTGAACACATTGTTATTATTTTTATTATTTTCTAGATGAATGGGTGTGTAATATCAAAGAATAAATAGTATCTTTTGTTATTTATGATCCTTCATTGTTATTTTACTGTTTCTGGTAGTAGTAGTAGTAGTAATATTTTATTTCCCTGCAGGTTTCTAGACATATATACTCAATTTTTTGAAAGCTGCAAACATATATGATAGCTCTTCAACTTTTGGTGTTACAGCCCCTCTCCAAATTTCCTATCCTTGAAAACGCAGTAAACAGAGTTTACCATGGAACAGAAATACAAGGAGCACAGAAGAAAGATTGGAATTTCACTTGTACATGACTGCTCTTTTTTACTCAGGCAGACTGCTTGATAAAAATAACTGCTGACTTGAATACAATGCAGTTTGATAAAACCCATCATTTTAGTAATAAAATATATACATAGAGAGAGAGAGGGGTTTTTTTACCTTCATTTTTTAATTGCATTTTTGGTGAAGTTGCTTTCAACCTTTGTGTTTTGTGCTGCAACTTAACAATTTGTCACCTGTTTGACTTGACCCCAAGTGCTTAGATGTGTATTTTTGAAACTTTCAAGCTAGGATATCTGTTTTTCCTGTACACATTATCTTACCAAGATAACGGAGACATGGCTTTTGATGAGACAAAGAATTCTGTAATTACAGAAGCCCAGAATATTTAGTCAAGAAAAGGCTGACCTGCTCGCCACAGAGGGATCTACTTGTCTGCCATCTCCAGCATTTTTAGACACATGTTGGAAGTTAGGCCCTTTCCAAACATGCAACCCAGTGTCCCTCTAAGAATAGCATGGGGAGAAGCTGGATGTGAACCATACTCACTTGAATAGAGGGATGTGAGGGGAAGAAGCTATCCCTAGGCACACGTCAAAAGATGATTAGTAGAAAGAATATCTAAACGACCTAAGGAGCTTAAGCACTGTACAAAACCCCTTGATGTGAGTTGTTATGCCTGAAGGACTCAACACATTGATAGGAGAGGGGAAATCTAGCCTGGTAAGACTGATTGATACTCACCAAATTGCTCTGACTCTGTTTACAGCAGCTAAGGCTAGGCTGGAAATCATAAATAAGGGAAGAAAATTTATTAAAACTATAGCATGTACTATCAACACTAGGTTCACTCAAACAGAATATTAACTGAAATGATGTAGCTTGAAAATGATGAAAAATAATTAATTTATGCTAAAAGATGGTTTTATTAGGTATTTCTAATACTGGAGAAAACAAACCAAATCTGACTGAATCTGAAGACTAGGAGAGAATTTAACTGCAACATTAAGCCTAACGCATCTTTATATACAAGGAATTAAACAAGAGAACGTTAAGTGATTATTTCAAATGTGCATATACATGATGGTCTTGAGAAGACTGTTTAATTGGCAAGTGATTTACTTCTTTTCATATGTCTATTCCAACAAGCTAAGAAATCCCGCTAATTAAAAGAAATTATTAAGGAAATTCCTTGAATTTATTTAGAAATGATTGCTTTTCTCTAAGACTTAAGCATATCAGCAAACATATTAAAGAAAATTATCTAAGGATAAAATTGTTTTTGTCCACTCAAAACAGTAAACTGTAAAATAGTTTGTTTAACTGTACAAAAGTTGTACAAACAGTTTGCATAACTAACAGCTGTGTTAGTTATATAAGGAAATGTCATAAAATTACTGTATTAATATAAATTGTTTTTCATCTTTATTAATCTCAATTAATAGGAAAATATCAGCCTAAAAATCTTCATGGTATTTTTTTTCATTAAGTCATACTTTTGTAAGTCTCATCCTGGAATGGGAAGGCACATAAGATTCTGACTCTTTCCAGGGAAAAATCTGCAAATTACCGAAAAGAGGAAAGAGCTAATACCCTGAATTGTTTGAAACAGACCTTTCTAGGCTTTTCAACACCTTCTTCTTTCAACATTTTGAATTATTCATCATTTTTCTGTTTGACCTGTCTTGTTTCAAAGTAAAAGGCCAACAGAAATGAAAAAGAAAAACAACTGGAAATATATAACCACTTTCTTTCATGTAACAAAGGCATGCCTATAAATGTACACAGCACCTGTGTACTGTGTAGAATAATTTCAGAATAAAAATATCTGCATCTTATAAAAACTGTAAAAATCTGAGAGAATTTCAGTTTTAAGAATTGTAAATAAGGTGGGTTTGACTTGCAAGACAAATAATATTTGTCTATATCAACTTCCTTTCCTGTGTTGTTTATGATTAATATCTTAAAATGATCCTCTGAGAATTTTTGGCTAATTGCTCTCTAGCAAATGGTTTATATAGTTTGAAGTGACAGGTGGTTATAAGCTAATAAAACACATTCCCTAGACCACATCTTTAAAAACTCAGTGCAAAATGAAGTAAACTGGCCTTATTTTGCATTTTGACAGTGTTTAGTCCTTAATGGACAACTCCTCACACCAACCAACTGGCCAACCAAAACTTTTCTAACACCATACAGCCTGAGGAAAATTACCAAACTCTTTTGAGACTTCATCGAGTTTTGTTTGATTCTACCCTTTACTGTGGCCTTTTTTCTTCGTGGAGAGGAGCACCGAGAAACCCTTTTTAATTTCATTATGCAGGGAAATTTGCATAGCACAATAATGTGCAGAAAGATTTAATTGGTTCAAGTAATCAATTTAGGAAGTTCTGACAGCATGACTGGGTATTTTATTCAAGTGCTAACACCCCTAATTGACAACAGATTCTTACAACAGTGCATCAGTTAAACCTGTGCCATCATCCACTGAGTTATAAACCTTATGAGCACATAACACCAGTTAAATAATTTTCATTTTTCACGAGCTTAAAATATTCTATTAGACAATAGCTTAGTCACAATGCAAAGCTGTAGAGTTTCTTGATAGATGGCTAGGTTAGAGAAGGTTAAGTAGACATGAGTGCAAAGTAAATAAAAGGCTGAATTGGGATCATTCCTTTTACAACCAGACATTCTTGATACCTGTTTACTTTAAAATTAATTACTTTGTTAGAAATTTTGGTCAAAACTGAAATTTGGTGTCTTAGTTCAAGTAGATGAGAAGGCTACTTTTATGCTGGGAGAATTTTTTTCACTTTGATGAGAAGAATGAAAAAAAGCCTGGAAATGGAAGATGTATTTCATCAGAGCATAGCTGCTATTAGAGGAGAAGAGGTGTGAAAACAGACATGTCAAACATGTCTGAACAGACATCAAATACAATAAAAATCAGTATCTTGGATATTATGTCAGCCCTTTCTCATGTCACTTCTGGTTTTCCTGCAGAAGTTTGGTTTTCAAGCTCTGTCTGTTGCTATCTTTACTAAAAATGTCACTAATATTATAAACCCTATGAAAAACAGAGCATAGTTGCAATTTATTTCATTCTGAAGGTCTGTGATAGCTTACCCAAATTTCAATTTGGCTCTTTAACAACATAAAAAGATAAAAGAAGCACTTTAATTTAACTCAAAGCAAAAAGAATAAACAAAACTGAAACAGGTGCTCTACAGTTACACATTTATTTGCACTCTCTGTTATCCTCTTCCATAGCTCTTTTTTTTTTTTTTAATAGATGATTATGTGGCTAGTGCCTCTATAAAAGACATGTAATCCTTGTTGATTTCCACATAGAGTCTACTTGAATTTTTAATTTCATGTCCGGAAACAAATTTAGGTTTATTAGAAGTCTAAACCCAGGTCATCCAATCCACTTTAATTTTAAAATAACTTTTCACAGTGTTTTTTGCGTAACTGTGTATTGAAGCAGCAATGGGTAAGTGGAAAATTGGTATGGGAGAGGCATTTCACACGCAAATGACTATTTTAAAAAATCTGTTCATATGTTTGTGCAAAGGAAATGTGGCGTCTGCAAAATACCCTGTTGTGGGTATATTAAAGGAAGAAATATGGGAAAGAAAAATGTGTTGCCTGTTTACCAGTTGGTCAAGTTGAGAATAAATTGGTATACTAAATACATGGTAGGATAATTTCTGTTACTGGAATGTTAATATAAAATAGGTATAGCTTGTACTAGAAAGGAAGGGAGTGAAAAAATAGGGGGAGCCTTGCTTTGAAGAGGAAGGAAATGTGTGCTTGCCAAGACAGAAGAAAAAGAGAGAGGCTTATTGAAAATCTCTGAGTAGAAAGGAGGGGGAAGAAAACAATGGAGCTATCTGATAAAGATCTACCAGAATCCAAAATGTGAACTTGCTCAGTATAAGTCTTTCTGTGAAGAAATAGCAAAATTATTCAGTACACAGAATTTGCTTTCAAAGGGAATATGGAATTAGGGAAATGATATAGAAAGTTAGAGCTAATTCCAGCCAACATGTAAATATTGGATAATAATGTAAAGGTGAAAGGCCATCTTAATGTGAATAAAAATTAACCAATGGTATATTCAAGATATGGTAGGATTAAGAAGTAAAATGACATGGAAAAAATATTTAAAAAGTCAAGGCTCTCACAACAACATATGTACTCAGAGGATAGACAAACATTGTGGGTGAATGTAAGAAAAAAAGTGATATAAGTGGCCTTCTCTTATGAGCATAAATACAAAATAACTAAAGCAAAGATAGGCAGTTGGGAAACTTCCTTGAGTTGTGAGATTTTAGAGATTCAGATGAATGGAGAAATTGTGCAGGAAGCACAAAATATGTTAGCTTACTGAGAATAAGTTGAAAAGCATTGAGCAAACACATAGGGACAAAATCCTAAATGTCTGGACAGCAAATGACATGCAACTTAGAAGAAATGGAATTGATAGTGCAAAATATGTATATTTATAAGAAAAGGAAAACTAAGAATATCATTGGTCAGCTTCTTCATGGAGAAGGAGAGTTGTTGACTGATGATGCCTAGAAAGCCAAGTATTTTAATGACTTATGGATCTTCATAAGACATTAAAATTATTAGCCACCATTTGCTATTAGCAAAATTGATGAGTAAAAGAGAAAAATAAGTTTCCAATCTATAACAAAAGAAGAAGAAAATGAGAGTGCTTAAATAAGACAGATGTTTTCAACTCATTTGGTTCTGATGATGTTCAAATGGAATCACAAAAAGTAAAGAGATTTTTTTGAGGCTGAAAAATGCGAGCCATTCATTTATTTTAAAAAATGAAGTAAAACAAGAGAGACACATCAGTTTTATATAATCCTTGTCAAAAAAACCCCAACAAATAAAACACACACAAAAATCAAAATGCATATAAGCAAATGATGAAACCATCTCTAACTATCTGAAAGATAAGAAAATGATAAACAGCAGCCAACACAGATATGTAAAGAATAAAAACTATAATTCTGTATATATATATATGTGTGTGTGTGTATGTGTGTGTGTGTGTGTATATGCATATATGTGTGTGTGTGTATATATATATATATGCATATTTGGGTTTTAATGAAAGGATGACAGATTTGTAGGTCAGAAATTTGTTGTGCTTTTTTTACCTTTCTGAGTATATTCCCTGGTAATTAAAAGTAAATTATGATATAGCCATATGTTGTTAATCAATTTTTTTTCTTAAATATGGTGCTAAATGAATCTGTCTTTTTCTACATACATTTTTAAATTATATTTACCTAAAAACCCATTTGAACTTTTAAATTTCCTTAACAGGAACTTTTCCATTGCTTTGAAGAAAGTAATAGTGTAGTTGATAGAATGATTGGTGCTTGAGAGACAGAGATTGAGAGTGATTGTGCAACTACTTTTCTTTGTTTTCATTTTAAAGACAAATGGGAATCAAACGCCAGCATGAGGTAGTTATAAACATAGTGAAATTGTTCTACTAATCTTGCAATATGCTGTCAAGATAATAATAGCTCTGAGCATTTCCATTGATTTCTGAAGGAATTACTGACTTATTATCTAAAGGAACTCCTTAGAGCTGGTTAAAAATGAAATGCAGGTTTGAAATATCCACTATTTCAATAAATGCTGTGAAAATTACCCTTTTATTCAAAAAGAAAGCAAAGAAAATGAGAAGTAGCATGTTATGGATGTGTCATCTTGAGTTACACAGATGTAAGGTGGATGGAAGGGTCCTCAAATACCTTTTCATGATTGTTTGGAATTGTCCATTCAGAGACTTCTATTTCACAGATCTAAGGCTTCAAAATTTATGTTTTGTCCACATTGGACCAAACTGTCGCATGCCTTCCCAAGAGAGAACTGTAATAAAACAATGCTCTTTGGAGCAAAACCAAGAATCTCTCTTGGATTCAATTTCTTTCCTCCTTTCTCAACCATTCGAGAACTCTGGGAGGCAGAAATAACCCCGCTAGAAAGAACTAAATTAAAATAAGCTCTAATTAAACAAGGTATTTTGAGAAAATACATTTAGCAAGAACTCTGTCTTTCACTCTCTATAGTGCAAATTCAGTGAGTGAGGATAAAATCTTTTACCTAGCTAGTAAATGTGTGATTTCTTTGATTCATATTTTTAGTTTGAGGAGGCCTTTTTTTTTGCCCTAGGAAGGAATGCATCTCTCGAGAAAATGTGCAGACAAATTTCTTTGAAATTGATGTTAGAACTCTTTTGCTATGTTTCATTTTATGTGGTAGTATTACCTTTCACTCAAAATCTCAGGATACCAATTTTACTTACGCAATGCAACACTTAAATAGTTGATGATTTAACAGACTTTTGTAATAAGAGCGGTAATATTATTACAATATTTGCATACTTTATGCATTAATTTTCTGAAGACTTGCATATGTTTTAGGTACTGTTTTTGGTCCACATCAGTTTAAGTAGCTTACTAAAAATATTGTAAGGTTTCCTATCATAAGCATAATCGGACAAAATATTTGCAGTACCATTCTTGTTGTGTTCTCGGTGCATTTTGGCACAGCTTACATGGGATGTTTTCAGTACTTGGTAAATTTTCCTCCTTTCTGTTTTTACCCCAATCCTGCTTTGGAAAATTTCATTCCTTAACCTGGATAGGTTGAAACTCTATTCTGAGGATTCAGTTTCAACCGTCTCAAACTATCACCAGCTGCTCATCCAGCTATGTTCAGCAAGAAAATACAAATACAGTTGTCTGCACACAAGGAAAAATTACAAGCAGAGCCTTTGTGTCATAAACCCCAGCTTCTGGAGACATGCAGCTGAGGACCATGTGCAATTGGTGAGCTCTGGACAGTGTGCAGCATTCCTCTCATTGTTTCCAGATCATTTTGCTGTGTGGCTCTATGAGACACCCATAGCACACTGTGAAGAAAACGGGGGCATGGCCATGTTGGAAAGGCCACACCACAGGCACTGCTGGTTTTGCAGCACCAAGTGCATGCACAGCATGGGGCAGCACTGGTGATCTTAGGCTGAATGCATCAGCTAAGGGCACTCTGAAAGGGCTGCAGCACTGAGCCCTGCTGCAGGAGCCCCAATCAGGGAGGTGCAGAGAGCCATCTACCCATGGGTGTACACAAGGCAGGTGTTGCAAGCAGGTGGTACATTAAGTCTGTGCTTTTTATTGTCTTTTTTTACCCCCTGCCTACTCCCCATGCAGCCTTAAAATCGGCAGTCTTAGGTGCTTGCCTTGTACCACTTTAGGATGGAAGGAAAATAGGCTTCTATTTTGAAAACTGAATTTCACAAATTAGACACTGAACAGGTAAATGTTTTTTGCATTCTTTGTTCAAAATGTGTTTTGACACAGTAGTATTTTATTCTGGTCTTTATATTGTACACAAGCTATCTGGTTGTGCTTGCACACTTTTGAATTTTACAGTGATTTGAAATACCTTGGATCTGAATACCTGAAGTAAATCAGGAACTTGTTAAGGGTTTGATAAGACTTATTTTTTTGCTTTCTGTCAATCAAAAACAACCCTTATAAATTATTTCTGATATATCTGAAAAGTATAAACTTTAAACATTTGCCATGAAATTTACTACACCATGGGAAAGATAGCACATTGATCCTCATACTTATTAGAATGAATGCTCTATTTTGAGAGTTAGCACAACAAAAATATTCTTATTTTATTTCATGATCATTTGTGTACTGATGGAGACTGTTTTGAAAATAAAAAATACACAGCTAGCAAATTAGAACAACTAGATCATGTTTTGTGTCAATATTGGTTCTTTGTATCCTGCACAGTTGCATGTTACTGTCCATACTGTGCTGTGGTTTCAGTCTGCAATTTTCACCAATGGTGTTCATTATTTAAATGAGACAAATAGGCTATTGTCAGGGACTCTGATCCTGGTGACATTATTGTTCTGACCTAGTGTAAATATTGCGACCTGTCTTGGAACTCTTGCAGTAAATGAAAGGGTTCAGGCAGTCAAGGTGACAACAACTGCTCATAAATCAAACCTTCAGTCATTAGGATAAGTTTTATTAAAGAACAAATGCATTTCTTGACATTATATAACTCGTATACAAAAGTTAGAAAATATAAATGTAGCCATTTATTTTAAAAGATAAACTAGATTAAGTTGTGAGACTAATGGGAAATATTGTTGTTCCTTTTATTTTCACTTTTTTGTGTTGACTATGGAATTCTAAAATACCAGAGATAGATGATACACAGAGAAACCCACTGATTCTGAAAGACAGCAGGAATGTAAACTGATGAACATAACTGCTATGAAAGATCAGTGTCTTAATTAACTTGATACTCTAAAATTTTTATTTAACATAAGGCTACACCAAATTATTTCATGCTTCAGAAAGGTTCCATTATATCTAAATGTGTAAGCTAATATGAATTCTTAGGAAAGGTTTAAGGAGACTTAGTGCTTTATCTTTAAAGGATGTGATCTGAATTCAGATAGTCCCACAGTAGAAAATATATATTGTGGAAACGAAGATGTTCTTTTACACATACTTGCAGATTTTTTCATCCTCACCGTAGAGGTTTAAATTTTGCACACCCATAAAGTAAATAATTCTAAACACATAATAAAATATTACATATCAGAAAACATTGCCCAAAACCATTTTTTTTGGAAATAATTTGATACTAAAACATAAGAGAAATGAAAAAGGTTAATATATGTACAAGATAGTTTTCTGTTTACAAAAAGAAAGAAATACCACAAAAGGCCTGAGTCACATTTGCATAGTCAAGTATACTATATTCATTTATGAATATTGCAAGAAAAATATGTGCATCTAAAAATTAAATCTTTCTATAAAAGGCAAGTGCTTCAGTCACACTGTCCAAGTCACAGAAGGCAAAGGTAGAGATTGGGAGAATGAGAACCACTCATTGCAGGAAAAGATCAGGTTTGAGACCATTAAGGAACCTGAAGATGTGCAAGTCATAGAATCATCAAATGGCTTGGGTTGGAAGGTAGCTTAAACATCATCTTGTTCCAACTTCCCTGCCTTGGTCTTCACTAGTCTCCCATCCAATCTGGTCTTGAACACTTTCAGTGAGGAGGTACCCAAAACTTCTCTGGATCTGATGAGATGGGTTCAGAGGGAATGGGCAGATGAAGTGGCTACGCCATCATATTAGAGACATTGTGGGATTCCAGTGAAGCTCCTACTGATTGGAAAAAGGAAGAAACATAACCTCCATTTAAAAAAATAAGAAAAACCCCAAGATCTGGGGAACTACAGGCCACGACTGTGCTCAGAAAAATCATAGAGCAGGGACTCCTGGAAACTATCCTGAGGTACGTAAGAAATGAGGAGGTGATTTCTGAAAGCTACCGCGACTTCACTAAGTGCAAATTGTGCCTGAAAAATTTGACAGCTTTCTATGTCAGGGTTACAGAGCTGGTGGGCAAGTGAAGAGCAACTGACATCATCTCTCCAGACTTGTGCAAAGCATTTGAAACTGTCCCTTCATGACATCCTTGTTCTTAAACTAGACACACATGGATTTGATAGATGGACCACTCGATGGATAAGGAATAGGCTGGTGGTTGCACTCAAAGAGATCTGGTCAATAGCTGGATGTCCCAGGATAGACCAGTGTCAAGTATTTTCCTCAGGGTCAGTACTGAGACTGGTGCTGACATTGACAGAAGGACTGAGTGTACTCTCAGCAAGTTTGCCAATTGTCACCAAGCTCTGTGGTGCAATTGAGAGTCTTGCCATCCAGAGGGATCTTGAACAGCTGAAGAGCTGAATCCATGTGAACCTTATGAAGTTCCACAAGTTCAAAATACGCAGTTTTATATCTGGATCAGACCAATCCCAAATGCAAGCTGAGTGTGGAATGGATTGAAAGCAACCCTGAGGAGAATGGTTTGGGGATGTTGGTTCATGAGAAACTTGAATCAGCCAGCAATGTGCTGTTGCAACTCAGAAAGCCAAATATGTCCTGGGCTGCAGGAATGCCACCAGAAGCTTCAGGGAGAGGATTCTCCTCTTCTACTCTGCTCTAGTGAGACCCCATCCAGCTCTGGGGCTCCTAACACAAGAGCATGGACATGTTGGAGTGAGTCCAAATGAGGCCATAAAGATGACCAAAGGTGAACCTCTCCTGTGAAGACAGGCAGAGAGAATTGAGGCTGTTCAGAATGG
Source organism: Erithacus rubecula (assembly GCF_903797595.1). Lineage (NCBI taxonomy): Eukaryota > Metazoa > Chordata > Aves > Passeriformes > Muscicapidae > Erithacus > Erithacus rubecula. The sequence continues at coordinate 87,257,597 of NC_136689.1, read as the reverse complement.
AGAAGAAAAGACTTCAGGAAGACTTTCCAGTACCTAAAGGAGGCCTACAAGGTAGATGGAGAGGGACTTTTTGCAAGGGCATGTAGTGATAGGACAAAGAGGAATGGCTTTAAAATGAGAGTAGGTTTGGATTGGATATTAGGAAGAAATTCATTGTGGGAGTGGTGAGACACTGGTACAGGTTGCCCAGAGAAGCTGAGGATGCCCCATCACTGGAAGTGTTCAAGACCATGTTGGACAGAGCTTTGAGCAGCTTGGCCTAGTGGAAGATGTCCCTGTTCATGGCAAGGTAGTTGGAACTAGATGATCTTTAAAGTCCCTTCCAATACAAACCATTCTGTGATTCTTTGAATCTGTGCTACTTGGAGAAAAAGTTTGCAAAAGATAGGAAGTTCCTGACACAGAAAAAAATTTGAATACTTTTCAGATGCCGAATAAAGTTAGGGGCTGATTTTAGAATCTTTGCTGGTGAACATTTATATTTTTAAAAGGAACAGAATAAAAGCCAAATGTATCCTGGGAAAATTAGAGAAGGAAACTTCTAAAAAAAATTTAAGAAACTGAAACTGATAACTGAGAAAGGAGGAATTATATCTCATAAAGAGAAAAAGGCCGTGGCTTTTCTTTAGGTGAGCTGACTACAACCAGAATGCAAGGGGAAATGCCTGGCCTTCATTCTAGAAATTGTTTCTGAGATTGCAAGTGCTTTTTTAGAGCTGAAGCCAGTGTGATAAAGTGCTGTTCTTTCACCAGAAAGAATGTTTGCTTACTATTTCATCATCCCCTGGAGGCACAGAGAAAGAAAATAAGCACATCAGTTGTCATTATGACAGGATAAAAATGGAGCCATCATATTTCAATAACACAATGCAATGAGCAGCCCCATCGAGTGATGAATTATGGACTCTCTCTTTCACACTCAACTATAAGTTAATATTATCTCCCCAGGATAATTAGAGTGAAGTTCAATTACTGACCCTGAATTACCGTGTGGGCCACTCCATGGGTTCTGACACAGCGTTTTACACATTTATCTTTTCACCTAATGCGCTAAATCTGCATTGCTCAGGTGATTAATCATACTGGGTCCCATCTAGCTCACACTATTCTTCTTGTATGGATTGGCTGGTCCCTGGAGTCCCCTTGAGCACAATATGAGAAGGTCTATTATGCTGTGTTTTTCTTCCAATTTGTGTTCTTCCTTGTGTTTTGAGACTGTGGTCATTTCTGATGTTTGCCCAAAAAAAGCTCATTGTAAAAATGCAACACTTTCAGGTAGCCAATTACCCACCTTCTTGCCAACAAGTAGACATGTAACTCAGTCAGTGCAGGTAAAACATACCTATAAAACTCCAGTTGAACCAGATAGGTCCCTTTATTTCTGTGTGTAAAGATGAAAGAAGAAAAATTCACAATATGGGTCTGGAGGCATTGATCAATTTCCTGCAAGCTGGGTTATTTCTTTCCCTTGTGAAGAACAAATTCTGCCCTTGATCTAGTTACTCAAAATAAATCCCTTGCTAATTTTTGTATGTCTTTTTAGGGCTGTGTATGAGTAACCTCAAATATCTCTCATTAAAAAAAAAAGAAAAAAGCCCAAGTTTTATTTATAATGCAAATTGTATAAACAAACCTTTAGATTCAGAACCCTTAGCACAGTTTATTACAATTATGTTTTCATCAGCCCAATGTCTTGCTAAATATACATTGGTGATTTGAGAAAGCTAGATAATTCCACCTCACTTAAAAGAAAATCCTGGTTTACTCCATGAGCAGTCTCAGTGAAATGAAGGAGAAGGGATTAAAAGAGAGTCAGAGGATCTGGATAATCAGCTATCTAAAGGATAGAGATTGAGGTCATATGCGGAAAGGAATAAAAGAGAATGAGATCCCCTTTTATGTCAGCAGCCATAATACTTAAATCTCAGGTTGCAGGGCAATGGAGTAAGTTGTAATTCCTTTACCCACAAGCCAGGGAAATGGGTATCAAGGAGAAATAAGAAGCAGGGAACAATTTGGGCAAGTCACTACACAAAACATGCAGATATCATATAGCAAATTTGGGCTACAGCAAAAAAGCTATGCAGCAAAACAGAATAGAATCAGGAATAGAAGTAGACCTCAGAATGGTATCTAATTCCCACCTCTTCCCTGGATACAACCTTCCTGCACTAGATATCAATAATATGGTGCCAATGAATAACTCTGTTTGCTTCTAGCAAGCAATTTCATGTTAAGCTATAGCCAAATCTTTTACAGAGGTTAAAAGCCTTGACTTAGACTTGTTTATAAACCTACTCATTTTTTTTATTTGATTCAGGTTCAGACCAAGTTTTATAGATGCTTGTGTTTTCTGAACAGATCCTTTAACGTCTAATTTTGTCTCTCTGGGTCACAATTTCTACAAATATAATTTATGCTAAAAAAACAATAACTGCTACAAAACTACTTCTACAAACAAAGGAAAAAATATGACAAATGACAGCTAAGAAAACAGCAGGAAAAAAAAGGGAATATCCAGTCTTCAGGAAAACTATGGAAAGTGGCTAGAAGCAGAATAAAACTGAGTGAATGAAACACTCATTCAGCTTTTCTGCTATGTGAAATGTAGTGTTCAAATTGGATGACCCATTTAATTTACTCATTAAATCCTTAAAATACTATCCATACAGAAGGATCAGAATCAAATCTAACTGCAATTAGTCACAATTTTGTTACTGAACTAGTACAGCTGTATACTGATATGCTACACCTGCTGAAATTTGGTTTTCCAAATAGGTGTGATGAGACATACTGGCATTCTCTGAGTTCCACACTGGATTTATTTTGCATTTATTTGTTTTTCAGGGTCAAAGCAAAGTTATGAGCCCTGAGTCCATGAAACTGTAACCGAAGCTGACATAAAAGTGGTGTGGAGGAAGGAATATGGTTTTCATATGAGCATAATAATGGGCTGGTATAGTGGCAGTCTTTTCAGAGGAGGGCAAATACCTTCAATCCAACCAGTAGTCATTCTTAATTACTCTTGCAGCACAAAACAGTTGGAAACCTCCAACTCCTACAGCATGTTGGATATCTCTTATGAGATTTGCAGTACACATAATAAAGTTCTGGACTTTGCCTTTCCCAGGTTCTATATATATTCATCAAAACCCTTCCCATTCCTGTTCTCTTTCCTCTTTTTGGGAGGAGTTGGCATTGTGATGCAGAGGAAGCTTTAATGATTCTCAAGTGATCTCAGAGTCTCTGGGTGTTGAGTGTCTTAAAGCTGACATTCCCCTGGTCCCTGTTCTGGGCCAAGGGCAGGTCAGAAAAGCAAAAGAAACTCTATCTAACAAAATGCAAACACCAACCTCTTTCCACCTTCAAGCTGTAATACAAGATCTTGTCTTCCTAATCACCTGGAGAAACATAGCCAGAGTAACATAACTATTTTAATTAGACTTTTTGGATGAGACTAATAATTTCTTTAAGTAAGACAGGTTATGTTTTCCAAAAGCCCCATGAGGATCTGTACTTTTAATCTGTCTGTGTAGCTCTGCCTTTCCTAAACTGTGCACTGGAAAAGCCTGTGATTTTTATTTGTTTTACCCACTATACATAGCAGTCTAATCACAGATCAGTCTAGATGATGTGCTTTAGCACAATTACAACTATAAATGAAATTTTTTCAATCATTTGATACGTCATATAGATTTCAGCAGATGATCTTTTTCAACTTGAATATGCTTTGATAAGCTTCCTTGTAGATTTCTTTTTCCTGAACATAAATACCTATACTTGAGAATGTCAACCCTCTTTTATCCCATTTCTCCCTGATTTGCCACTTTTGTCCCCTGAGGACAGCCCTCATTACACTTTTAAACATACCACTGCCTTAAAAAGCAGTCCAGGATTGGGCCTTACCTGTCAACAAGTTGAACTGTTCAAGAGCTACATCGTTAATTTCAACAGCCAGAAAAACAGAGCAAAGAGCACCTTCCGACTGAGCCAAGCCTACAGAGCTCTGTGTTGGCTCACCTGACAACATTGTTCCTATTTTAGTATTTACTATTTTAGACCATAGAGGTACTGGCTTGAGTCAGGCAACTGTGATGTGAGGAGTCACTCTACAGGATGAGAGAGATTGCTAATTGGGTAAGTCTGGCCACCATCTGGCACTTGTAGTCTCTACCTAAACTCTCCAGATGCAGCTCTGAGCAGCTGTAAATAAAGACTTTCAGCAGTCAAAGGTAATTTATATTAGATATTTTATTCTGTTAGTTAAAGTCCAGAGAATTTCGTGTGTCTGACAGCCTTCTGTGAGCCAGAAGGAAGAGTCTGGGGAGGAGGCAGAGGATGGAAGTTAAATCTATACTGCAGTTATTTTCAAGACGCTTGGATTGCTATGCCAGCAGTTCAGCCACATTTTCAACATACTCTTGTGAGTGCAGCTGTTGAACTTTGTCCAGCATGTGTTAGCATCTGAAAAACATACACAGTTTGTGTGTTGTCCCCCATGAGGCTGATACCATCTATTAAAAAAGACTGAAAATTAGGATGCAAGTTATGTCATAGTGCTACTGATAATACTGTGAAAAGTAGCAATGGATCAATTCCTTTCTAAGGCTATAACTGCATCTTAATTTTATTTTATTATTGACTTTAATATATTCCCATATTTCTATATTATTCTTGCAATTTCATGGACTTTAACACTGTATAATATCCTTACCCTCCATCTTTCTTCTCTACTCTACTCTACTCTACTCTACTCTACTCTACTCTACTCTACTCTACTCTACTCTACTCTCTACTCTCATGTCTACTTATTCTTCTCTCTGGAAATCCTCTCCAGGTTTTCTCTCTCTCTGCTCTTTCTTTTTTTATCATTCTTTTCCTTTCTCTTTTCCTCTTATCAATTTATCCTGCTCAATTTTCTTCTGCTTGGGCCTGCATGCCTACAAAAACTCTCCTATATTCAAAAGACAGCAATTTTTTTATATTTATATATTATTTGTATTTCACTTTATATTTAAGACCAAACAAGCATAATCTGAAAAAGCCTCAGTATCCACTTAAAAGTGCACTGCCCACATCTCTCAAAGATTTTGTTACTCGGTTAGGCTTCAATTGGCATATCCAATGTTTTTTCCTTCCATGTTTGTTTTTTTCTCTTTATTTTCCACCTAGTATAGGCCTCTGTCCACCCAAATCTACATCTAGCATCCTATTCTTCATTTACTTTGGACTTCAGTCATGTCTGTCCAGCTTTTACACATGTAGGTATTGCAGTCTTTCCTAAGTCTCTAAAGCACATGTTACTGTGTTGATTGGACTAAAAAAAAGCAAACTCCTTTCCTGTCAATAAGAAGAACAGCATGTGCTATAGCTCTTTAACTGAGCTCAAATTCTATCTCATAAATGGTCCCAAGGGTTTCTTTTAGTTCCATCCAGGGCCACTTGCTCAGCACATTTTGTCCCTGAATCGATAATGCAATACCTGAGCCAGAGAGCAAAAAGCGGAGTGCCACCTTTTTCCTTTTGCTTCCCTCAGACTTTGATTATAACCAGACACATTGATTGGACCTGTTTTGTGAAACTTCATGTGACAACCAAATTAGACATTTGGAACAATACCTGTCCCAAAGAAATGACATGAGAAAGTATCAGGCTTGCAGTTGAATTTCTGGGTGAAAAGAAAATTTCTGCCTGAACAAAAAAATCTCGTTTATTTTAGAAAAATTTTGAAAGAAGTGAAATGAAATGTTATATGCCCAGTTCCAACATAACTGATTGTGTGGTTATGGTATGTGGCCCCATAAGAAGATTTCCATATAGTAATAGTCTGTGGGTGATAGCAGGAAGGCTTCCCTTAGTTATTCAGCAGAATCTACATTGAAATGGCTTTTACAAAGATTTACTACAGTCTTGCTCTCACTTTTTCAAGTTGTCATTAAAAGACAACTTATTTATAAACTGGAAAGCTTTTCTTCTTCCAGATCAGTGATCTCATAAAATTCTAAATAATACTATAAAGCATTTGTCGAAGCTTAGTTCCAAAGACTGTTGCAATATCCCTCATTGGACCAGACTGACTGCACCGGTTGTAGACAGGAGAGATGTTCTCTCCCTTTGGGAGGGATTAATCCCCAGGCACAAGACTCTTAGGATGATGCAGGCTGCTCTACAGACTGTTCTGAAATCTGATGCAGAGAGAGAGGAATGCTGTGGCCTGAACTCTTTCCTGTGTCCTTTAGATTGTAACAACATCTTCTTGGCACAAAAAGGAATGTATTTTCCTCAACAGCAGCTACTGCAGCTCTCAGTAGTCCTCTCATAGATGCTGCTGCTAAATACATACTAGTCCCATTTAGTCAGATTGGTGTAATAATACCACATTGACAGACGTGTCAATTTCTAATTTTTTAGGAAAGTTTTTTTTTCTCTTATACATATTCATATATAAAAACCCCAAAACCCCACATCAAACCCTCTCAGTTATTTGCTGTCTTTTCTCTATAACACAGCTTTGTGTGCCAGTACTTCCTAATGCTCAAGAGTTAAAAGGATATGTTTTTAACATTCCTGTTTTCTCACATGTTAACTTTATTACCAGAGGGGTATTTATATTCTTTCTTTTGATGATGGTGCCTGGCACATCTTCAGTGAAATGTAAATAGCGAAATGTCTGATTCTTTAGAATCTTCTGAAACATCCAGAACAGCTTCAGAAAGTCATCGTAATAAATGACTAGTTAAGAACTGAGAATGCTCCTGCACTATCCATTTCTTCCTCAAACAATGGATACAAGAGTTTGTCAGCTATTCAGATTTTTTTTTTTTTTTTTTAGAATTCAGCTATGAAGCTGTCTCAAGATGGAGTCAATACTAGAGCTATTTCAGGCACATGTTTCTTAAGGAACTTTTAGGTCATCATTGATTCTCTTGAATTTTTTAAGCAAGAACCAGCCAAAGCATATTTGCTTGTAATACTATGTATTTATTGGTATCTGTAGTACAGTGTGTTTTATAGAGCTGGTTAATCCAGGAGAAAGGTTAGCCTAAGTTGGCAAGACTGAAAAAAGTAATGACAAAGAGATCAGGTCCTATAGGACTTCTAAATATTTATTAATGATTGATTGATCCTATGTAGAGTACAGTTTAATGGACGTAGATCATTAATTTATGCTTCAGTTTTCCTGAGGCTCTTCTTGGATAGTGCAAAACATCTGCTACTTTACATGAAATCGTACATTGCAGAAATTCAGGGTCTGAACTACTTACTTAGAATTTCCTTCATTTTCTTGCAGTTGTAAAGTCTGAACAGTGAATTGATGAGCATTGTGGGAAATGAGTTCTGTGTTTCCTTTGAAAAGAAATACCACAAAGCATGCAATTTGCCATCAATTACGATATAGCAAAGATTGTCCAAGAAATTAACCTAAACAATCAAGTCATCCTTTGATATTATTTCAGTGGCTGACTGGCACTGCCACATTTCAGAAAATTGAATTCAGCTTTATGAAACATATGTTTAAAAGTTGTACTCTTTCAATAATTATGCTATAACATCCCTATTTTATGCAAAGCTAACTAGATATTGTCATATTAAAATAGCAAATCCAATTCATTGCTTATGAAACACATGTTTAAAAAAATAAAAGGCATACTTTAATTATTTCAAGAGTGTTCAGACTGACTCACCAGCCTACTGAATATTGCATTTGTTTAAAACTCAATCATGCAAAATGAAGACTCGATTTGAAAAATTTTAATAAAGATAACCAGACTATCATTATATCATTTGAATGCTAATCGGTGCTTTCATTCAGTGGAGGGAGCAGTGATAGTGTCAACTTTGCTGGAGGCTCTTTATTTTGCAATAAAAACATTTACATTCTAATGATTTTATTAAAGCATAGTAGCTGTCAGCATCCCCAGATGACTCCCTGGCAAACTGTATCAGTTATCAACTCATATTGCCTTTATCAAAACCACCCAGTGGTGAGTCTAGGCCTGCCACAATGAGATGTCTATTGCTCAGAGAGCTGGTATTTAATCATTTCTTCTTCAGTATTGTTCTGCTTACAGTGCATAAATAAGTGCTTCAAATAAACCCAGAGTGCTACTGACAATGAAACAAAGTATCAGTCCTATTTATCTTTCCCACATTCTTCAGAAACCTTCTTCTCCACTTTTTTTTTTCCCCTTTTTTTATTATTTTGTTGTTGTTGCAGCCGCTTTTTTATTCACTCTAACCTATCATCATTCAACAGCTCTGAATTTCTTCATGATGAGCAGTAGAACTCACAGATAGAGTCAAGGAAGGTGATATTTTTTGTGCTAGGAATTGATATAATGAATACTGGAAACAACTGGATTAGAAGTGATAGGTGGACTCTGAAGCAATGTTGACCTTAACAGAAAAACCTAAGGGGAAGGGAAAAAAGCAACCAAGCCCCAAGGTTGCCATTTTATATCTCACAACAGAAAGAATGCTCCTTATGGAGAGAGAGAAGGGGAAGAAATGGTGGGGGTGGTAAGCACAAGATTGTAAACCTCCTGGGCAGACCTTGTCAACTTTCTGCTAAGGGTTGCTAAATATAAACAGATGCATGCTATACATTGTCAGATTTCTTTTCCTGATCAAGCAATGCTGATCTGAGGACAGCTTTCTTAATGGTGATAAAAGCGTGTCAGTCTCCAGTATGCACACACGACTGTATTTAAAAGAAATTCTTTCTCTGGCTTTCATTCACTTTGTTTTTCACTCAGAGAACCAGCACAGATTATAGTGCACTGAGGAGTCCCTTTTCAGCCAAGCCAACTAAAACCATGTCGATCTCACCAGTAAAATGAGACTTAATTTGGTGGTAGTGAAGATCTGTGCTTGGATTGTGGCTGAATAACTGCTTGGAATAATTTTTCAAACCTTCAGCAAAGATTAGATGTAGATGTTTTGTTTTGGTGTTAGCCCAGCTCACTCTGACAGACGGCAGAGGGATAATGCACATGGTGGGGACTTTCAAGTTCAGTGTCCTAACATTTGACATTCAGCTTAAACTGCTGGACATCAGTTCTGATCCACTGCAGATCACACATTGCAGAAATGTCATCACATCCTTTTAGTTAATGGCAGCTGTCCATCTACCCAGTCACATTATCCATTCTCCACTGAAGTGTTTAGTATCAACATCAAAATGCACCATGCAAATCAATAACATATTGTTGTAATTGCATTTCTCAGGCTGGAAGATCAAAAACTGTTTTCAGTGTTTGGCTGAAATGGCATGAATATGCAAACTCTATGGCTCAGCTGGCCTACTGGTAGCAGATCTATTATAAATCTAGATCCAGGTTTTGTTTCTGACTCTGCTTCTGATTTGCTCTGCAGCTTTTGGCAAATCACATTGCCTCCATCTGTAAAAGCAGATGATAGCTGATCAAAGGCACCATCTCTGACTGGTGTGTAATCACATCCTAAAAGGAGGACAGATTTTGAAAGGACACTTAGTGACAGGCAGAGTCAGCAGTGCTAGTGCCTGGATGAGGGATGGATAGGACATCTAGACTTGCTCATGAGCGTGTCTAGGGACAGTATCCAGGCTGGGTATATTTTGTGCTTGAAGGAAGTGTGATTTTGGCCTCCACCCTTCTTCCTTCCAATCTCACTCAATTTCCACGTTCTTTTATGAGGTTTTAAGATCTGAAGAGGATTTTGAAACTTTGAAATGTTCTGCTTCTGCTCCAAATGATTTCCTGTTTCTATACTGTTGAGAGTTACCTTATTTTCTTAATCTAAAAAAGCACCATCCTGGTCAACAGCCATACACCTGCCTTCAGTGAGGAGAGAATTGCCTTCCTTTAAATATACTTCACATTTTTCCCATCTGATGTTGGTACAAGGCTCAGGGCTTCCATTTGACCCTGTCCTGCTCACTTTATACTGAAGTGCTGTTGACCTGACCTCTTTGATATATCAATGTTGACAAACATGCAGTCTGACAAACAAGGTCCTGATCAGAGTCTTTCAGACACAGCAGCAGCACTTCAAACACCCTTCAAGCTGCTGTTCAGATGACGATCCTGCTAGAACACATTTAATTTTTTTATAAGGTGGAGAGTGTACCAACAGTTTAGAAATAAATCCTCAAAAAATAGAATTGAGATTTTATCAAAATGCATTTATTATTGTTTTGCCAAGTGCAGCTTTGAAACATTATTTCAGCTGTAGCTTTACAAAGTAGCACATTTATCGGTATTGAACATAAGTGGTTTTATAATGTTGGATGAAAGATATTGAGGAGTTGACTGAGGATGCACTACCGAGCTAAACACCATTTTTAAACAAATGTCATTCCTTTTATTAATTATCTTTTTGAATAAAAATTCCTTTTCTTATTTTCAGTGCATACATGTATTTCTTTTGACAGAAGAAAAAGCCATATATAAACCAGATATGTGTTTGTTTCATGGGCAGAAGAAACTGATAATTTCAGTTATTTAAAAGAAAGGGATTAAGGAAACTGGATTGCTCAAAGGTGACCTGCAAGTTAATTTTCCAATGTGGATATTATTTGCTGAGGAATATTCATGTATTTTAAAAAATCAGATTTGTGAAATTATATTTGAAAAGCACATGCCTGGGATAAGCATTTCCTTCACCAATTTAAAATTATCTATGTAGAAACCTTTTTTTTCCCCTAAATATGTAATTTTAATCAACATTGCTGCAGGTTGTATTCTAGTGAACTTTTGATTAGAATACTTTCAATGCAGATGTAAAATGTAGATATATGTTATTACTCAATAAAGCTCAGACAAACAAGAATTGATATAAATTTATGTTAATTATATAGAAAACAGGCCAAGAGAATTTTGAATTTGGCAGTGTGTGCAATTCTTCCAATAATAGCTTGGACTGTCCAACAGAATTGCATTCTTCTAAAATGGATCATGCTTCATCAGCAAACAACAGACTTCAAAAGATGTGATAGAATCTGAGCTCTTACTGTGAAACACAATAATTGTTTTTCATTTCTTTCTCTGACATGCATTTATGGAAGAGAAAAGCTATAAGGGGTCTTTCACCATTTTTACACTACTGACAAAATTCCTGGTTTTGTGCGGTGGCTGGAAGGATGGAAGAAATTTCAGAAATTGTATTATCCTTTTAGGGATAAACACTCAAGAAAACAGTTTTCTTTGAAGAATAGCAACCTGTGGCAGACAAGACTGATCTCTCACCTCTCTTCTACTTTCATTAGTACATCACACTGTGATCAGAGAGATCCTTAGGATGGAGAAGAGGATTTTGTTCTTGCAAAACAAAAGTCAGTTCCCACTCTATCTGGCACTAACTCTGAACAAACCTGACAACTGCAGGGAGTGGAATCAGAAGACAGCTGGGCAGTGAGATGAGGTGAGCCCGTTCAAGGGATGCCAAAAGTGACTCTTTCAAGAGAAGCACCAAGTATGCTCCAGAACTTTATCTCCATGGAGCACAAAGCCTGTTGTACTCGACACTATCCACCTCCTTTGCCTGTGACAATTTATTGCTTGCAACACTAAAAAGTTCCACAGCCATACAAACCATTGCTGGATGGGGAAAATGTGGAGGGACACTACCTGTCAAGTGAACATCACAGGTATCAGAGTCCTTCTGTGTGCTTTCAGAGCAAAATATATGGATGGTAACACTGTAATTGTACAGTCTAAAAAACTGTAACAATATGAATTCTTTATGTATTTCTTCCCTGATATATGAAATTACCAGAATTATTTCACTGAAGAACATGAATAAGTGGTGGTAATCTCTTGTCTCCTTTCTGTTACTTTCTGTTATTTTGATATTTCCTGCTATAGATATTGTATTGTATCAACAACAAAGCAAAACAAAACTTCAACGGTTTTTTTATTACTATTATTTTATTAAAAGAAAAATGGTATAATTCAAAGCAATAATTTTAGTGATGCTAACACCATCATATGATCTGTTGGGATCTTTTTCTCATTTTGGCTACTTTTGAACTGTGAAAGCACATTTAATTTCCCCTACAGATAGAAAGGTTTCCAGATGTACACAAGAAACATGTGTGAACCTAGAGAGTTTTGTTTACTTATGAAAAAAATGGTTTGGTCTTAAAATTGGTGTGATAATAAATAAATGGCATTCACCCAAAAGGAAACATATATGTATTCATCTTTGATCATTTTTGAGATTGTTTGGCATCAGAGACACTTCAAAAAACCACACTACACTGAAATAACTATAGGAAAATCAGGAAACTTAGTTTCTCAAATATTTTTTTTATACAAATTATCCATAGATATACATTATCTATATATTAGAAATGAATCAGCAGAACACAGAACCATGAATAGTTAATTTCTCTCTTTCTGTAGGCAGCAATCAAAGTTGTGTTATTCTCAATAATGGGTCTTAGCAGGGTTTTCTGTACTTTAGATAAAGAGCTGTGAAAATTATGTGTAGTGCTGCTCACCTGAAAAAGCACAAAATCAGCACATGGTCTCTTGACTTCTCTGTGTAGCCTCTTCTCAGACTTTACTTGCTTTCTGAGTGTCTCTCAATTTCTCTCATTTAAAAGAAAAATCTCTCTTTTACAGACTCTGAAAACCACATCAACATGAAAACAGGTTATAGTCTCTCTGAGGGTAAGAAAGGGATTACTGGAATGAACATACTGTTTCAGCAGATTTTTTAGCAAAAGACGTATATTTATTAAAGTGAAATAGTTGATGGAAACGTCAATTTCACAGCTTTTAAACAGGAAATAAAAAAATTATATTTTTCTCTCTTGATATTTAATGACATCAAGTGAGCACTTTTTAAAGCTTTCTGTTCTATTTAACTGAAATAGATTATTACATTTATTTTAATATTATGAACTGTATGTCCTGATATTTATCTCTGTATATTTTATGTGTACATTTAGTTTATATATTAAATATTCAAAAAAAAGAGAAAAGTTTATCAAAGGAAATATTTCAGTGTTACCAACTGTACTCTTCAGATAATTTTTACTATGTAAAAATTTTTGGAATGTCACATTTTTCTTCAATTTGGAATGAAGTCCCTGAAAATTACAACCTAAAATTAAGTAAAATCTAAAAAATCCCAAAAAATGTTTTTGCTTTTATACATCGTTGTAAATGTCATCTCTTCTCAGGTAAAATCCTCTCTCATTCTATTAATGAAAAGGTCTGGGGGATTGTATACAGGAATTTATCTCAAAAATGATATTTTTAGACAATTGTCAAAAGGTCTTGCTTCACTTAAGACTTAATAATAATTTTAACTTTGTTTCATATGAGGATAATAAGACTCTCTATATATTATTTAGGGACCTGTTTCAATGTTACACTGGGCCATTTTTTTCTTATGTTCTTCTGATGTTCCTAAAGAAATACCCCCCTCCCCCAGAAACTGGTTTAAAATTTGTTTAATATTTTTATAAAATAAAAATTTATGGCATTTTATGACACTTCATTTCTAAGATAATTGTCCTGAAGAGTTTTGAACAAATTTACAAATATATCCAGAATGCTAGTGATTTGAATTACATCCATATTTTACTTCTCACCCTGAATTTTCATGATCAGAATTTTTAGCATGATCAGATATGCCTTAGAAAGTCATTGCATGACACTCTAAACACATATAATCTAAATGCTGTTCTTCCACTTGAACTAATGATGTACATGACTCCAGCAAACAAAGAATATTCATTTGCAATAAATCAAAAAGCACTGCACTTTATATAATTGCACATAAAATATATTAAGAGAAGCTATTAAGGTTGCAAAGTCAAGCATTCAAAAATTTGAAAACCCCAGAATTAAAATTGCTCATGCAACCTTAATTTACTCTGTCAGTGTATGCATTATTATAAAGATATCAATAATATTATCACATTCCTTTTTCTTTTTTTTTTTTTTCCTACAGGAACTTTGCCTCATAAAATGGATAATATTTTCTTACAAATAACTATTCAGTATAATCTTTTCCCATCATCATTCAGTGTGTGGTCTCTGGGACATATATATTTATTCAAGGCTCTTCTGAAGATGCAATGATGAACACCCTTCATGGCTAATCTACAGTGCTGATCATTCACTTATACTTTATAAACAAGGGAATTTATGTCCCTGCAAAAACAACTGGGTTGGAGTGAGATTCATGTCAATGGTACTTCCAAAATAGATTCTGAATTCAAGAGGACTGTTGTCTGATTTATACATTTTTTTGAAAGACACTTTAATTAGATAGCATTTTGTGGGTGGAAAGATTATTTTTATTTGCTGTATTTGTAGCTGTGAATTATCATTTGTTTATGCCAAACAAGTTATTGGGCCTCTAATCATCCAACCAAGAACCTCAGGAATGCACAGATAGCAATCTCATGAAAAAATCTTTTCTTGCCCAGGAAAACATAGAACCTCTACAGCAGAGTCACAGTATCTCAAGTCAGGATTTGAATCCTGACAGTGTCAGCCTGTGTGATTCAATGGAGATTTATGTTAATCAGTTCACCCTGAAGGCAATACCCATGTATGCTCAGCTGAGCAGCCCTTCAGTATATTACATTTGGCTGAGAACAAGGGGAACTGCAGCACTTAGTTCACATGTAGACACCAACACTTATCTGCCTTAACCTGCAAATTGCAATCCACTCCAGTTTTCTTGCAGAGTCCTAACTATGAGATTGTTCTGGTTCTTTCTTCCCTTTACTTACCTTCCTTCACTCTCTCTACTTATTTTCCAACTTTTACAAAAGATGCTTTTCCATCCCTAAGGTAGAGTTCTGAACATGATATTAATCACAGAATTACAGAATCACAGACTGAACTAGGTTGGAAGGAACCTCTGAAGTCATCTAGTCCAACCTATGACCTAACACCTCCCCATCAACTAAACCATGGCCACGTTTGGTCTATTTTATATTTTTAATTAGTTATATATAATACTTTATAATAATATATATTATATATTATTATAGTATATATAATGTATAAGAATACAATAATACAGAATTATAGAATATATTTTAATTATTATTACATATTAATATATTATATTAATTAACAAAGCTTAGGTGATTAGAAAACAGCATCATGACTGCTAATGCAGCTCACTTTTCCCTCAAAATGTCTGGAAATCTTTTCCTTCTTGCTGGAAGCAATTCCCATTTAACCCCTTTGTCCTTAGCTTCATTTAGCCACATTTTTGTCGTTGTCTTTCTGAAATTTTCTGCGAATGCCTTTCAGTTTTCCTCCAGGATCCTTCTCCTACCTTCCATTGACTCATTCATGCTTCTCTCTTATTCCTCATAATTTTCAATTCATAACATTTCCCTGTTCTTTTGACTAAAAGGATTCTTCCACCCACTTGAATCAGTCAGTTATCCCCTTCCTCATGTTACCTTGTCAGTCCTTGTGTTCTAGCAGTCCACCACAACTTTTACTCAGAAGACGGTCCAAAGACAGCTATAGTCAAAACTGTCCTGGACAATATTTCTCTTGTAGTGACAATTAGAAACAAAAGCTTTCTGTTTTTTATGTCTTCTCAGGATTCAAGGATGAACTAATGGGGAAACCAGCAGCAATAAGTGTCACCTATGGCAAGACTAACAAAGTGCAAAGACTAACCAATGAAGAGCAAGACTACACTCTATTCTAGAAGGCTTTGGAGATGGCAAACCTGACCCAGTCTGCAGCAGCCTAAAGTTACACCCTCAGGAAAAGTCCTGTTCATCCATTGGTGTAGATGAGCATGCCCAGATTACCATGGAGATGTGTGTTTTTCACCAGGCTAAAGATAAATCATTAGCCTGGTGATTTTCAAGGAAGATTTTCAAAGAGAAACAAATGGCATGCATTGTTTTCCTAACGTTGTCCTTCGTCTAAGTCTTATAGGATTTACATTTTCTTGTATAAAATACGTTCAAATTTTAGAATATTTCTGGAATAGCATAACGGTTATGGCTGAAATTTTGCAAAGAAATTCAACTTTACTTATCCCATTAGGGAAAGATATTTCATTCTGGATAACACACTAAAGTTATTTGCATGCAATGCTTTTTTCATAGGTGTCCAGTAATTTTTCATAATGTGCAGTTCTATCCACCCCACTCATAATTACCGAACTTCAGTGTAAATTCTTGGCTTACAGGTAAATGAAAGCTAATTAAAATTGCCATCACTGTTCCATTCCCTGCTAAACGTCTGATCCTATATCTTCTAAAATCATTTACTCTGAGGGCTTTAGCACATGGTTTTACATGTTCAAAAATCTTCCATCCAGAGGACAATGAAAACAGGGATGTGTGCTGAACTCTGATCTCCCTCTCTGATTTAAAGCCGTAAACCCAGAGGCATTAAAAGCAAGTTAATACTTGTTGAAAAAAAAAATTGCAAATGTGTTTAAAAGGTAATTAGTGAATAATTCCTTCAGTTACTTTGCTCTCTTCCTTTCTCATTGAACTTGACCCTGTTGTCTATAGGAAGCATTATAAATTTTGAAAGTCTCTCATGAATTGGACATTTTAATGAACTACTCACAGCAGTCACCTGTCAGTGGCCAGTTTATTGGAGGGAGTGAGTGAAAATTTATCTCTCTGCACAATATGTAGCACTACTTTTCACAGGGACCTGGGCTAATTTAACTCTGCTGTTTTCTGAATTAACAAGGCTTGTCTTCAAACCTTTCGACATAGGAGCATTCTGTTCTGTTATTATTTTAGTGCTTGCCTTCCCACCCTCCCTCAGGACGTGCATTATTTAATCCATCTGGAGCCTTAGTAACCAAGTTCCCCTGCTCTCCCTGACCCCAGTGATTTATGTTTCATATTTCATGCTGTGGTTGGTCTTTTACCACTTATATTCCCCCTGCTTATCCTAGTCAATCTTTTTTTTTTTTTTTTCCCCTCTCCCTCTACCCCCTTCCCCACTCTCCCCCCTACCTCTTTTTTTTTTTTTTTCTTTTTTTTAGGAGGAAGGATAAATATTTGACAAGTGGACTGTTTGTCATGCAAGCCCTAACACAGTTACAGTTAGGGAGGGGAATAATTCAATCTGCCAAGAGTTAAATGCTGATAGATCATTGGATGTTGCTAGGCCAGGGGTTGTGCCACTCATAATTTTTCCCACTGATACAACTATTTTATGGAATATGACATACATCTTTAGGTGTTAAATCATCCCTAGAATAATTTGTCTGTCAGGAATCAAAGTGAAAGGAAATAAAATCACCAGAGCACACAGTTGGATTGCTAAATCTCATATTCCACAGAGGCTCCTGCTTGCACATTAGTGTGTGGTTGTATCTGTGTCTTTAAATAAAAACAACACACACACAGAGGGAAGAAAATCATGAAGGAAGCTGGTGTGGGGAGGCATTTGCATTGTGAATGTTGGATTCACAATCAGTCTTCCTTTGCTCTGTACCTTCCTTACTCCCCGTTCCTCATATCCTTCTTATCAGATTTCATGTTTAATGCCCAGCCTGAACTCCCCGTCCTACACCCACAAATCTGACTGAACACAATAGCACTGATAAAACGGAAGCAAATTTCTTCTATTAGTGACTGACAGCAATTTGAACAAAATGAAGTTGTACCATGATATCGTTATATATACAAGGTGCAAATAACCTAGTTTGAATAATCACAGCCTCTGTCCTTTTAAATGATTTTTCTCCCCCATTTAGAGGGAGGCCTTTGATGTGATAATATTAATTCCCTCTGTGCTTGGAGGAAGGGAAAAAAAAAACCTAGGAGAAGCGGAAATTAAATGAGTAATGCAATGTCAGTCAATCTTTTAAACCAGGGCCTTATTAACAGCTAATCATTTTGTCATTTTGTCGCTCAAAGTAATGAATTTGATAGGAGGAGAAGGGAATGTTTTATGTTTATTTTTATTAGTTTTAAACAGAAACAGTTGTGGAAATATTATATTATCAAGACTCGCAGCATTTAAGTGGTTTCTGTTCAGCATATCGCTATTTTTCTTCTCTGCCAGTATCTGATTGCCATAATTTTGAATAATCTGCTTGTCTTTCAAAAAAAAATTGAAAAGGATATTCATCTCAGGCATAGCACAGGGTTCCATCATTGGAGATGCATTAGGCTTTTGTTAGGTATTTCTTTACATCCTATTTATTCCGAAGTATCTAAGTAATTAATCGCTAGAAGGAGAGTTATGCAGCTGAAAGGAACAGTATATGTTTCTCAGCTGCCAGCATCTGAAGACCAGAAAAATTACAGGGAAAAGACCATGAATAACTTTCTGTTTCTAAAAGTGTAATGCATGGTTTTGTTTTATTTTAAAATTCTGTAGGCTACAGTTACACATTAAACACGAACTAGTAAGATGCATTAAATATTAGTTGCTGGGAAAAGATTCTCTGTTTGATGTCCCTGTAGCATTCTCCTTTGAAATGGCAGGGGTGACCTCTGAATTGGGACTCCAGAGGACTCTCAAATTAAGCACTTTGAATGTGGTGCCATTATAAGGCTTGATCTAATGCTGATGGTAGTTTTCCATCAGCAAAAACTGCAATACTGGGCACAAAAAGAATACAAGTATCCAAAGTCTCCTATGGGGTTGCAAGTTTTGGGTTGCCTCGATGTTGTCTTTCATATGCATCCATTACATTTATGTATTTATTTATTTTATATTTTCTTACTATTTACTAGCTGATTTCACACTTATATTTTAATGACTGAAGAATGGATCTTGACTCTAGAGATGTACAGAAAAATGCAGTCCCTGATCTCCAGCTCAAGGCCAGTCTTCATTTACTGTGAGTTAAGTTAGCGAGCAAATCAATACCTGGTAGCCTAGTGATACATCTGGTGATTTACTTACTCATTGACTGAAAAGAAATTGAGTGGGTTAGACTACATGTGAAAGCATGTCTGTAATATTAGTATAGGTTCCATCTGGGTTCGTTGGTTTTTTCCAAACATCAGTGTTTGGAAATTGTCTCCACCTGGATGGAAGCACTTACTGTATAGGGAGTCACACATGAAGGTGGATAAAGCTAAAAAATTGTTGGAAGAAACCCATATGAAATTGTTAGGTCTCACATTTTTGGTGGTCTAAGGATACATACAGGGTTCCCAAAGGTCGGCTGTCAAACATAAGTTTGGCTAAGCTGTGTTAATGAACCAAAGCATGGCGTAGTATTTGAGCAATTGCACTTCCAGCTCTGTGGGTCAGGTGATATTTTTTTTTGTCTTGTTTCAGAGATGCAGAAAGCAGGAAGAGGAATATGAAATACTCCTATTAGTGTAGGCATTTTAAATTTATTTAGTGAGCATAAACCACACTCATATGGCAATGACTCTGATGTTCTCCAGTGAAAGCATTACTCAGGAGTCCGTGCTAAATGATGAGTCTTCCTTTTCATTATCTTTACATATCTAAGTATCCTTTGTGCTATAGAAGAAATGCCCTTGTGGGAACTGATTGCTGCCATTAGTCTGTTGATTCAGTTGATTGCTGCTTTAGGCTATTCATTTAGTCTCTGCTCTCCTCAGAGTAGCTTGTCCAGAGCGTTTCATAAAACAGTTTTTGTTCAGAAGAGAAAAACCTTCAAAGCATTACCAGAGATATTACTTCCTTTCTGGTTGTATGGAGCAAAGACATCAAAGAAATATCTGGATCCATAATCTACAGCATATTCAGAAAATACATAAACTTTTCAAATTTCTCTATAATTAGTTGCAAATTGCATTTTTGTACTGAAGAGAGATTGTTAGAGAGTAGTTGCAGAATCACAGAAAAATTTAGATTGCAAAGGACCTCTGGAGGTTGCCTAAGGGTCAGTGTGGATCAGGTAGCTCAGGGGTCTGTCCAGCCAAATTCTGTGGATGGAGGCTCCCCATCTCATGACTCACTCACTAGTCCAACCCTTAAGACTGAATTCAAATTTTCAGCAGCTGAAACCAAACAATAAACTGTTAATGATTTTTTTTCATTAATGAAATTTTTCTAAAGAATTTTTTTTTTAATTAAAAAGTGTTTTCACATCCAAGTGTTTCTGATAGGCTTGATCTACATTTTGAACATTTATACTTCAGTTTTATGGAGCAATCAGAAGATCCCACTTTTCCACTGGTTTTAAATACTTCTGGTGAAAAGAAATTTTAGTTATCCTTTTGTCATAACAGAATTGCAAAGTTATCACCTGACTATGAAAAGGCATATATGAAATATCATTATTTAAATTCAGCTTGAGTTTGGGATACCGATACTTGAATATATATAAATATAAAATGTGAGGGATCATGAAGTATAAAATCCTGTACTAATATACACATTTCTCTGTTCTTCACAATAGAGCCTTTTTCTTTTTCTTTTTTCTTTTTTTTAATATTGTGTCAGAACCACAAGGTTCTTATTCTTGCCCTAATCCCTTCCTCACATATAAAGATGGCTGAACTCATTACTACATAGAAATTTGGCTTGAAAATTTCTAATCAGGAGGCAAAGATTTTAAAAACTGAAGACAACAACTACAACACATTTCTTTGTAAATTCATAATCGCCTATTTCTATAATTAAAAATAAAAGCCATGCTGCAGAAAGAAACCTGGGGATCCAGAATGTTGGATATGAGTCAGCAATGTGTTCTGGTGTCAGGCACAGCATCACCAGCTAGTCAAAAGAGGGGATTGTCCTGCTTCAGTTTTGCCCTAGTGCAGCTTCTTCTCAAGTGCTGTGTGCAGTTTTGGCACAACAATATGAGAAAGATATTAAACTATTAGAGAGTGTCCAAATGAGGAGCAGCTAAGGTCACTTGGTCTGTTCAGCTTGGAGGAGACTAAAGGGAGACCTCACTGCAGCTACAAATTGCTCCTGAGGGGAAGAGGAGGGGCAGGCACTGATCTTTTCTCTGTGGTGATCAGTGACAGGACCTGAGGGAATGGCCTGAAGCTGTGCCAGGGAGGTTTAGGTTGGATGTTAGGGAAAGGTTCTTACTCACAGGGTGTTTGGGCAGTGGGAGAGGCTCCCCAGGGGAATGGTCACAGCACCAGACTGAGTCCAAGCAGTGTATGGACAGTGCTGTTGGACACATGGTGTGACTCGGGCTGTCCTGTGCAGGGCCAGGAGGCCATTATTGGATGCAATAATCCTTGTGGGTCCCTTCCAACTCAGCTGATTCTGTGATTTGTCCAAACATGCACACACTTCCACTCATATCTTATATTTTTAAGCTATTTTTAGTCTATACTTGTATACCATTTTACTTATTTTTGATTCTTTAAGATTTTCTACCTGAAAGACAGGAGGGGACACTTTTTTCAGAATATGTTATTTACTAATGATACACATTTTCCATAAAATACTTATAATTTTTTCTGTGTGTATCAATACTAATATAATTTTCAATATTAATATTAATTTAAATATAAAGAGCAAGGTATATGTGTAAAGAATTGTAATCTGTGAGCAATGATATATACTCATGAGAACTAGAGGAGTAAAACTCTTCAGAGCATGTGCAGGGAGAAAAGCTGATATAGTCGAAGGGATAGCATTGAAATTTTTTTTTAATATGGAAATGCACCATCATTCTTATTAATTTATTGCAGAATTATGATCCGAATAACTTGTACTAAAACCAGCCACAAGTAAATATATTCAGCAGGTGCAATTGAAAATAAACATTGTAGAGCATTAGGGCTGGAGTGTAGGATATAATATTCATCTCACCTCCTGAACCACTGTGTCAATAATGTATGAAACAAGAAAACTCCAAAACATCTAGGCCAAGAACTTTAAAAATAAGATCCTTAAAGTCTACCCCTAAATACACAAGTAAATGACACACAAATATATACATATATATATATATATATATATATATATATATATGTTTAATTGCAGAAGTGTGAACTTATGTTTATGACATTCAGAAAATTTAAATGGGTTCAGGGGAAAAAAATTAACTTCAGTGGTTCTTTTGTTAAAAGAAAATTTTCTTCAGTCTATGACAGAGCAGAAGAGAAGTGATTTAGAAGAGTCAGAATTGCAGAGACAAAAAGGCAAGCACACAAGGCTTACTTCTTGACTACTAGGCAGCTTCTCAGTCCCTTCCTCACTGGCAGTAAAGGAATTCTGAAACAGTCACTTGTCAATGAGCAAAATAAAGGGGAGTCAGATTACTCACTTTAGAAGTGGAAGATATTTTGTTTTCATTTCTATATTTATATATTTAGTACTGTCCCAAAAGGCTGTGTCTGTGCTTATAAATAAAATGATTGGGTGTATGTCCTCTGATCCACAGGGGCATGTGATACAGAGCATATTCATATGGTTGAAGTCTCATTATCTTAAAAAGGCAAAGTAGCATCATGCATACTGACTTTTGGTAACATTTCTTAAATTATTCAGTCCTCTCAAGTGTGCCTAGGTGCTGTCTGGAAAGGATTCAAGTCTGACCAAGGCTTAATGTTTTAACAGCACAATGGCATTTAATCTGAATTTATTGCATTCATCAGTCCACACAACTCACAACTTGCATGCAGATTGACACAGGAAAAGCCTTACAACATGTTAAAGAAGTTCAGAAACTTTCTGAGGACTATCCTGTGCTATGTATGGAAAAGTGAACATAGGTGTGAACAACAATCTGTATGTTCTTTTCTGTGCACTGCATAGGCATGCATTAAAAAGCAAAGTGAAAATCGTTCTGTGTTAACCAGTCGTGATGCTTAGTTTCAAAGTTACTGTTCTCAGTCTTGCTCCACAGTGCAATGTTTTATTAGTTGATAGCCAACTGTTTTACAACCAGCAGTGAATACTTGCAGATATAGGTAAGATTCCAAGAATTAATCTGATCAAAAAATTCCAAAAATCCATTAGATTGACTAGATGGGAGCTTGATCAGTTTGAAATGTAGTACTGTGATTTTTTTTCATTTTATGTAACTATTTTTTATTTAAAACATCAGTACACAGTGAAAAATGGCATCATAATGTTGAATAAAAGAAGGCTTTATGAAAACCTTCCTAGAAAACTTCTATATAAATAGAAGCTGCCATATAAAAGAGACTGTGACACATAGAGGTGCCATAGGTGCTTATGGTACTCTCTGTGACATAATGAATGAGGCAAGAAGCCATGTTCTTCCATCAAATTTGGATGTACTTTTTGTCTAACATAAGAACCCTCATTATTTTTCTTGATATGCTAGTTAAGTCATAATATGGTACATTTCAAACGTGATCTTCCAGAAATTGCTTTAATTCTGTGTATCTTTATATCCTGAGCTTTGGATAAAACTTTTCTGTCATAGAAAATTGCTTGTGCCACCATCTCCTTGTAGACATTTAATCCAACAATTTTTATTAGGTATGTTGAAGGGTCAGGAAGCTTGTGTTCACACAGAGAGAAAATTCTTTCTTTATCAATCACTCCTCCATTGCTTTGGCATTGCTTTGGCTAGAAAATAACCCAAATGAACTCTTGAAGATTCCACTAGCTCTTCTTTCTCTGACCATGGGGAAGAGATTAAAGCAACACATGCTAGAGCTAGAGGTGTTCTGGGGTGTCTGTATGAATACTGTTAATCTTCAGTGATCATCACACTCCCCTAGTGAAATTACCTAGTGAATTCCCAATGGGCTTCACAGGATCTTTTAAGCTCAGACACACTTGTCTTTTTATCTCTTTTTACATGTTCCAGTATGTTTTCATTGGAAAACAAAGCAAAAAAAAAAAAAAAAAACCCCAAAAAAACCCCCAAAAATCTAACCTACTTTTTTAAAAACTAATTTCAGTGCTTTATGTCTTCCTTGACTTCTTTGTAGTAGAGAAATAAAATAAATTGTCAAATAAAACTGGGCAACTAGATTTTACAAAATTATCCTAGAAGTTCAGAGGAACAACTCCAACTTTGCTGGAAAGAGCAATGTGCAGTTGAGCACCCAGAAATACTTGAGATACAATGCCATGAGCCATAACTGAGTGAAGAAATTCTGTTTCTCTCTGTCCCCATTCCCAGCTGATCATTCCTCTCCCTGGAGCTTCTGAACTAGGAATATTTGATTTTCCTTGCTTTACAGTGCAGGAACCTAGAGATAACATATGTAGACTGGAAAGGCAAGAGAATGAATCATTAGAACAAAGTAAAAGCAAAATTAATTTACTAATCTCAAGAACTGACATTATTTCTGTACATGATACACTAAGCACTCCACAAGATAGGATTTAAAGCAAAACAAATGTTTCTAGTCAATTATGCTACAGGTTGATCTAGACTAGAGATGGAGGTGATGAGGGAAGCACATAGGAATGAAATTTGAATGGATGACCTGGTCACTTGACTGGCCAGAGATATGTTTCTTCATTTTATTTTTTCTTTTTTATTATTTTCTGGTGGTAAGGGTCAGAACATCATGTTTCTCTGCTTTAACAGAAGTAGGGTATGATATCCCTGACTTACTGGCTTGCTTTAATGGTCAGCCCTTGTGAGAATATGTGTGTGCACATGGATCCTCTGTGTCACAGCACTTCTTTAACTTCTGACTCTATTAGAGGCTGGTTAAAAAGTATGATGAGCTACAAATGGAGCATCTCTCTCCAAATGTGTGACTTTCATTCTTTCTGGTTTATTAGTGCACTGTGGCATAGGGCAATATCACCTAAACATAGAGCATTTATCAAACACATCTTTCCAGTAACTTGTGATGAGCATAAAAAATAGAATGCACATATTTTGTATGAAGTCTCTGATACCAAGGCAAAAGATTTTAAAAAGCATTGGTAAAAGTTCAGCGGATTTTGCTATGCCAGAGCAGTTTCTTCTTCCCAAGTATTATTGCCTATTAACTATTTTGCCCTCAGACTTTCTTAGCAGCAAATGTATACTTCAAGAATATTGAATCTTAAATTCTGCCTTGGTGATTTTTTAATTGTTCTTCCAACGATGACTATAATGAGTAGTTTCCATTCCTCTGTGATAATGTAAAAATACAGTGTTGTATCATATGGCATTTTTCCTGATGCTAATTAGCTATAAGTCCTCATAAGATTAGTATGGCTTTTCATTAATGGAGAAAGTTCATATCTTTTTATATATACCATTTACAATATTTGGTACAACTAAAACTCTTAGTTATAAAAACTGTAAAAAAGCACTATTTTAAGGTCAATCAAGCAAAGTGTATAGAAAAATGCAAAGTAACTTCCTAATAAATTTCAGTCAATTTAAGACTAGCAATGACTTCAGTACTTCTTTTTACCTTAAGACACTGTTCTCATAATTTTATTTTTTTCAATTATAGGATTTCTAATACATTTCATGCTTAGTGCTTATTCCAACAAAACATTTTCTGCTCTTCAGATGAGAGTTTCCACTTTACAGTGGACGTATCTTTATTACTAATTGCTATTGAGACCTTTACATGCTAAGCCACAGACCTATCAGACTTCACCCTGACTTTTTCTGTATTTATAAATAATGTTTGGCATATTTCTGACATCAGTTTCTCATTTGCAGTGTAAACTAATAACGTAAGATGGAATGGAAAGACACAGAGATAATCCTCACTGACCCTTGGGGTCACTCTCTGCTTTGCTGTAAAGATGAAAAGAAATGAGCTGCAGCTCAGCCTTTTAAATTAACAGCAAAAGATATCAAATCCTTAAACCATTTAACAACTTAATTTGACTTGGTTTTGTTTTTCTTTTCTTTCTTGTGGGAGAAGGAAATGGGAAAGCCTGATTAGAGTGGGGCTCCAATTCTACCAGTCTTTGAACTAACGTTTGGAAGAGTGAGTTCACTTAATATTTAAATCATTTTACTATATATTCAACGAGTTTACATATACTGCAATGTGTCAATATAATAATTCTCTAATAAATGTGATGCATGCTAGAGTTTAGCTCTAGATAGGATGTTATTTTAGAACAGTGATAATATTAATATTGCTAATGACTTCAATCTTTTAGATTCCTCTGCTTTTTCTATGGCCTATTAAATGCAATGAATGAAATACCCAGCAATTCAACCACAGGAAACTGGTATTTTACTGAAAGATACTTTTCAATCTGTTCATTTTTCAGCATTTTCACTGAGTCTTGGTTATGATTTAAGTACATAAAAATGTAGTTCTTTCTTCTCCTATCAGATATTTTTGTTATTGTTGCCCTGGGATACTATTATGATGATGATAATTGAAATTGCTCTATTTCTTAAATTTTAGTATGCAGTGAAAACATATTTTTGGATCCAGCATAATCATTACTACATGGCATTAGATTATTATGTCACCAGTTTAGGATTGCTTTTGACTTCATTATAAAACCTGACAGGAAAATAAGATGGATTACATGGCTACCAGCTGAGCAAAAGTTTAAATTACTTTTTTGCATCTTAGGCAATAAAGCTTTCTCCTCTCCCAAATTAAAAAAAAAAAAAAACAAAAAAAAAGGAAAAAAAAAAAAAAAAACCCTGCCCTCCCAAAAATACCAGATACACCAACATCTGATATAACAAAAATGCAAATAGAGATAAAAGGAGTTAAATTCTACTTTGCATCTAGCAAGAAATGTCACAGTGGTATGAGTTTCTAGCATGAAAAAAGTCAGGTTTGAATATTGATCTTTTGAAGCTCCATTAGCTATATGTTGAGCATTGCTGACATCACAGATTGATGTCTTTTTAAACTGTGTCTCAGATTTAATCACTTGGGGAAACCAGCTATTGACTTTGGATGTTTGTGCTGTTCAGTCACGAGAGAATGCTCTCTTACTATGTCTCTCTCCCTTTGTCCATCTGTTTTTCTGTGTCTCTCTTGAAGGTGTGTACATGCACACACACACATGCTTGTCCCTTTGTGTTAGGGAATAATGTCATTATTTTCTGTAAGTACAGCTTGCCAAAGTTGCACTTACAGTTCCTTATTACATCTGTACATTACAACATGTAGGTCATGATGTTCACACTGAGGCAAAGCACCTCTTACTGATTTAGAGTATTGAGATAGTATCCAGGAAGGTCCAAAGGGATGAGCATCATCTAGTCTGTGGAGACCTTCATTTCACCTTGTAAAGTGAGGCAACCACAATAGCCTCCAGAAAAGTGCTATAGGAATCAATAAAGACAAAGAAACCAAAGCCCTTCTGAGGTGCTGGTGGTAGTGATGCGTGTCTGCCTGCCTGCATTCCTGTATGCCTGAGGATGAAGAGAGTGGGTTTCTGATGAAAAGAAATGCAAATGTTCAAGGCATTGATCAGCACTCATCTCCGTTCAACCTCATGCCCTCTGCTACATCAATACATTGGAAACATAATTTGTATCAGCAGTTGTTTCTTTAATTAAGATCTCTCCCAAATCTTTTTCATTGATTCATGCCATTAACTTATTGATCAGCTAACTTATGCTGAGGTGGTAGTTTTGTTGAGAGAGGGTGTCTCTCTCAGTTCATGATGCTGGTTCACTACAAATATCTTTTTGGCAATGAGTGGGTAAACTGGAGCTCCCACAGTTTTGGTAATGCTTTAGCAGTACACAGAGGCTTTCCTGGGGCAAAGAAAAAAAAAAAAAAAAAAAAAAAAAAGTAAACCAAGTTAACCAAGCAAAAAAACCAAAAAATCCTCAAAACACTGACTTGCCATATCAGGACTTTGAAGACTTGCCCCCTGAAAAAATAGTAATGGAAAGCTTTATACGTTTTAAAACTTCATTGAAGAACTAATCACTCTAAAGATAACATACCAAAAATGTAGCCATGAGGGTATATAGCATATCCAGTCTCCATGTGTTCATGTCTAATAACCAGGAACTAAATGACAGAACTTCAGCTGAACTGTATGATAAATTTAGAAATTAATGACAAGTAACTGATGCCTCATTTAATCAAATAGTTGGTAAAAAATGTGATAATCATGGCAGGGTGGGGTTAAGGCTAGGTGAAATCTGAAAAAGGAAAGTTCCAAAAGTATTTAATTGTAATTCTGCATATTTCACCTTTTTGCATCTCTTTGACATTTTGCCATAAATACTGTAACAAACAGGAGAACTATTCAATATCTTCATAGATATAGATTTCCATGGGGATACTCATGGTCTGAAATTGAGTATATGCATGGAAACTTGACTCAGGCAGAAAGAAAAGCAAACTGTATTACCTCTGTCTTCTTAGATAGTCTAGTTGAAGTAGCACAATTATGAATGGCTTATGCAAAATTCACAGATGAAGATTTATTCAACAAAGTTATTTAGATCTAAGGTTCATCCCTGTCTCATGATGTCTCCCCATGACTTCATGATGGTTTTCTAAAACTGCAGAGAAGTGCAATGCCTTTGAGAAATATCGTGCTGGGAGGTTCAACAGCATCCAGAAAACCAAGAAGAAATCATCAGTGACCTGATTCCTCTAAGCCTAATTTCCAGATGGAACAGCCCATGGACAGATAATCTGCACGTGGCACTGATTAAAGAGCTATGCCTAATATGCAACCCTTGGGGAACACCTTCACCTCATCAAAATACTTTTGAATATTCAAGGTGACCAGTCAAGAAAACTGGATAATTTATTGGGTTAAAGAAGCACAGTGGTGGCTGGACTACTGGGGCAGATGTGTGAGAATTTGGGAGATATGATGTCAATAGCAGTGAGTATAGATATTATTGACATATTATTATCAAATAAGACATTCAGAATTTGATGGTTTTCCTCATGAACAGATGTATTACAATTAATACAAATAAAATTAATAAAATAATTTCTCGTGGTTCTTAGAAAATTAGCATTTGAACTGAATTTACTCTCTGGGAAAAAAAAAAAGTGTGTTGGGAGTCCAGGTACTACTTTCAAAAGTAGTACTTGTCAAGGATACAGGTGAGTTATATACTCTAAACTCACACAAGGCAAAAATCACTGCTGACAGTAGCCTGGACACTCCCTTTCAAATCTGCTTCAGAAGACAAAGTAAGACACTGAAGAACAATTTACCAATAGCAGCATGTATCTCTTTAGAGTCTGATAGAAATACAGTATGAAATGAGTGTTGTTTTGCATTAATATCCCTGAGATATCTATTAGTTTTTTATTTACTGAGCACCAAACTTTAAATTATTGCTATTTCTCCTCAGAAAATTTAGTCAGCTGTACCATATAATTTTCAGAAAATAGCATTATGACCTTCCTAGAAACAACATTCATCGCAGGTGATACAAAGGGCCATGCACCCTACCAAAGGGACAAAGAAAATGTAAAATGGGGAAAATATAGCAACCATATGGAAGTAAAAGTGTGACTAAGTGAAAAAATCAGGCATGTAAGCTAAAACTGAACTTCTGTGGCTTTGAATAATGCAACCTGCATTTGAAAAGGATACGACTTTCACAAATAATGTGTTCTCCCTTGAAATCTTCCACAGCAGCCATATCTAACCACATGAATATTCATATAGCTTATATCAGTAAAATGGGGGAAAACATGGCCTGCATTTCCCAGGACTTTGATTTCCCTTTAAATTATGCATTTATTTGAAGATCCCTATCCTGGTCAGGATAGAGCAATGTCTTCAACCATCTCTAGAAGTCCAGAAGCAGCAATACCCAAACCCAGTCCTGAGTGTCTGAGGCTGAGGAGTTATAAGGTAATTAGAAGTTGTGTTGATTGTGCCTGTGCAGCTTCCATGGGGATTAAAAACTATAAAACTTTTGCTGCACTTCTAAACCTATTATCTGTCCCTTGCTGCCCCTTCCCATGTGGATCTAGCAAGGAAGCAATGAGGAGAGTGCTGAGGAAAGCTACAGAGCCCAAGACAGGTGTCAGCTGTCTTCATTTTGGTCACTAAATGGAGGGATGGGTAAGAGCACACTTAAATTTAAACAGTTTCAAGAGGTGGCCTATTAATTTATATCTGGCGTGGGACAAACAGACAAAATTCATGGTGCACTTCTCTTTACTGAAAAAAAAATCTGAAAGAAACCCATAACTTCCTCTGCTCTTAGAAAAATATACTGGAGGAATGGTAACCTGATGATAAATAAGCAGCCAGAGGTGTTCTGAACATACTGTGTTCAGTGTAGTGAGTTGCATGATAATTCCATTTAGTTTCAGAGATTATCAGTAGGGGACCTGTTCTTTTGTTATTTATTTTGAGTAGCTCAGCTTCCAAAAAAAGCAAAGGAGTGGTTTAGAATTGTGGGATATGAGATTAAGATGAATGTTGTGGTCAAAATGATCCAGAGTGAAATAGTTGGGTTTTTCCCTTGGTTATGAAGAGCACTAAATCTGACCTAAATTCAGTCATTTCTCCTACTTGAGTTAAATCTTTACAGTAAATTCTAGAATAGCTGAATGGGGCATTGAGATGCCCTTGCCAGAGCTTTCAGGTAATGTTTTGGAAACTTACTTCAATGGACACAGTATTTCACTATTGTTTTAGTTACCCTGCAAGCAACACAAGACAAGATTTGATCAAATTATACTAATTCATATTTTCAAGGTTGTTTTCAGAATTGGTGAAATCCTGGCAGAGAATGCATCAAAATTAATTTAGCTAATTGGTAGATTCTCCTCTGTAATCTGCAGTAAGAGTGAAGTAAGAGAACACAGCTATCATTAGGCTGCTTTCTAATCCATTAGGTTAATTTGTTATTTGAACTGCGTGTAGTCAAGACCTTATGTTCTGACACAAAGTTCACGTGAAAAGAAGAAAACATGAGAAATTTCTTAGAACTTCACAAAGTATAGTAAGAAAAAAACCCCCAAACTGTCTGAGAATAATTTTGTGATTGAACTGTACATTATCTGTTTGATTTTAGTATTTTAGAAACACAGGAAATTTTGTACTCTGCAGGATAGGCTAATCTATAGGCTCTGCAGGATCGTCCTCTCAGGTGGAGAGGAACTAATTCTGATGGACAGAAGAATGCCCTAGTAAGAGAAGTCTGTGGGGTTTGCTTGCTTCAGTTTACTGCATATGCTCTTGTTCGTAATGTTTTGCACGGAAAGAAGTTTGTATGAGAAAAATGAAAGTGAATTTTTTCTGAAGTAAGAGCACTCATTCCAAAGGACAGGATCAAGGTACAGTGACTTCATTGCAAGAACATCCATGTATGAAGTTTCTGTGGGGAGCCCTTTGTCCTGTTGTTCCTCCTATAGGAAATATTTTTTGTCTGTGACTTAAGTGTGCTGTTTTTAAACTCTGGCAATTATTTTTCTTTCTACAGCCTCTCACATTTACTACCAGTAACTTGAACAGCTCTAACTTTTATTAATTTTTATTGTTTACTGTTTTTCTTGCTAGTGTACTCATAATAACATGTTAAAAAGAACAGAAACCTGAAAGATCAGCTTGTAAAATTCACAGATGTTCCCAGCAGCACTATAAGGCATAAAATTTATCATATGTGCAAGCTACTCAGAGAAACTTTTTGCTGAAAAATTAAAACTCACACATTGTACTCAATAGACTGAGGCATAAAATATGGACACTGGCTCTAACCCTTCTGTCCCCATGGTAAAAAGAACCTGAGTGACCTGGTTTGGAGCAGAACAATGGGTAGTTTGCTCAAAGGATGAGCCAGGACTTTGTCCTTGCAGGCAAGGAATACAAATGGATAGATGAACAGTGGTAAAGAAATTGAAAAAACGGCCTAGATATTTTTCAGAAATATTTTCAATTAACATTGTCTTTATTATATTTTCTTCATAGACTCATAAAATCATAGAACAGTTAGGGTTGGAAGAGACCTTATAAGTCATGTACTTCAAGCCTCCCTACCATGGACAGGGAAACCTTTCGCTAGACCAGGTTACTCAGAGCCCCATCCAGCCTGGCATTCAACACCTCCAGGAATGAGGAGCCCACAACCTCTTTGGGCAACCTGTTCTACTGCCTCACCACCCTCATCATAAAGAATTTCTTCTGAATATCTTATCTAAAATATCTGTTTTCAGCTTACAGGAAGTGCCCCTTGCTCTATCACTGCATGCCCTTGTGCCTCTCTGGCCCTCTTGTGAGCTTTCCTTCTTGTAAGCACTGCAAGGTATTATAAATCCTCTCTGGAGCCTTCTCTTCTCCTAGCTGAGCAGCCCCAACCATCTCAGCCTGTCCTCATATGAGATGTGCTCCACCTCTTTGATCAAATTTGTGGGTCTATTCTGGACTTAATCCGGTGAATTTCTACTTTTACATATTTTGCATTATCTTTCCTGAATTCTTGGTTCTCTTTCTATAGCTTCCTGATTACCTACTAGATTTTTTTCTTTTTTTTCCCCTTCATCATTCTTCCTTTCTTTTTCTTTCTCTGTTTAATCCACTCTTTATGTCCCCATCCCATTCCCTTTCTCACTTTTCTTTCTTGCAAACCTCTTCTCTCTTTTGTCTAACTTTTCTCTCCCTCTTGTTCACTATCTTGCTTTTTCACTATGTCTTTCTCTTGTTCTCTCTCTTTCTGTATCCCCCCTGCCACACTTCCTTTATAGTATTTTTGCATTGGTTGCCAGACAATGAATTTGAAATTTAAACACTCTAACATAGATAAATGTCACAGAAGAAAAAGAAGAATTCTTAGTCTTAGAAGAGGTGCACTTATAAAACCAAACTTATGGTACCCAGGTAATATTGTCAACCCTATATTTGTATTGGAAATCTAGAAAAACACTGGGAACATGCTATTAGAGCTCCTGGTGTGTAAACTAGTGTGATTGTTTGAACTGAATACAGAATAAAATAGGCCATTGTTTTAATACAAAGAAATAAAAACACAGGAGAAATTGCTGAACATTTGAGGCATATACTGTGACCATTCAGCCAGGGTTTTCTTGTTGGAAGATTTTATTTTGTGAACACTGATACCATCCTTTAATGTACGGACAATAATTTCAGAGAAGAGGGACTTTAATGTTTTTGAATCAATGGAATTTATAAAGATATGATTCCCTTTGAAATTCCATATTGGCTTTTCAAGAAGTTTAGTCTGTATTTTATTGGGCACTGGGAGCAGTTGTGAAGATTGATTAATTTTGCTGTATCTGACACTGCCCCAGAAGAACTGTAACAGGAGGAAAGGTTGGCATTCATCTTAGCTAACTCAGATGTTCACAGCATAGACCTTGACTCTGAGTTGTTGAGATTTCCTTTAAGTCAATTCTTTACAGTCAGTCTTTATAAATCAGAAAGAGAATTTAAACTACTACTTTCAATATAGGTTACTACTTTCAACAAGAGTTTAAAGGTTATGGCCTTTAAGAATATACTACATGTTGCAGGTGTTGGAAGTTCTGTGGAATGCAAGGGGTCACTGGAAAAATTGATAAACTAGAAATCCTTTGAGGATTAGTAAAAACATGGACCCTACTTCTGGTTCAGGAAATCTCTAAAATGCAAGCTTTTGAGGGCTGAGAGATTACCTGTCAATGTATGTTTAAAAATTTATTTTGTTTTCATGCTCCTCCTCAGCCAGCCTCTTAGTACCATTGGCAGAAGAGACAGGATAGTGTGTGCTGAGATGCACCTTTGCTTTCACTCTGTGCATAGACCCATGTTCCAACATTGCCATAATAATAGACAGTATTAAGGGTTTTTTTATACTGTAAAACTATTCTATTGTGGGCCACAAGATTTTTCAATCTGAAAATATCTATCAAAACTATATGGAAAAGACTATTGTGATCGATCCTGAAAGAAGAATTTCAGTATATTTAAGAAGTGGACCAGCTTATTAGCTATAGGCTCGTTCATTCCATATGCAAGTTTCTAGAAGCTTTACTTTATCAAAGGCAAAGCTATAGAAACTGAAGGAGGCAGAAAAAATGCTCCGAAAAAAATTGTGATGAGAAGGCACTTGAAAGCACCCCAACAGCTGCTGGCAAGTGGCCAATACACATGATGGTATGGCATGAGCCAAAAATGAATAATTTCATCCATTGTTTAAAGGCTAGTTTCCTCTAAGAAAGTTTTCTCCTCTCTTGAAAAAAATACTGTTTTGCAGTTGTCTTGTCACTGGCATTATTCCCAGGAAAGGACTGTCAAACCTTGTGAGGTGAACTCTGAACCCTCTATCCTGTTTGACATCCAGGACCCAGACTAGAAAGGAGGAATTATATGCTCCCATCTTGAAAAAGAGGAAACATCTAAAGTGGTCCAGGTAGGACTGTACTCAGAAAGGTCCAAAAAATCCAATGTGGAGTTAGCTTACTGACTGTGAGTGACTGTGATATGCTACAGGTAATGACTTCTCAGTCATTCCATTACACTGAAAGATATGCGAGATGCTTCTCACTTCCATTGTTAGAGAAATAATTTCTATTAATAATTCACTTCACTTTCTATAAGTAATTAAACATTATTTATTTATTCAAGAGAAAGGGAACCTTAGAGAGAATGACCCTGTAGCTCTGTGGTCAGGGTATTTTTATTTTTCAGATATGGGTGATGATACTACAAGTCCAAATAGCTTTATGACCTGTAACTAATTCCAGCCCACTTCCTAAGGAGAGGGAAGATACAGGTGATAGAATAATATAACTCTTCACTCCTGGAGCAGCAAAAAAAAAAAAAAAACCAAAACAAAACCCCAACACCCCCCCCCCAAAAAAAAAAACCAAAAAAAAAAAAACCCCAACAAACAAGCAAACAAAAAACAACAAAAACTTTTGTACACTCTGAATTTTATGTTACAGAATTCTTTTATTCTTTTTTCTTTTTATATGCTTAAGATGGCTTGAGATGGGCTTAATTTCACTATGCTTCTGTTAGGAAAAATAGCTGTGCATATTTCATATGACTGCTTTTTTTTTAAAGGGGTTCTATGAAAACTTTTAAAATATATAATATTTAATTTACATTTTTAATTATATTATGAAAATATTAAGCTTTGGAGTTTGGATGAACAATTGGATAGAGTTAAATATTGTTTCATCAATCTTTTTCCCCACCAAATGCATTTGCTCTTTTGATTGAAGACAGCTTCATATGCAACCATATGCAATTTACCATATAAGAGTACCTTGTACATGCATTTCCTTGCTTTGCACATCTATTGATCAGAGTGACAGACACTATGAGGTCAAAATTTCTTATTATACATGTCCTCATCTTATTCTGAGTAAAAGGAGAGGGGTAGATTATTTATAAAGGCAGTATATTAGTATCTTATTTTCTCTGAGCAATCGTGGTTTGGATGTGTTTTATGATCTTATTGATTGAAATATGGGACTGTGTGGTTTTCAGAGCTCTTTAGGATTTTGGATTCTGCTGCGACAATCCATCATAAGATTTTAAAGATCTCCTCTTTATATTTCATATGTTCTTTTAGGCAATTATGTATTTTTTATTACATTCACCATGTAAATAAAAAGAAGAACATTGCAAAAATCAGCAACTTTTCTGTACAATATTTCATACTGACATAACCAATAAAACTATTAATCACATTTTGGTTTTGGTATAGAATTAAACCTGAAAATCCTAGGATTTTTAAATTGATGGCTTAACAGAAAAGGATGAAAAAAGCCTTTTTTTTTTTTTTTTTAAGGCTACTAGCAAGATAAGGCTTTAAAACATGAAAACGTGACCAGATTTAAAATTTCTATAGCTCTCAATTTTTATTGAGATGCAAGAACTTATGAACCTAAGTCATGAGGAGTTTGCTGAAACATGATATTTCAATTTTCAAATGGACTTTGGAAGAAGATTTTACAAATATAATTTACATCTAAATATAACGTTTGTTTCCAGAAAGGTTGCATGATAGTTTCTGAAAAGGTCTAAATTAAAAATAAATAAATAAATCAAACAAACAAACAAAATCAAACTAAAGAACCCCACACTCCAAGTCCTTTAGGGTGCTGTGCTGTCACTATTACCCGGCTAAAGAATATACTAGAATAAGACAAAGATCTGTGAAGAAAGCAAACTTTTTATCTCTGTAAATATGATGATAAATGGTCCAGCAAAGTTTCTGAGTAAATGGGTCTAACCATTTCTTCAGACCGTCTTGCCATGTCAAATATCATGGGTATTACTTGGTCTCAAAAACAACCTCTCAAAACAAAATTTTACACATTTACAAGTAATTATAGCAGCTGTTACAGAAATACAAAACAGAGAGTGCTTGGATACAGTGAGTGAGTGTTTGAGTTTGCTCAATAATACCTATCTATTCAAAAGAACTTCAGCTAGGATATTCAGCATTATGATACCTGAAAAGTTTTTTATCCTACCTATTTGTCATTGGGTAAATAATGACTAATTAGAGCACGGTATCTGGGGGTGTGTCAAGGATGGATTATGGCAAAGACTGACTGGGTGAGGTCTTATTAGCACATCAAGATGTCCTCTTAAAAACAAAAATATTACATTGTCATGAATGGATGATTAAGTTTTACATGGATCAATACAGATAGCAAGAATGCTGTAGGTCATGCACATGAAGTTCTTTGGTGTTTTGGGGGTTAGGTGGAAGAATATTTGGTAAAAGACAGGAAGCAAATGAAGGATCTATTTTTATCATAGCTTCAAAGAACAAAACTCTTGAAATGCCTTTGCAATAAATCTGTATGTATATAAATGAATATCTCATGAAGTTTATAGAATTGCTGTAACTTGAGAACCCTCAATGCGATGACCTTAAATTAGAACCACAGATTCTACCATGGAAGTAGATTTTTGAAATAGACTGAAAAACAGTTTCGGAGTTACAGGTGCTCAAATATTCTAAATTTAAAACACAATGGAGTTATCACTCAAGTATAATATTATCCTGGCCCAGCAGTTCTTTTCTGTATCTAACTATCACTCTAGGGAATGCAGCATTTCATCAAGATAATTACAGAGCTGACTTCAATATGTCTTTATTTCTGTTGCAATGATTTATTTGGAAGGAATTGTATTTGGCACTAGTAAGAATAGAAATCTGCTTTGCATCTCAGACTGAAAACTAAAACCCCAACTGTGTAAAAATTTAGCTGGGTGTTCATTTTTGCACATTTTGAATATCTCTTTGCAGAATTCAAGACTTCAGTGCTTTACTTACTTTTGTTGGTGGTGTTGTACACAAAAATTTCACTTTGCTGTATGGTTGAGCTACTTTCATACAAGTCTTCATACTTATTAAGAAAGTGTATCCTCTATCAGATTTCCTTAAACTCTTTGTATGTCATCTTTACCCTGTCACAGTGGATATGCTACAATATTGTTGTTGGTTTACTCTGCAACTTGATTTGATATGTAAATTTGAATGTGTACTACGTTTACTGTACATCATGAACAAAAGGACTGCTCTATTAGGCAATGTAGCATTCGATTGTTTTTTATAAACTGGTAACTGCCACACATCATCAAAATAAATTTTTACCTTATGCAGTGAGGTGTGTACCTGCTATCATGAGGACTGCATCTAGCCCATCATGACAGGACTACACTCACTGTACTCCTCCCACCCTCTGTGACTGTGGGTGGCATGTAATCAACATCATGGATCATGCAGGCAGCACAAGTGGACACATTACAGCAGACCTCTGTAAAGTGACATTGCAGAAGCCTTGTAAAACGGAGGGAATCTCACTAAATAGCAAAGGAATGCTGCTTTTCAGTCTTATTTGGGGATTTTTTGTGTGGTATTTTTGATGGATCCTCTTACTCAAAATCCATCAACTCATCTGATACCACTGGAACCTGTGAAGTGTTAAACTCTTAACCTCATCCTTTGGGAAGATGACTTAAAATAGGTAAAAGGATGTGTGTTTTGTGGAGAAGGGGGATATATATTAAAAAAAATAAATAATGGTGTGATAGGGATAAGGGGCAACGGGGGGAGCTGATGGTTTAAATCTCCATGGGCCTCGGAATCGAGCCTGTTTCAGTCAGATTGTGGCCCTGCTAACAAATCCAATAGCAGCTAATCTGATCATCTGCTCTCCAGTTTTCATGCTGTGTTTTCTTCAGAGTTCCTTCTCCTAGTTCCAGTCTGTGACAGTGTGATAAGACACAAGAAATTTAGTCATCATTGCTGCTGCAAAGGAGCTCAGAGAAGGGATTATGATATTCCATAACCCTTACATTAGACACGGACAGGGGCAGCCACTACTGTGATTACAGGCCTGAACACTGCTGTTATTTTTCCCTCCTCCCTCCCTCTAGTAATTTAATTATTTATTTATTTTTATTTTATTTTTTATTTCTGTTTTTTTTTAAGAAAGCTTTAAAGATTAGCTGAGAAATACTCACCAACACAATCATCATCCTAAATCTCTTGCAGAACTCAGAAGTTGGGCAGCTCAGAATGTTGCTACACTCCTAACCAGCAAGATAGCTCTCAACCAAGTTATCAAAAACACTCATCCACTATTCAGTCATTATTAGGAAATTCAAACAGTGTAAGCTGAACAAATCAACATGGAATACAGAGAGGATGCCACAGGGAGCACTGAATTTGGGGAAAAATATAGTATGCTGCTGAGGCAAGTCAGAGATTAGTTTGCCTTTCCTCTGTTCCACACATGGCAATATTTATGATGAATATATTATTTGCAGTTCCACTTGCTTCTGGGTATCAAATGGGTTTGCAGTGATGTCTCTGAACTAATAATTATATTTGTGCTAATTGACATTCCTGCACTGAATCTCTTTATGCCATCTGTGGCTCTTAAGCCCATAAAGAAGGGTTGTCATGAAAAATAGTCAAAGCCACAAATTAAAATAATGAGTGATGATGGAAGCTGGATTTCTCAGTCTCAAAAGGTAATAAAATGGTCTGGAAAGAATCTGTTCTGTTATTTGTTCCATTTTAAAGGGAAGGAGTGAGAGAGCTGTTAAATTGGTTTATGCTGTTGGTTAAAGATTGCTTCTTGCATTTCAAAAGGAACCCCTGTCAATGGTGTTGCAACTTGTTTTGCAGCATTATTATAAAGAGAGGTACTGCATGGAAATGCACACAATATACCTGAGCCCAAAGCAAGAGAGAGAGAGGAGCACTGGGCAGAGACACAGAATTCAGCTGGGATGTTCTATGTCTTTGCACACATGTGGTGTGCAGTTCTGCTCTGCCCTGCCCTGCCCTGCCCTGCCCTGCTCTGCTTGTAGGGCCCAGGCAGATGCACAAACAGCTCTGTGCTGGTTACTGGGCTGGCTCAGTAGCTGCTTCTGAGATCGTAAATGAAAATTTCATTGCAGATGAACCATCTGACAGAACCTGCCTGGTCACTCCTCAACTCTGAGGAAGGAGGAAAGATTTCAATCCCAGCAATAAAAGGCAGATCTGCAGATCTCTGTGGCTGCACTCGAGATAGAAAGAGATGCTGTTGTAAGCCCTGGGCCTCCCTTACATACCATATAATTCTGGTTATGTTTAGTTTTTGCCTGCTAGTGAAAGGAAAACTTGAGAGCGCTGAGAGCAGTGAAGACTGCTGCTCTGCTGTTTGGTGAAAAATATTTTGAACTTTTCAGATGGGATTTTGGATGAATTTCTAAAGCAATAGTGATCTACCATACACAAAACCTAAGACTTCAACTCCCAGACCAGATCAGAGGAGAATGTGCTTAAGTGTAATGTACTAAAAATATGGCAATGTAAATTTCATGTTAATACTTTATATTTGAATATATGTAATCAAGATGAAGAAAGGAACTTTGAGGAACATATTATCATCAGTAAATCCTACCAACAGATTTAGTTTAAAATTTAATCAAAGTATTCCAAATATGGTTTGCTATATTTGATGCTATTTATAATGGTTCTGTATGCATTAATTTTCTTTTTAATTGGAAGACTTATGTGGTACTATCTCTTTGAAAGTTGACTGGAAACTATTAATTCTGACTTGTCAAAGTTTTGCATTCAGTTAATATAAGGTTTAATTCAGCAGTGTTTCCTGGAAACAGCTATTGCTTTCTTTAAGCAAAATTTCTGTGTATCCTTCCACAGAATATTTTTTTCTAAGACACAGAAAGACCAAAGGTAACTCAGATGCATACATAGCATTGCTTTAATGCTAGCTTATTCCTTGACAAATACAGCTAGATTTCTTTGGCCTTTTTACAGAGAATATTGAAAAGATTAAATATTACCACAGAATAAAAATTCCCTAACAAAAGTAAGCTGTGAGAGAAAAACTATGCAACCTCTTATAAAAAATTCATAAAAACTGGCAGATGTCTAAGACTGATGGCAAAATTCCCTATTAATTTATGATATTTTGTATTAGGAAATTCAGCAGGTCTTGTGTGGAGAAATGACAAGATAAACAATGATAGTTTTTGCTAAGTAGGTAAGCAATCATTCTGAGAAAAAGGAAAAAAATAAACAACAGAAAATCCACCCTCCAGCATGTTCCTCTTCTGTATTTTGAACTTCTGTGTTGAAGCTGATTGCCTTGAGTATGCCTTAGACATTTTAATTTGATCAAAACCTTTTGACATTTCTTTAACATATTTTCCTGTATTACCCCGCTGTCTCAGGCATTGCTGACATCCACAATCAAAGTGATCCAGCACAATGGATTAGCACTCAGCCAGCTACCCTACCCCATTAGGATGAAGGCTAACTGATATTTTTGTTTGCTTGCTTTTGATATTTTGCTTTCCTCTAGTTAAGTGAAAATTTATTACAGAGCAATATAGCCAGAATAGATTTTGATATGAAGAGGACTTATTTGTCCTTGAGCTAATCAAATTGGGAACACAGACTGACAAAGGTCAAGGTTGCCAACTACTTCCTGTTTCCTTTAAAACTAAAAGAAACATTAAAAGATCCCAAACTTTTAAGCCATCACCATGGGG
This sequence comes from Erithacus rubecula, assembly GCF_903797595.1. Lineage (NCBI taxonomy): Eukaryota > Metazoa > Chordata > Aves > Passeriformes > Muscicapidae > Erithacus > Erithacus rubecula. The sequence continues at coordinate 87,216,840 of NC_136689.1, read as the reverse complement.
ATTTTAGAAGACGATTGAGGCTGAAACAAAGCTTACCCTTTTGCTTCTGGGTATCAGGAAGGACTTTAATGGTATTATGACATTGATCATTGCATTCAAGGTCACGCTCATGTCAGTGTTAATGAATTCCAAGTATGATTTCTGAAGATATTAGTATACAGAACATAGGAAGCAGAGCATATTGTAAATGCTTTTAGACATTATTTATAACAATCTAGAATAAAACTGCATGTTGTCCACCTATGATAGATTTAGATAATTTTTTCTTTTGTGTCATGTGAATCAACATGGAAAAACAGCAACCTTGCTTTCTACATGGGTTTTCTTTATTCATCACTGCTCTAACGAAAATGTATAAATTTCTTGAAATTAGGGTTGCAAATTTCTGGAGAATTTATTTAATCTTGACTAAGTAAAATATGGATAACACTGTGTTCTGAAATTTTTTCTGTCTTTGCTGGTTTTCTCAGTCTGTAGTCAGCTCACATTTTCTTGTGATTTGCACATATTCAAAGTCAGATGAAATTAGGACAGAGCTGTCTCAGTGAAGCCCACAGTGACAGAGATCTCCCCAGCTGCAGGAATTTGCAGTTGTGACTGCCTCTTTTCTCTGTCCACTATAAATATTTCAGTAGGTCATGAAAGAAGCCAGCTACACAAATCACAATTGCAATGTATTGAACTTAGCTTGCTTTCCATTGGCCTAGCACAAGCCAATACTTTAAAATTCATTACTATGATGCATTACATGTATTTTAGCTATTTAAAGAACATATTTTTCAAAATACTTTTTCAAAAGAATTTTCTTTATTTTTTCTAGTTATAAATGAACTAAATTAAAAATTGAAAATGCTGCAAGTTTTAGTGAGATTTGTATTCCCACTTAGAATCTGTTCATATTTCTGGAATCTGTCTCTGTATTTAAGCCAAGCATTTCTCACATACCTCAGCACAAGTGAAGTATGCTCTTCAAGATCTAAGAATCAGATTGTTGGTAGTAGTTTAAGAGATGTTCTGCATCAAAAATGGAGGAAGTACTGGCTCTGATGCAAGACTGAATCTTGGTTTTTGAAACTGCAGTAAGCAGGGACCAAGTCAAGGTGATAGCAGACTGTGCTTCTGGAGATGACTGCAAAATTTCAGTTTCTGACAGTGCCTGTGCAGTCCTAATAAAAAATAGCAATCTAAAAAGGATTGACAGAAACAAAAAATATTAGGTGTCTCATATGAAAATAAACTTGAGAGAGGTATTTTCTACTGAATTCTATGAGATAGAGTTTGAGTGATTAAAGTTTCAAGAGCATTCAGATCAATGCTAGCCAAAGCCAAGTGATGACATTGTATTTGTTATCAAATTTTGGTTAGAGTATGGCAAAAATTAGATATCCCATGGTGCTAAAATACTTCATTTGAAAAGTAACAATAAACTCTAATTATTCTATGCAGTTCTTAGACCCTTTCAACAATTTTCTACTATTTTCTACTACACTCTGGCAAATGCTTATCAAAAATTATTTTTTTCTACAAACTTGACACAGCTAGGTTCTGTCTGTTTACTAGACTGCTCCCTTTGAGCTCTGGAACCCTCTGTATCTGTGAAAATTCTGTAGAACTATGAGAGAGAATATAAGCATTTGTATTTGCACTCTCTGTGTGAACCTGGTATTTCCATGTCATTTTTGAAATTATAAAATTATACAAAAAGTTTCATAGAATCATAGAATGGTTTGGATTGGAATAACCTTTCATGGCCATCTCATCTAACCCACCTGCCATGGGACACCTTCTACCAGACCAGGTTACTCAGAGCCAGCCTGACTTCAAATACCTCAAATAATGAGGCATGCAAAACTTCTCTGGGCAACCTGACCCAATGTCTTAGCACCTTCATCATAAGAAAATTGCTACTTATGTCCAGTCTACCTTCTTTCAGTTTAAAATTATTGCCCTTTTTCATGACCTTGGTAGAACAAAGGCTTTGGTAGAAAGTGTCTCTCAATCTTACATGTCTACTTCACACTTTGAACTGTAGCAATAAAATCTTCCTGGAACCTTCTATTCTCTAGAAAATAAAAATAATTATTTTTTTAAAAAGTGTTTTCTCTGTCCTCCAGATAGGAACCTAATTAATTGATTTGGAGGACCAAAAATTAATATAATAACTTACTTTAAACACTGTCTGATAACTTCCTGTATGGTGCTCAGTTGATTGGCACTGCTCAGAAAGCAAGGGAAGAGACTACATGTAGTCTGAAATTCTTGGAGTCGGTCTAAGCCATGAAAATAATAGTCATCACTACCTTCCTGAACATATCTTTTCTTGGAGTATCCTTCTGCCTGTATTTTTCTATTTTTAGTGTGATCACTGGGGACAAATGTATGTTTTGAGCAGAACTTAAAAGATTTGACACCAATAGAACTTAATAGATTTGGCATGTTGTACAGGATATGCCTATAAATTAAGGATTTTCAGTTTTCAGAGATGTAAAATTACCACACAAACTTTTCCTTTAGTGAAATGCTTCTTCTAAAATAATTTGAGAATCACTTCTAAAAATAGTTTAATAATAAGGAATAGTTCATGTTACCATTAGATGGAATAAATTTGACCAATAATAAGGCAAACTTAGGTGTGTTCACGTTTGGCAAAAATCTTATGCTAAACCAGAAAAAGACTTTGTTCTGTGCACTAAGAAAATATAGGGCAACTCTTATTGTCTCTAAGTTACATTAGTTAAGGAATTTCTGTGCACCAATAAAGGATATTATTTAAAAAATAAATTAATGCACCTTCTTTCTTATTTTGTGTTACTAGAATAGTAGATGGCAGGTAGTAGATTATAAACCCTGATATAGGATAATATTTATATAAGGAACCAAATCCTAAACAGGATGTTTGATAGCTGTCCTGTGGCAAAAGAGCTCTCCATTACAAGGGTTCTTACAGCAGCATCTTTAGCTGGATTGGGAGAGTACCTCATATTATTCTTTCATTCAGCTAGCTACAATCTTAAATTTGTGTATAATTTTAACTATATAACAGAACATCTGCTAAATATGTTAACTTCATGGAAAGGACTGTTGTAGATGCTGTTCAGAAAATAATAGTTTTCATTGGAGATTTACTTTCTAATGCCTTATCTGTGTACAGTTTGATTATTTCTGCAGCAGAAACCAGAGAGCAGCCTTTGGGACATTCCACTCACACCGATAATCAATGCATTTAAGTGTAATAATCAGATGTGAAACAGCAAGAGCTGCCTTGAGGAATTTTGAGAATGACCAAAAATGACCACCTGGCTTTCTGAAACTGTAGAATAAATAATTACAAATGTTCCACCTATCACCTAGTTTCAAATAAACCCCAACTCAAAACTCAGTATGTGATGTCAACTATACATGTGACTGACTAATGAATCAAGTGAACCGAGAAGGCAAGCACAACAGCCCTGGTACCTAGCTGCACCTAAATCATAATTAAAGAATGGACTTCATTCTACAGAGAAATTATTTACTGTAGAGGTGAGGCACAGAAAAGGTTGCCCACAGAAGTTGTGGATGGCCCACCCTTGGCAGAGTTCAGGGCCAGGTTGGATGGGGCCCTGAACAGCCTGGAATTGTGGAAGGTGTCCCTGCTTATGGCAAGGGGGCTGAAACTAGATGATCTCTAGCGCTGTACCAACTCAAATTATTCTGTCATTGTTTTTGTCTGGTCTGGGCTGTTCAAAAATATGTTTCTCTCCTGAGCACTTACATGTATTTAATGAAATCTAATCTTTTGATCTATGGAGACTGGCATTTTTAAGGTGCAAAATCCTACCTGCATTTGATTTTGGAGACTGAATTCCTTTCTTAATTCAGCAACTGACTGATATCTGTGATTTCTAGAAAAAATAGGTAATTCCTAATATAATTTTCTTAATCATCATAAAATTTTTGAACCATAAGCACTTTTTCCAAGGGTGTTTTGTAAATTATTTATTACTTTGTAAAATATTTGCATCAAGAGATGGCAAGTGCTGTAGACTTTCAAATTAATATTTTTGTAAGCTCTGAACTACACTGCATTGTTTCTGAAGTACATATATATGGCTCAAGAATATATTTGAACAGACGAGGTGGAAAAAAACTTCAGTGATTTAGAATATCTGCAAAATCAAGGTATGGTAGAGAGGTATTTTTTATTTCAAAATTATAGAAGATTTGTGTTCCATGTAAATTTAATTAGCTTTCTGATAGCCATGTATAGTATAACCATCCAGTGTCAAGAAAATCTGCAGCCAAAAAGCAACTAAGAAACATTGTCTTTGTTCTTTATTTTCACTGATCAGAGTGGATCTGGGGGGAAAAAAAATGCCAAGAAAAAAGCTTTAAAGGGAGAGATGAAATTATCACCTGCTTTCTGGTGCTATTCCAAAACTATTCTCTAGCCATCTGTGTTTAAATATTGTGATTCTAAGCCTAGATTTGACATATATTGCAGGAAAGTATGACTTCCCTATACCAGTTGCACAAATTCTACCGTATGTTTTTTTGCTATTAGTGCAGGTAACTAGGATCCACTTTTTATATAAGTTTCCATATATTACCATAATAGCAGCTTTATGCCTCATAGTTACTTGCTTTGTTTTTCTTTCCCATTTTATAACAGCATGCCTGAAGCCCATCAATATTCAAGTTAGTACTTTAAAATGAAACTATAAATTTCAATTTAGAGAAAATAAGCCCTTATTCAGGCTCATAAGTTTTAAATAACACATTACCATTGGCTACATTAAGTTTGCATTTCTAATGTTATTTTATGCATTTGACAATAGATGTTCCACTCTGCTCAGCAGTGGAGAGCAAATGCATGTGAAATGTAAGTCTGCTTAAAATGTAGGAATTTATTAGAGCTGTCAGTCAGCAGTGACATGAGAATTAAATTATTTTTGAAAATATTTCAGTTGATTTTGCACTTTCTATTGTCTTTATCCTCTGAAGTTTGAGTATAAATATCTCTTTTAAAAGGTTTTCTTGCTAGACTGGTTAGTGCTTCCTAAAGTCAAATAAAATGAGAGTGAAAATAGACTGTGCAAACCTCTTAAGGAAATGAGTAGGTAACATTTGAAACAGGGGGAAAAAAAAGAAAAAAAAGTTTAATTATTTGTTTCTATTAATCCCGAAAGAACAAGGTTAATTTGCTTCCATTTTCATTGTTGTTGTTTAATTTAATATCTTTAGGAAAAACAGATTAATTAGTTTTCAATGCTTTTTTTTTAAAGTGAAAGATATGTGCTGGTGGTCAAGTGGCATCTTTTGCAACTGTCTAAATATTAGCTGTGAAACAAATTAATATAAAATTCTCTCTACTGCAGGACTAACAGCAAGGAACTTTTTCTTGCTGTTACTACAAAGCACTACTTTTCCTGGCAGGAGTGATACCCATTCTTTACAGCTTCTCTTGTATATTGCATGAGTTGCCAAGTGCACTGATTGATCTGAAGGAAAAATTTCCTTTTCACTTGACTCTTGTTTTTTAAGATCATCTGGTGGTATTGTCTGCATTTCTTAAGCCTATTTTCTTCTACAGAAATTAGAAGGAAGAACAATTAGTTTCCTTATGAAATATTACATCTGTGAACTACAGGAGTCATGCTACCTTGATTCATTTTGGTTGTTAACTTAAGAGCTTTTGCATGTCTAGAATAACAAGTGTCAAGAATGAACTCACTCTGCACAGTCTCCTAGAACTGAGAACCTGACTGCACAGCTCCTATGTACTCCATTTGTCAAAAAACCCCCCCAACAAATTAAAAAAATAAAATAAAAAGAGGATTTTTTGCTAATTGGTTACTTAAAAATGTTTATTCTTCACTTAGGTGTAAAGACATAGCTAAAATATAGTATGGATGAGTAGTGACAAAATTTGGACTCTTGAATTAATGTAAATTAACTGCTGAATTAACATGCCCTTATACTCCATTAGTACTCAAACTGCTGTAGGCTGGCTTAAACACCTCTATGCATTTTCATAGATATCACAATCATAATTCTGATCCTTTTGTGCATGCTGAAATAGCAATAAAATACATTTATTTTTTCGCTAATGAACCAACATACAGATTTGCATACTAGTTACATTAAATATCTGCTGAGGAAGAAGATTGGGTCACATTTTAAAAGAAATTAATCTGCAATCAGATAGAATTATGGGTCACTCAAAAGTGAAGCTCTTTGTTCTCGTCTCGTGTTATTCCAGAAGAACAAGACAATTTCAAGTCTTCTTATGTTAGGGGGAATGGCTGGGGCATTAAATAAATGAGTTACCAGACTGAACTCAGATGAGGTAAGTGTCTACATTATGTCAGAGAAATTCAGGCTCTGTGTTTATGTAGCTACAGTAATCCAGCATTCCCATGCAAGCCATGTATATCTGACATGGTGGAATATTTGAAGTGGCAGCAGGAGGCTTGTGCTGTGGCCTCTGGCATGCTGCAGAAGGTAGTAGAATTTCATGTCCCAGTCAGGCTTTGCATTCCTAGAACAGCCTCTCCTGTTTCCTTGGTATTCCACTGTCCATAAAAGCCTCTGTATCTGTGTTTCTGGGCAAGGACCTTGGAAGAAAATGGGTCTGGCTCTTCAAAAGTGTGGACAAAACTCACTCCCGACTCTATGAAATTGAACTTGAACTTCAACTTGGCAAGGCAGCACACATATATGTACAAACCCAGGCTGAGTAAAGGTCTTGAGAGGAGCTCTCCTCTTCTTACTGTAGATTTTCCTACACCAGGAACTGATTAGTCCATTCATGGAACAAGAAGTAAGTTCACAATTAGGATGTCTAAAAGGGGAGTCAAACAGTAAATATAATTCAGATGCAGAAACAAACAAATCAGCTGTGCAATCCAAACAACACTCATGGCCAGTGGCTTGAGCATCTGAGTTTTCATGGTTAGACTATCACTCCCTCCCCAAGTCAAATGCAGAAGTTAAGCAGCAGAGTACAAGTGAAATCTGGAATAAACATCAACAGTTTTTTAATTAAAAAAGGCAAGGTAATGTTCTGTATGACCCACATATGAGTCTTTTACAGAGCTGAGGAAAAGCTGATCTGTTGAAAACTTCATTTGCAGCTTGCCCTGTTTGAATCATTCCACTGTGCTCTCAGCCAAGCCATTTAATAAAAAATTACATTATCCAGATATTGTACTGCAAACCCATCATGTCTGCAAAAGCCTGCCTGGTTGTAAATCAAAACCTTTTTAAGGCAGGGGAAACAAGGATTACTTGCTTCAAGTGATGGAAAAGTAGTGTACACCGGAATCTGATAATGCCAGTAGTAGAGGTCACATCCATTAGGATAATTTCAACCCATTTGAATAAACACAGCCACAGCTCCAAGTGAAATCCAATAATGGATGTTGCAAAGCAAGCCATCACACCTGAATACTTGAGTTTTAATATTTACTGGAAATAAATCAGGCCAGGAAAGCAATCTGGAAACAATACAGTGAGATAACTACAAGGGAGAGTGCATCCCACAGTGTTTAGTTTTCTCCTTTTTCTCTAGGTCTTGCAATGCTTGGCAATAGTAATTGCAATGATGGCAGTATTACTTAGAAGCCACACAGTAGTAAGGTGTGCTCCAGAATTTTCTGCTATCATGGTTTTGTGAGGTTATCAGTAGTAATTACAGAATCATAGAATGGGTTGGGTTGGATTGGGAGGGACCTTAAAGATCATCTGGTTCCAGCCCCCTGTCATGGGCAGAGATGCCAGCAACTGGATCATGTAGCTCTGAGCCTCATCTAACCTGGCCTTGAACACTTACAAGGACTGGGAAAAATATTATGTCACAAAACATAGAGGGGCAATAGGGATGTGCTATAGCAGCACTTCAACTCCCAAAAGAGGTTCCAAAGAAAGAGAAGCTCCTCTTCACCTGAGGCATATATTTGCACATAGGTGTTCTAGCACTGCATTTAATTTAAAAAGTTGTCATCAATAACTATAACCAATTTTAGACACATTTGACTGCCTGTAAGTCCATTTCACCATAAGTTCCAAAATAAGGACAAGGAAAGCAATATTAAAAAAGATGCTTGATAAGAGAGGAGAAAAATCTTATTTTGGAGCTAATCAGGAATAGGCATTAAAGTCATGTCTTACTTTATAAGCCCATTCTGTTTTATTTTGTTTCAAAAATTGCAGAAAGCTTGTGGAAATGCACCACAGCTGATGAAAATTTTGACTTGAGTTCCTAAAACTGAAATAACAGCTCAAGACCTACAAAGAATTACACAAAGACTGCAAAAATGAAACTTTTGTAAGTTTTAAAAACTATTTTTATGCATTAATCTCAAAATGTGAAATTTAATAAAATTTTCTTTTATGAACACAATCTAGAGTGCCAATATGAAGACAATAGCTAGATATCTGGTGTTTTTTCTGCCTGTTAGAAAGCCAATGTGATATGGCACAGATATTTCTTCTGAGCCTACGTAGCTGGTATGGATGACTATGTCACAGTGCACATTGATTTTAAAATGGCCTCATATGCTAATTTTTAAAACACAGTTCTCTACAATTAATGCATGAGCTCTGACATATCTGCTAGGTATTTCCAAGCACCATTTCCTTTGATCAGCTTGTCACTCAGGCAACACAGATTTGTAGACACATCTTTATTCTCCTTCAACACATTATTTAAAACTGTAGTAATGATGTCAAATCAAATGACATTTAATGACATAAAGTAATATCAGCATCACGATAATGATTTTGGGAAAGGAGACATTGCCACTTTATTACTATCTCTTCCCCAAAATCTTTTCTTAACACCACACCTTCACATATTCTAAAGCCTGAACAATCTCTGCATTTTAGTCACCAGACATCAGTGGCATGTGACACTCAAATTTGCCTTCCTTTTCCTGTGTTATATTCACTTGCCCATGTTCTCAAGGAACAAGCTGTTTAGAAGATACTTTAGCACATGAAGACCATGCACTTCATCCTAAATTACTGAAAGAACTGCAGTGGCTTAAGAGCTCTTAGCAATCATTTCTGAGAACACTAAAGGTGGGAATGATACTGAAGGCTGGAACAGTGCAGGTGGACTGCTCATCTCTAAAACAGGATATGAATTCTAAAAAGAGATACAAGAGAATTGCATCTCAACCAATTTAATTTCAGCACTCAGAAAACTACTGGACCAAAAAAAGATCCAGCAAAATATTTGTAATCTGGAAGGTAAGGAAAAACTGACTATCAGCCAGCATGGATTTGTCAATAGCAAATTATTTCCTTCTATTATACAGCAGTAGGCCCTGTGGACAAAGCAGTAGCCAAGATATATTTTTAAAATAGCAATCTTTTACTATTGTGCACATGGCTTTTTCCTAAGCCATGTAAAAAGACGTGTTTTTTAAAAAAATGCTACAGTATCAGAGAAGAAAAGATAGAAAAGATTATGGTTCACCGATAAAATCAAACACATCATCTCTTGTTGTCCTGTTCAAGATTTCCTTTAGTGACATAGGTGATGGAATGTTTATTAAGTGAGTGGGAAGCAACACAACTACAAAACCTTTAGAGAGCAGGAATACAATGTAAAATTGTCACCAAACACTAGAAAAACTGTCCACAACAAAGAGAGAATAGATTCATATTTATTGAACATGGGAGATAGTTATCTGTAAAACCAACATGGGGAGAAAACTGGTCTTTTAAAAATTTTGCAGAAAGGCATTTGGTGTCACAAGACAAATATTAATCTAAATTCAGTGTTCTTGCTAAACAAGGAGAGGGAAGAGGGGACCTGCAAGACACGTAAAATCATTCTCCTGCAGTGTCACTTCTAAACCCTGAGAGGACCAGCTGGATGTCATGTGCAGGAAACGAATATGAAATTTAGAGACTTGCGAAAAATTATCAATGGGGGGAGGCTGAAGTTCCTAGTCTTCATCAAGCTGGAGAAGAAAGTGGAGATAAATCTCTAATTTTCTAATAAATGAAAGATTATTGAACTGAGAAACTGATTAATCTCTTTTCCCTGACCAAGATAAGCAACATAAAAAGTCAAAGGTGCAATGGAAAGCATTCTTACATTTAAACTGGAATAACTGAGATGTAAGTAGGTTGCTTCAAAATATCAAAAACTAATGGCTAGAGTCTTAAGCTTTGAACATTTTTAAGAACAAGCTAGTCAAGTGACATATTTGCCATGACATATTTGATATCTCAGCTACATTAGGGAAATGATCCCATGAGGTCACTTCCCCTCGTATTCTTCCCTATTAAGGAGAGACACTGCCAGGGAAAGTGGCAATCCGTTCTTTGCCTGTTCTTTGAATAAATGAAAGATGGGGTGTAGCAGGACTTTCTTTATGCAGCAGCAAAATAAGATATTTTCTATAAATACCTATGAAGCAAGACTAAATTTATAATATAAAGGAAAACAAGAAGCAACAGTATTAATTTGGCTTTATTATGTTTTCTATTTCCATTTTGACATGCCTCACTACCTTATTAGCAATGTAAAGATATGAATACAGAAGTGTTCATTTTATCATGAAAACATTCAGTTTTGAAACTAATCTAAAATAAAAACCCAGGGTATGCGCAGAAAACTCAATTATGAAACAAAAGGCATCCAGTATGAAATTAAGGTAGTACATTCCATGTTTTATGTTCTGGCATTGTAGTTTGTTACAGGGGTTTTTTTTGCTGATAAACCTCCAAAAGCTCACATAGCCAAGAGCAGCTCTAATGGACTGAATCAAAAATTACTCACTTTCATCTGCTGAAACAAATTGGTTTAATATACAGTTGTTTGCTGTCAAATATACTAAAAAACTTGTGCCAAACCAAATTATAGGCTGTGTTTCTTGTTTGCCTGCTATATTTGGGAGGTGGGGAAATGGGAAAAGGAGGAAAGACAGTGGGTGGAATTATCTGTGCACTTGCCAACATCAGACTAGATAGCATTAAGAAGATGTAACACACACAATATGCATCCAATGTGCCTGAGTTACACAGGCATGAAGTTTTTTCCTTCCGTTTTTTAATGTTTGACCATGTGTAACTAAAAAGTTCTAACCTGTTGGGCATTGCAAGATAGTATGCAAATAGACCAGCTATTGACAAAGGACTACAGTAATTCACTTTTCTGTTAATCAGGGTGTGATTATCATTTAATTCTTTTGAACTCCATCCAGCTTGCTATTCTGTCTCTACTTCAAGCAGGTGTTTTGTTGTTGCCAGACCATGAACACAGCCCTGTGCCTGAGTCTTTCAAGTGTGCTAGCTGTGCAGATGAATTTTGCCTGCAAACTTTCCTCAGGCAATGAACTGACTAGTGCAACATGTTCACAACAATGTTAATCTAGCTCAAGGACATGCACTGCACATGAAAGACTATTTTAAACCTAATTTTTAATTGATATATTTTGTCCACTGCAAGTTTTTTCTCTCTTTTTCTCTATTTTTTTTCTCTCCACTCTTTCTCTCTCTTTATGTCTTTATATCTATCAACTTTTTCTTTCTTTCTTTTTTTTTTTCTGAGACAGAAAACAGATTGAAGTGAAATGAAACTGCACTAGCTGGCAGACACAAAGCAGAAACAAGGGTGAAGTTAAATAAAATATGAGAGGGTGGATGCTCAGCAAAGAATTCGCCTTTGATTTGAAGATTAGATAAATTGGAAAAGTAATAATCAGGAAATTGAAAAGTGGGGACTATTATGCATTAGCATTGTGACTAGCATAACAAATCTTGCTTATTTATTTATACTTTGCATGGTGCAATATATTCTATTATACAATAGCTTAAAATGTCTTATGGAAAGGGGTCACAATGATACATTTTAACTCTGTGATCCTAGCAAGAAATATTTGTGAAGTAATAGGATTCAATGATATTCAACAGAAATTGGTTTGAATATCAGAATCTTTCATACTTGTTCTCAACATGTGTGTTAAATGTAACTTGCTTTAAAACATTTGATTGGTTCATTTCTATATGATAGATCGGCCTTGGATTTTTTCGCATCAGGTATAGCAATTGATCTTTAACTGAAAATGTATATGTGTGCACACCCCTGTGGATCTAGAAAGTGATTTAGAATTAAAGCATGGTTTAGAATAAAAATACAAGGATCTGTGTGCTGACTACACATAACTTCCCTTCTAATTTTTTAACACACTGTATTACAAACTCTTAAAAACAAAAGTACAAGAGGCTAATTTGACAAAAGAAAAAATCAGAAAATGAGTTTCAGAGCTCACTGTTCATGAGTTAGGTGTTCTCCATCTCTCCTCAATATCTATATGAGAAATATTTAAAATGGGAAAGATACCTTATATTGTCTGCTTTTAGCCATTTGCTCTTAATCAGCCAGAAATTGGTTCATTCTCCTTCCTGGACAGAAAAATACAGAGCTCCCTTTCCTCTTCTGCTTCCTTGAAAAGGAAATTTTTTCCCAGAAGTTCATATTCCTCACAGTCGATGTGTGTATTTCCTTGCAGTTCCAAGCAGGAGTACCATTAACCCTCTGTGGCCTTGCTGTGTGAACAGCATCAATTCCATATTAAGGAGATGCACATGTGGAAGGACATCCAGCTACGTCTGAGGGAATTTGAAAGGCTAAAACAGAGAAATGAACTTTTGATGTGCACTATCTGCAAAAGGAGAAGGAAAATCAAACTATTTCACGGGGGAGATGAACAAGAGAAAATGAAGATTTGGGATATAGATGATTTTTATTAATGGAGAGAAAACCAGTGGAACTGAAGTGACAGCAATAGAGGCTAAATGTTTTCAAAACTGGAGTGGTTGAGCAGAGGAGAAAATAACCATTTATTTTAAAAGCTCAAGAAACAGCAGTGGAAGAACTAGACACTGTTCCAAACAGTTGTAAAAAATTTAGGGAAATGTTATTTTCTGGTGGTTTTTTTTTTTATTTTTTTGGTGTTTCAAAACCACATCAACTAGAATAAAATGGTCATTAAGTTCTTTGTTTATCCTTGTGTGTATTAGCACTACAAAAATATTCCAGCATATTCTCTGCTAATTGCTTATTTATTTTAAGACATTATTCTTCAATTTTTAAGACAAATTAATTATTTATGATGTTTTTATATACTTGCAAAACAGTTAATTTTAGACTAATCTGGGATCTTAATTATTAAAATCAGAGTGAGAATGAGAAAGAAAAAAACAAATTTTGTGTGGATTGTTTCAATGGTGTTACATCAGATGATATTTTAAAATAACTTGGCAATTATTTTAGTTAACTCATAATTTTGTCTTTCACATCATACGATTTATTATAAATTATAGAATGATATCTGTGCCATTGAGTTATAGTGTATCTGTACAGGTAACTGTCATTTAGTTGGCAAATTAAGGAAATTCAGTCAGCATCCATCACTGTTCATACAATAGTTTGTCCTCAACTGAAATAGTTTTAGAAGTGGTTTTCAATTTAAAAATTTCAGTCAATTTCATGAATTGCTTTTCAATTGTAGTATAATTTTAGATAAAGGTAGCTATTCCTAGATGTAATAATCACCACAGAAATAAACTCACTGGTGTGTGATTGACACCCCTAATCAGGGAACTTAACTGCTGTTTAGTTATAAGGGCAGATGTACTCAGTCTTTATTTTTACAGTAATGGATTTCAGGTGTCAGTGCTGGTTGAAGACAACCCTATTCCCATTTTCTCTTCCCTTGTGGCATGATGATACTGCATGAAGTGGTTGAAAATAGATAAAAAAACCCCAAAGTATTCAAAATAATAATCCTTTTTGTATGTTTGGTTGGGTTTTGTGTTTTTGGTTGTTTTTTTTTTTCATTTGCTTTATATTCTTTTTACATAGATCAGCTCACTAATCCACTGCACGGTGGAATCATGTCTCGAATGCAGGAGCACACAAATAAGCTTCCTCATCCCACTCAAGTGCTGCAGCCTTGGGTTTGTGTTGGAGCTGTGCCACAATACACTGTTTTATGATACAGCTAATCTGATCTGACAGCTAACTGCCACCAGACAGAGCAGTCTTCCCTCTTCCCTGCCTTTTCTCCTGGCCCTGGCTATGTGTGTCTGCCTGCTCTCGTGTCCTGGCAGTGGTACGCTTCTGACTCCCCAGAGTGATGGCTCAGTGGAGTAAACTGATAGAAAATTATTCCTTTCTTTCTTCTTGGCCTCAGACTGGCTCCAAGGAGGGCTGGGTGAACACCAGTTTCTCCTGGGCCAGGCAGAAGAGAGAAGCAGAGGACACCTGGGGCAGCCCATGGTCAGCAGCACACCCTGGGATTCCTCTGCTGCACCCCTATCTTGTCAGAAAGCAGTACAACACATCAGCAATGCCACTTCTGACCCCCTAGTACCTGTCTTATACTGTCCACTATTTCTAGAGCTATTTAAAATTTAAAAAGCCTCATAGGAAGAAATGTTGAAGAATACCAGAGTTATGAACTGTCAAGAGGAGAGCAGTCCCAGTGGGAAGTTAAGGCTATGGGAAGCTATAAGCAAGGTATTGTATTGTATTGGGTATAACCCTAGATATTGTAAGTGCTCATTTTTGACTTTTATCAAGTCTCTAAAACAAAATGGGTTATTTGAAATGGTTCTAGACTGACACAAATAATATTCAAAAAATTAAAAATATCATTTAAGTCTATGAAAAACTTTTCACAGAAGAGAAATTTCTTATTTCCACTGAGTGTCAGTCTCCCGTGGACTGAGCCCTAAGTTCATCAAATTCAGCACGGATTTACTCACTGAGTTTTCACTCCATGGAGTTTTCCAGGGGATAGGTAAGGTGAAAAAGACCAGTTCACAATATGGAAAAAATTCTCACTATAAATGTGTTTGCTCTTCACCAAATTTCTCTGTTTCTCTTTTGTGAAAAAGCAAAGTGTCTTGAGTAGGAATACATTACTAAAACCTACTCTTTCAGCCATTACATAGGGTTCTGCTTTGCTTTGTACTTTGTGTATTTCTGTGCCCTCCAAGGTTCGTTGATCAGCACTGAGGTTTTCTAAACTAGAGTTACAATAGGTTTATTTATTGTCACCTAGTGATTTCACTGGAGTACTCAGACACTATTATCCCAGTTCGAGGACTATACTATATATATATATATTTTTTTTTTATTCAGAAGTTTTTAGTGAAACTGGAGTAAGAATTGCTATAAACTGATGTTAAACTCCAGTTTGAGCAGTAATTGTTGTAGTAGTTACTACTGGAGCTTCTACAGATGTTTTTAATTCTTTCTCTGTGATACTGTTAAGTTATTCACAGTGATCCGAGTAACAGAAAAATTGGTTTAAATGCAGTGCCAGAAAAACAAGGATTTTCAGACGTTTCCAGGGCAGTCAAAAGGGTTTGCAGACTGAGGTGATCTGATAGTTATCTTCAACCAAGAGATGTAGGAGATGAAGGAAGCTATGCTGTTCCTTATACCTAAACAGAAAATAAATGCATATAACTATTCATATAAAAAAAGAGCAACTGAGAAATGCAGCTAGCTAAAGGGATATTAGTAATGCTAGCTGGAAAGTCTTTCATCATAATAAATTTCTCAAATTTAATTGTATAAGTCTCACTGTTTTCATTTCTATAAACAGGATCATTAGGAAGCACTGAAGAATAACAATAATACTAATGGCAAAAATGACAACAATAGTATCATAAAAATATATCTCATTGTCATAAATGGATTTCTGAAATGGGTATTGGAAAATTCTGAAGGTTATTTTCATTATCACACATTGTTATCATACTAAGCCAGATTTTTTTTTTTTTTTTGTGTTCTACAGTCAACAAAAAAGTATAGATAAGGATAAGGATACTTCAGTGCAATGTGTTCTTGATTGACCCTGTTTGAGCAGAGAGGCTGGACCAGATGACCATTCCAACCTTACCCATTCTTTGATTCGGTAGGAAAAAGAAACAAGGAAAACAAACAGGAAAAGTTGCAAGGAAAATAAAAAGGGAAGGAAAGAGAAGAAGGACTCCACCTCTGCCAAAGAGTTGGAAATCAGTACCATTTAAAGAATATCCAGTTCTGTATACATTTAGATGTACATTTTCAGAAGTACAAGGCCTTCAGGGTTACACATTTTACTGTTAATAATGAAGAGCTTTATTTCTAAAACTTTAGGACCTGGATTACGGTTTATTCATGTTCATTATGAAAATGAGTTTTGTATGCTAGATTTTATTTTAAAAAATCTTAAATGTAGTGTTTTTTTCCCCACAGTCACATGTATAAAAATGAATTTTTACATATATTTACTGATTGTTACATATCATGCAAATTGAAATTATTCATTATCAAGTTTTAATGCAACAAAATTGTATGAGAAGGACCATGTTCTTCACAATTTGTATAGTTTCTTCATATTTATTGCCTCTGGGGTAAGCAGAGTGGGCAGGAACTGGAAATCTCTGTGCATTTGTGTCTTGAACCTAAAAAATGTTAATTTTTAAAAAATTATTGTATTTACATACATAACAATATTAATAAACCACATTTATTTGACAAAATTTTAGAAACACCACTATATTAGTGTTCAGCTGTACTTAGCAAGCATTCATATTTTTCTAAACAAAAGCTGAGGTGTATGATGGGAAAACAAATATTAGCATATCTAGACTTAGCACGGCTTGTAGACTCCCTGGTGAGCAGTGCTTCTACAGCCAAGGATTATTCACACCATATACAATTACGTTGTCCTTTAAGACTGAATCTTTTATGCTGCAGATAAAAATGAGAAGCTACACAAAGTCTTCTAAAGAAATATTCACGTATCTTCAATAAAGAAAAGAATGTAGTTCATCTCTTGCAGGCCAGCCAAACTTAGGGAGTCTTATTATATCGAAGAGTGTCTAAGAACAGAATTTGGTATACAGTTTGACCTCTCTGATTGTGTTTTGAGGTTGTTATTGTAATTTGCTGCCGGCTCTTTAATTAATCTTGCCGGGTCTGTAATATCATTGGGGCAGAAATAATTGCTTAAATATAAAAGGACCTGTTAAGACAGCCACATGGGAAACAGTGAAGTGGTGAAAGAGTGCACTTCTAAGATTTCCTTATTGACTGTTTAGTAATAAATCGTATGTTTTAATTGCTCTGTCAGAAGAATCCTTCAATGAGGGAAAGGTGACTGGAGCTGAATATGGGAACACCACAGGACAGCTGTTTGGTCTGGCAAAGGGCTCTGTGCACTTGTACTATATATCCAGAGCGACCTTTCAGATTCCATGTACATAGTAACAATTAAAAGTACACAATGACTTGACAATGTTCACTGTGACAGACTGCAGGTTGGCTGCTTCCCATAACAGCCTCCCAGGCAGAGAGGAACAAAGAGCCCGGGCCCATCTGTACGCAGCTCTGAATGCCTCATGTTCCAGAGAGTGCGCTTTGTTTCTCCAAACGCCCCAGGAAGCTCTTCAACAAACAAAACTCAGGGGTCCAGAGGAGCCCAGTCAGGACATTAATATGATAATGAATTCCGGATTACCCTGACAGACGTGACAAAGAAATAGATCCTTTTGATAATAAGTTATCGGGTTGATTAGGCGGAATTTGTCTGACTCCACGACTGTTGTGGGTATTTCAACAAAGTCAACAAACCCACGTATGACATCACTTCAGTCACCCTCTGTGCTTGTTGCTTTTCGGCAAGTCTGACCCATGCTGCTAATTTAAGGGTTCTTCAGTTGCGGTGTAAATGTTGCTACCTGTCCAAAAAGGTGTCACTAACCATGAAATAACAATATCTTTGCTAGAGCAAACAAAGGAAAATGGCCCCTTATGACTGGCAGTTCTGAAGAAAAAGTGCCATTGACTCAGAGGTACGACTTTGCTTTCCAGCTGATGTTCCTAGGCTGAATCAGTTCAGTAGACTACAGTAAGTAAGTAAGATTAATTTCCAATCACCTCACCAACAAGGCAAAATGGTTCCTTTTCTGGCCCACCAGAATAAATCTCATTCAGCAGAGGCTGCCATAGCATTTGGAAAGGTACTTACTGGTTTTGTGTTCTGTGGTAATTATTATTGGCAATTATTATTATTGGTCTGCTTGGCTGGATTCTCTAAAAGTCTCTAAGACAAACTTCTGTTACTCCACAAAAGCTCAGCAGCAAAAGTGCATCAACTGGTTGCAGATACAGTAGATGACTAAGGTCACACAAAGTACCAAAATCGGGCGGCACCAGCCATCTGTAGTTAACAGCTATTATATAAACATAAAGGAATGTGCCCTGTGTTCTGAGTGATGGAAAAAAGTGGTCATTAGCCACTCGGGAATGTCCGATTCCCCCCACAGCTTTCCAGCTGCGATCCAAGTGTGTTTAAATAAAAACTTAGCACACTTAACAAGAAGTTTGATAGAGTGTTAACAATCCTCAACTTCACATTGAGCTGTTAACCAACAAAGTAGTCATTAAAGGTTGGTAATGACTACGTTTTTGAGATTATTGCTTAATTATAAACTCGGTAGAGTGGGTCCTGCCTTCTGACTTGGGGGACATTTTCCATTGCAGGGTTTTAACTACAAACTTTTCTTACCATACCACATCATTTATAAAACCTTGAATATAAACAAGAGTGAGAATACTGCCTTTAAAAACAGTCATTTGTACACCTCACAATTATGCTAAAACCATAACTGGTCTTGGATTCACCTCAGACAGTGGACTAGCAAAGCTCAACTGCTGTTAACAAATGATTTCTGAGGGAATAGGGTATTCTTGTATAATAAAGTAAGAATTTCTGAAAAAGAATTCTGCATTCTGATTGACGGGAAGGAGTCTAGAATGTAGTACTTCTTTTCAAAATAAAACCCCTGAAAGTGATAAAAAACTGCAATGGATGTTTTATCTTCTGTTCTTTCAGAAGTGATTGAATATATTTTTTTAGTGTACAAGAAATTACTTCAGCAGCCATGACCTTGAAAGTTCCCTAGTTATTGCTAGCTGCTTTGTCTTAACATTTAATAATAATTTCCCCAGATCTCTAGATACCATGGCCTTATGTATACAAATGATTATAAAAATGTATTCAGGAAAGTTTTCTCCTCTGCACTGATATCAGAGCATCTAAATACATACTATCCAAATGCACAAAGAAAGGTAAGGAGTGAAAAGTTTCATGGAGTCACACACTTGATATCCCAGCACGTGAGATGGCCATGCACAGACACAAAGGGTACAGGGACAAATGCAGTCCTATTTTTCTTTTTTTGATTGGTTTCATGTGCATTTCAAGTCACTATATGCCACTAATGTACATAAGATATCTTACAAAAATTGTTAAATATCTAGGGTTTGAATGTGTGAGTATACTGAATTTATTCCTTTTTTCCATAGGAAAAAAAGAAAAAAGGCTTAATATATTTAATATTAATTTAGACTTCTTCTAACTCCTTAGCACTTTAAGGCAACTTAGTATTTTCAAGCAGGGAGGCAATCTCTAGAAAAAAAAAACATCATCCTTTAAACTGAATCTTGTTCTGTAATTCACAAAATACTGAGTCTTGTAATGCTAAGCAGCTAAGCAAACTAATACATCTTTCGTCTTTTTCAGACTGTTCTTTTAGGTATTAAACAACGAGGAAATCAAACAAAATTCCATCTTCAGAAGCTATTAGATCAAACATTCTTTGAAAAGAATAACATATAGAATATATTTATTTGCACAAACTTTTAACTGAAAGTCTCCTCGATAGATAGATAGTTTCGCAACTAATTTGTCTGCAAAATGACATTTAAGTATTTTTAGAAGTTTTTAGAAGATGGTTAAAATAATGATTTTCAAGTTATTGCATTAATTTTCTCATCAGTGACAGCTGTAAAGAAGAGTTGCATCTTTTAGCAGAACAAATTATGTAGCTGAGAAAGATGGAGGAGACTTGGAGCACACAAGTACATTTAGATTTTGCATTTTGTTTCCAATTATTGCCAGTAAATGAAAGGAGGAGCAGTTTGTTGTAAATCTGAAAGGGAAAAGAGACAAATATCTTTGCATGTGTAAATCCTCTTCATTCAAAAACTCAGGCTTGTGTCCACAGTGGCTTGCTGGCTCAGTTCATCAGAAAGCCTGCAGCAATTCCCTGAGCCCTCATTTGTAGACATCACTTTGGCAATGGAACAATGCAGCAAATTCTCATTCGAGGGATTACGATACTATATATAAAGAAAACATAAAAAGATTTACATATATTCCATGTAATTTTCCCCATTATATAGTAAGCATGGAGCAGAATTTTGAGTCTTTTAATTGGTAGATGTTTCACTATATATTTTTAAATGGTAATTTTATATCCCAGCATTTTATTTTCAATTATAATATGCATTTCATATATTACTCTCAATAATTGTCCCAGAACATGCAGTCTGGGTAAAAGGCTAAAATTTAAGCTGTCCTTTTGAGGCTAAATTACTTACCTTGCTGCATCATTTAAGTAGTGCCTATAGCCTCCCAAACCCACCCCCTGGTTTCCATGCATACTGTAAATGACCTAGAGAAGGATCACAGTTATTGCTGCCCAGCATGCCACCCTCATGAATGAGAAGGAACAGTGGGAATTAAACCAGATCTTTGCCAGTTGTGGACCAGGCATGAGTGAAGATCACAGAGCACTGTTTGTGATGAGCAGTACCAAATCCAACAGTGATCCTGACAGAAAGAAGCTGTGTGAGACACATTCAAACCACCACATTTGAACCCAAAAAATAATACATTCCAAATCGACCCCTATTTAAATCATACAGCTGCCTTTTAATACTGATTTTGGGAGACCCAGAGACCTGCTTGCTCTGTTGTTGGGTGATATCAAGCTCAGCATGTGGCCACTTGGTGATACCAAGAGATGTCTTTGTTTTTGAGTGTCCACTGTGGGCTAGATTCTCATTCATTGAGACATGATTAAACTTAAGGACACAAAAAAATTCCCAACAACATTTTGACCTTAAATAAAAAAAATCTTCCATTTGCTTAACAAACTTTGGGATAAGACTCTTCATAGGAAACATGGAAAAAAACTGGAAAGGAAAGGAGCCTAAAAATTTTTTACTGCCGCCAGTAATGTGCGAGAAAAAAATGCCAGAGTGCAGCTGAATGACAAAAGAGGAGATGTTGGCCACTGTATTCACTGGGATACCAAAAAGATATTAATTAAAATTGTTTGAACACATGGCACATAAATATCTCTCTCTGAGAAAATCTGGGCCCCTTTGTAAAGTTTTCTAAAGTACATAAAGCACAAACCTCTTGAGCACAATGTGCCAATGATGCACTGTTCCTGAGTCCTGTGGCTCAGGAGCCCACTGGAGATAAACATGGATTTGTGCAGCAGAGATCTGGAAGACCAGCAGTGAAGCATGAGATAGAGCCTGTATTACCAGATATGACACTCAAAACTGGTAGAACCTGATCCCTTGGTGAGGACAGACTGGTTTTCCCTTTTTTTTTTTTCTTTCAGGCCACAAAAGGAAGATGAGATGAATCACCATTTATGCAAAGTTCACAAAAGTATTTATCTTAGAGGACTCCTCAAAAGAAAAAAAGTGTTTTGAATGGCAAGACCTTTTTCTTCAACTTTTGACTCATATTAAAAAATCAAAAAAAGGTATCATCATGTTTACAGAAAGGCATGATGGAGTTGTTCAACCTTGATAGGGTCCTCATGAACCATAAAGTCATCTGTATATGCATTTTTCAGAAATTCAGCTAATATGGAGCTTTTTTATCTATTTTGCTTTTTCCTATACCGACAATTTACCATTCAAGCACATTGGTTTTGTCTAAATTCCTGCTGCCAGAAGTCCTGGAGAAGTAATCAGAAAACTGTTCCCATTTAAATGTTATGTTTGACATTATATCCAGCAGCACAGGTGATGTAAATTAAATAAACCCATTTCAACAATAATAAAATAGGCAAATATAATAAAAAATAATTTTATTTGTATGTTGCGTGAGATTTTAATAAATTTTGTAATAATTCTCTATTTGATTTTAAGAATTTCTGCATGCTTTTTATCCCCCCAAAATATCATTAATACTTGATTTGGGTCCATTACACATAAGTAGATATTTAATTTTGTCTGTTTTCTAGCTTTGTATATTTGTATATATATATATATATGTATATTTCCTATTGTAGCACATTCAAACACAAACAATGAAAAATTTTATTCCTTCCTAATTCACCTTAAAAAAAATAAAAATAAAGAAGGTAAGCCTGTAAGTACTGCTTGACACAATCTTTGTATTTTTAACTTTATAATTTTTTTTCTATTAACAATGAATGTCATTTTTTCCTTAGTAGCCAAAATGAATTGATTAAGGAACATGAAAAGGAGAGGAATAGTACTGTTTGTTACCTCTGCATTCAGATCTTTGTAAAAGCAGCTCCCAAAGTTACTATTTCTCTCTGCACTGTAATGATATTGTACAGTGCCTTTTGGCTCTAGCACAATGTGTTATGCATCAGTGTTTAAGAGCATATTGTGCACCATTATTGCCCTCTCTCTAGAGGACTACAAACTGCATTAGTTTGAATTACCAAATCAAAACTTTATGTGCAGCAGTTCCCCCACAAGGGCTTTAGCATTTTTATGTCATAATCCCTCTATTATCCCCCTCCTCACATGCTTTATAACCATTAAGTTATTGAAAAATTCTCAACAGATGTCATCTTAAGATGAATGTTGCTGTGCCGACTGGTATCAAGGCTGGAATCTGGATATTGCTCAACTTTACTAAAAATGTCAGGGAGAGAATAGTCAGCTGTAAAAATACAAGATATGCCAGCAGTGGTTGTTTTCATGTCAACTGCAACATGACTTGTAGTGTTCGCAATTTTAGCTTCTAGAAGATGCAGTTTTCATTTGATGGGTTGGCAGTAATGGCTTGAGATATGTAGCAAGAAAAAGGAAAATAATTCAAGGCCTTTTTTTCCCTCTCTTTTTATGATAAAAGCAGATTTGTGCACTAATCTGATTTAAGTCTCAGGACTTACCTTTTAGCATATATTGTTCCTATTGAGAATTTTGTTGAAATACAGAAACTTTTTGTTGAGGTGTAATAGTTATAACAGGGTATTGTTGATTATGTATTCTCCCTGCTTCTAAAGTACCTAAATACCAAAAATGATTGCTATGATGGTAAAGATAACAAGTTTATATTTTCCCTCTCATTCTATGGGGGCATTTTTAATTTTAAACACCTTAAAAATATAAAAATATACATTGTGATATAATTTAGAGCCATCTTGAATTTTAAGCAAACAAAGCAAAAGACATTTACCTTCCAAAGAGGTGACAGTATGGTATTTAAATAATAGGAGATGCACATGGGACAGATACTTGTCAAAATGAGATTAAACAACAGAACCAGGGCCCACATTAGTAAGATCTTTAAAAAATAGTGACATTTGATAGCAAATCAGCTTTTTAAGAAGCAGTTACTGTACAAAAGAGAGAAATTGAGCATAATATGCTCAATTCATCTGAATAGCAGTTGAGTTCTCATATTCAGAGCTGATGTGACAAACCTGAGAGATTTTTAAGGAGGAAATTACAATAATCAACTCCCATGATGAAACAGGCATATTTTGTATAAAGCTAGCAAGGAATATATAAGGGATATATAGACTGTGAGACTGAAGCAGAAATAAATCTATTGGTATTTCATCTGAGATGTGAAGAGTTTAAGTCAAAAACAAAGCTTGAGACCCTTAATGTGAATCTTCTACATCTTACTTTTACAGAAAGAAAAATAAAATTACAAAAAAGCTTCCTATTTTCCTCTAGTGCTTCCCTAAAGGCCCAGAACTGGTTATTGGAAATTTTTCCCATAGTGTCTATGAGACTGTTGGTATTTCTTTCATTCACAGCTGCATCTTCTATTCCAGCTGTCTAGACCCTTATAATTAGGGGAAGATTGGTTTTTGGACAGCTTTCCAGCTCTCCACTTTCCATTTTGCATCCTAAAGGCTCCTCCCTCCTATGGAAGCTCATAGCTTCCAGTGGTGCAAAGATATAAAGAGGAGATGGGATTCACCAAAGAAAACTCTTTTAGCTGATATTAGCTGTCATAGAGAAGAGGCTGATGAAGTCAATCTTGCCTGTAAGCAATAAAAGGTGGAAAAGCCAAAACAGGGCTGTCTAAGGCAACATAGATCTGACTCTTCACTGTAAAAAATGGTGTTAAGAGATGATGCACTCAAACTGCCAGATATTCACAACTCCCAGAAACTCTCCTTTCCAACTCTTTTAATAGGAGACACTTTTTAATGTCTAGTTCTCTTTAGGAAAATATTGAATGCTGAATTTTAGAAATAAAAGGTGCTGAATTTCTGTTTTCAAGATTAATTTACTGATAGAAAACTCATCTTGTATTTAAGTCTTTACAGTCACTGTGTGTTGTGTATTATTCCTATTTGTCTCTCTTGTAAAAACATTTTTATTCATCTCATTATAGGGCATATGCTGCTTTTGTTCTGTAGTGTGATTTTAAAACTTATGCCATATGAACATTTCCGGTTCTTTTGAATATGATACCCTACTTGAATTTTACTCAGTTTATAAAACTGAGGCAGTTAATGTATTCATTTATATGCTGTGATAGTCTTCCAGCTCAAAGCTTTAATATTTCATTGCAGTGCTGGTATCTGATCTGAGGAAATATATTTCTGTATATTTTGCAAGAATCTTCTTAGGTTTTCCCAACATTTATTTTCATGTAGTTCTTTAGTGAAGGTTTAGGTTTGTTCTGCTCTTATATTGCATGGGAAACCTAACTCTGTATTTGACTGGTGTGCCTTGGTATATAATCTGCTACCAACTTGGATAATTTCTTTTAATTTACTTTCTAAAAGCCCAGGATGACCTGTGCTGAGGAAAATAATTTAAAGGCATTTGAGCTACTCAAAATTCTATATGAGATTATGCACAAAGGCTATATACAAAAAAAATGTTGATAATAAGCTACAACCTCCCTAATTTATAGCAGGTTAGAGTATATTTCCTAAATCTCCTACACCTCTGTCTATGACACCAGGATAATGTAGATTCGTTGATAAATTACTCATTTGCTTCCAATTTTACCTGGCCTATTTTGTGAGAAACAAAATTCCTCTAACTAGCAGTTTTCCATCTTCTTCTTCAGCTGTAATAACAGAAGTTAAATAACATTTAACAAATTGCCACTTCCTTATGCCCTGTCTTCAATCCCCCATCATTGTTTTTAATGGGACAATTTAACCTTTAAACCTATGTCTCTATTACAGATATAGCTGAAGAGCTTTTAATTGAAATATTCCATACAACTTGACATCCAATATTATTTCTTTGCTCCTCTAATTATCCTTTTAACTTTCTTCTGCTTATTTGTATAAACTCTCTTCAGTCTGTCTTTCTACCAGACTGTTTATATATTTTTCAAAAGCCTTTCAATTATTTGCTCATTCTACTCTTTACATACTACATAAATACATTTGACCTCTGTAACCCTCCTTCTTGTTTAGATTTAGCCAAAATGAATTTCAGTTGCAAGGTCTGCAGCAATTTCTTAAATTGTTTCCCACTGCTCATCCACAGTGGTCATCTCTGCATTGGAGAACAACCAAAAAAAATCCCTTTGGAATTGTTATACAATATTAGACTTTCTAATAGTAAAAACAAAGTCCCAATCCAGAAACATTGGAAACATGTTGGTTTATTTCAGTACAGGTATGATAAATCAAAGCTAGAGAGAGGTTTGCCATCTCCCAATGGTGAGATGATTATTATTTTCAGGCTGTTTGGGTGCACAGTATTTATAAAATACAAAGTAAAATTAGGCAGAATTCATGCCAAGTCTAAGGCATGCCAATTTGAGCAAGTCATGACAGTATTCCTGTCCTATAATTTGGAGTTTCTCGTCTTCCCCCTTTTTTGTTGTACATTATAATTCATCTATCTCTATGACAATCCTTCTTGCCCCAACATGCCTCATGACAGAATAAAAAAGTACCTCCTGCTCTAAAATCTAAGCTCTAGGTATAGTGAATGACAGTTGCTAGTAGTAGGATGATTCATGCTAATCTGCTATTTAAGGTATATATAATTTTGTATTTGTTATTTTTTCCAGTCTCTCAATTATTTTTATTTTTCCTCTTGAAAGTAGTGTCTTCTATGGCTGAGAAGAGATATAGTGCAGAATGGAGTTTATGGGTCACACAATACACTTACATTGTTTCCTTATAGAGCAGTTTTTGAACTCACTTTCTCATCAGGTAGCAAAGGAAATCTTGTGGACTTTATTGTTGTCCAAATTGTAAGTGCCTCAGAAAGTGTTACTTAAAAGCTATTATCTTTAGTGGGCATATCTGGTAAAGACATTAAAGATATTATCTGAAAGTTAAGATGCTTTCCAGGAAACTTCATCCAGTGACAGGCATCTATAATCTTCTCCAGAAGAATATTATCCACCCAAAACTGAATAATTGCCAAGATTTTCCCATGCTATATATATATTTTTTTTTAATATGTGACAAAATTTCTGTGAAATTTTGTGTGAATTTCATTCCCTGACATTATGACACAATGTCTTCCACAGAGATGGCTCAGTAAGCTCAGCAGTATTCAGTTGTGCTCTATGACTTCATACTGTTTGGGTTTTGCATATCCCCTTTGCTCTCAATAACTATGCAATTAAAACCCCTCCAATATCATATGTCCTCATTACAATCCTCTCTTTTTTACATACAGTCTTCCTCAATGATGTCACTTAAAAGCTGACACTAATGCAAGTAGAAAATGGTAGCAAATTCATTCAAAATTTGAAAATGTTGATCTGTGTATAAGGAGTTCCATACTAGTGATAAATCTGTTGCCTTGAAATAGTGTCCTAATAAGAATGAGACCACTGAGTTGAGGTTTTGTCTTCTCATACATTGCAAGCTACCATATTCCATTAGGGAAATATCATCTCCCCAAACACAAAAGATTAAAGGAAGAATGAATTACTAAAACAAGGAATTATTTCAAAAATGTATATAATCATTGGTTGCAGAAATTTTACATGTTCTAAAGCTTTCTATAAAAGTCAAAACTGGTTTTCACTTGAATGTAGATAATGTCACACAACTGACACCTACATGGGCAGACCCTTACAATTTTTCCAGACCAGGAGTACACACAGAGTTGATCATTAAGGTTAAAAAAAAAAATAAAATAAAACATTTCACTGTTCTGTAAAGCTAAATATAAAGGTTCTGCAAATTTTTCTTTTTTTTTCTTTTTTTTTCTTTTTTTTTTTCTTTGATATACTGAGTGTTCACCAAAACAGATTTGCAAATGCATTAAAACAGAAATCCCTTAGAACTGAATTGGAAATTTTTCCTAAGTTTTAAAGATTTCCACAACAATGAACACATTTTAAGGTCTGATAGTACTCTTAATATGTAACAGCACTGTGCAGTTGAGTCAGAAACTACAGTATTCTTTTGCATTCAGCATATGATGATCGAGAGAAAGGCTTTCAAACACACTTGCAAAGGAATAGAGCACTCACTCATGACTACTACGTGGAATGTTTAACAGAAAAAAAATCAAATATTTTTATTTTTCATAATGAAGAACAGTGAGTTTTATCACTAAGAGCATCTGAACAGCTGTGTCAGATCAGACCCAAAGCCTGTCTGGTCCCGTATCCTGTCTCTGACAGTAGGCAAAAGCAGATGCCTGGAAAAAAGTGGAGGAAGATGACAAGTATATTGTGAAATTCCCCTGAACCCAGCAGTTGCACGTTTAGGAAACTTTTAGAAGTAGATATGTTATGTCCATTCCTTACAGACTCTAGTGACATATATTTAATATTTTCTTCCAATGTGTTTTAGAATCCACATAAATGGTTGAGTCCCACTGCCTTTCACACTGAGTACTACCACTGCTAGTGTTCCATACAGTTTGAAAATTTGAACCTGTCACCTTGTGGTTTTGTTTGATTGCAGATAGTTCTAGGACTGAAGGGAATGTGGTTTCTACACCACACTATTTCTGAACTTAAGGATGTCACCATGACTCCTTTCTGTCAGCCTCAAACCACTCTAGTTTATTTAACATTTCCTCACTTGGAAGCTGTTTTTGTACATATTTCTGACTTTCCATTGCATCTCCTTCAGGATAAGAGAGTCAGATGTACACAACATTCAAATGCAGGTGTACTGACAATTTATGTTGTCAAATAATAGTATTAACTGTCTTGTTTTCCATTCCTTACCTATTAAGCCTTAATATTTTGGGTTTTTTCCTTTTAGTGAACACTGAAGTGATAGTTATTTGAAGATATCTATTATAATCTATGATCTCATTCCTGACTAACAGTCATCTTAGAACACATCATTCTAGAACCCGTCATAAAATTGCATTTGTTTTTCCATATGCAAGTCACATTTATTTGCATTAATCCTATCTTCCAGTTTATCATCCCATATCTCAGGGCTACGTAATCCTTTTGCAACTCTCTGCAGCCAACTCTTCTTTGTAAGATACCAAATAAATCATCATGATCAGCAAATTTTTCACATAGTTATTAATCTTCTTTACATGACAGTTTATTCAGAACTTCACTGGTAATTCTCTTCTGTATAAAAAACCCATATTTTTTCCACTGCATCCTAACTTATAGTGATTTATTTATCCAGGATAGAGTCTTCTCTTCTACCATAGCTACTTAGTTTCCTAGTTTCTGCAGATTCCCAGACTTTGTCTTATTTTTTGTTTCATTCACAGTACAGGTTATTGATCAGTGAGTTTCCAAAGTAAGTCTCCTCCTAGTCCTCTGGTATAAAGCCAGTTGTAAGTGTGGATGTACATACTTCAGTCCATAATTCAGACATTTATTCCTTGAATTTCAGCAAAGCTCTTCAAAGCATGTGTTTGGCTTTGATGATGTATAATCATTCATTTTGTCAACTTCTCCTATGAGCTGTGCTCCTGACATTTAAATGTGATATTTGTAGTCTCTTTTGTGGTCTTTGTGAAAAACAGTTCTGGCTTAAAACAAACAAACAAATAAAAAATCTTCAAACACCTACCTGATATACAAGGAGATTCAAAATATTAATTTAGTTCTTTTGCTATGTTGTAATCTATGTTGTCATCTCACCCAAGCACTCGTTTTTCCTGATAAGATTTGAGTTTTTAATTTTTGTCTGGCTTTAATATTTTTTTACATTTAAGCTACTAAAGTTAATGTTCTTTTCTGGTCTTTATTCAGATTGAACTTCATGTATTTTAAGGATTCATTTTTAGCTTTAATTGACTTTTTTACTCTGCTGTAGGCCCGTGTTGACTTTCTTTTGTTCTTTTCCTAACCTTCTTTGAAAATGTACATTTGCATTGTGACTCAAACCAAATCATTCCCAAACTTCCAGTGAAGATTTTGCTTTTACAGGGGCTCCTTTTAGTTTCTTTTTAAGTATCTATCTTACTTTCATGTTGTTCTCTTTTGTAAATATTGCAAGACAGTTGAGGTTTTTTCATCTTATTCTTCACACAAAACTGTTGGGATGAAGCATGTTCTAGAGTGGCTCTTTGACAAGAGTGTTATGACAATTTCATAAAGGCTGACTCAGGACCAGGAGAAATATTTCTCCCTGGAGGTTTCCTGTATGGCTTAGCCCAGGAATCATTGACTGTCCAGGACTCATTGAGAAAAAAAAGTTCGTTAACGCTTAACTTCAAACTTTCTATATCACAAAGCAACATTTCTGCATAATTTTCCCCTATTTTTAACTTATGCTAACTGTCCCACTGATTTATTTTGTTGCATTTTCTGATGCATCTTTTCCTCCAATTGTGCAGGTGCCTGTCAGCTGTAAGAGTGCATATAAGGGGAGTTTAGATAGGATCACATATATGACTCTCTAATACCCCCTTTGGAAGTGGCAGTGGCAGACAAGCCAGGAAACCTCTTTGCCCACAGCAGCAGTCTGCTGATGTAGTTTTGGTGTAGAACTGTAACAGACTTTAACTCAGTGGCAAAGACTACAAATAAAATGCTCTTAAAATGAAAACACACTCATATAACAAGGAAGTTATTAATATTAACTGGGACATGTGCTTAATTTCACTGCAATATAAACACACTTTTGATGTTCATTTTCAAAGTATGCATTTGTATATAATTATGCTTAATGCATATCATACTCTGCAGTCTTATGATTTTACAGTCAGACTGATGGAAGTGCTTGGTTTTTTCATCTTCTTTTATTTTCATTGCAAAATATTTCTTTGTCTTTATTGTTCTTACCTGCTGGAAACAACTTTTTCATGAATCATGTAGATGAGTATCTCCAAGTCATGGTATACTATATTTGGAAAATTTGTAAACATTTCCTACGTTCAAGTAAGTGAAGACCTTCAATACTGTACTAATGTTTGTGCAATTTAGTCTATTATATATATAATTTAACAACAAGAAAGAAAAAAAATACTTATTTGTTATAAAGTAAATTAAAAAGACCTCTGACTACAGTCTTATCTATAGTACTTTTAGACGTATTTAATTTTCTTTTTCAGAGATTGTTGTCACAACAACTATTGTTTCCAGTAATCTTCATATTTACCCAGCAATAATAATGCCATTTTAATCTTGTCATGATGTGCCTTGTCTAGCTGAATTAATAAGGAAACCAACTAAAAGATGATTTGGAATATCTCTGAAATGTGTGCTAATAAAAAAACTATGATCAGTCTGACTACATGTTGTTCTTAGTAATAATATGCTAATAATAATGAATAACAGCCTTTAATTTGTGTCCTTCATTTTCTTTATAAAGATAAATATTGATATATTTGCATGAAACAATATGAATGACTACTTCCTTCTGAAGTTTATAGGCATGGCCCTGCTAAATGGAACAATGCTAGTCCTGCTTCCATCAAGATTTTCTATAGGATTTCAGTGCATCTCCTCAACTGAAGTATCCTTTCATGCTACAGAAAAAAATAAGAAAGTAAATCATTTATAAACGTTGCAAGCATCCCCTACCTCAGGGGTGGCTTCAGCCAGGAGTAGTGCAAAGCTTCCCTACATCCCAGGGAACCAATGACATCTGGCTCCAAGGTGAACCTGATTCTGGCCAAGGATGTGCCCATCAGCAACAGTGGCAGAAGATAGATTTAGAAAAGGTTGAGAGTCAGGGGAAACAAGCACCTTCAGATAGGCAGTGGAGTGTGGATTTCTGAAAGACACATGTCTGTAGACACCAGGGTCAGTGAAGAAGGAGGAGCAGGAGGTGCTGCAGGTACAGGACCTGGGATTGCCCTGCTGACCATGGTGAGGCAGCTGTGCCCTGCAGGAGCTGGGATTGCCCTGCACACCATGGTGTGCCCCTGCAGGCTATGGAGGTTGGCAGCAGAGCAGAGATCCACCTGCAGCCCGTGGAGAGGACCACCAGAGCAGGAGGATGACCAAAGCAAGCTGTGATGGGAAGTTCCCACTGGACCAGGCTCCTGGGGGCACCTCTGTCCCTGTGAAGAGAGGAGCCCATACTGGAGTAAGTTTGCTGTCAGGGATCCATGCTGGAGCAGTCTGTTCCTGGGGCACCCCATGGAAGTGAACCACATTGTGTCATGAAGATTTGTCTGCCACAGGAGGGATGTAGCAGGGGAAGAATGTAAGGAGATTTTCCTCTGAGGAGGAAGGAGAAGCAGAAACAGATTGTGATGCAGCCACCATTCTCCATCCCCCTCCAGCACTGTAGGGGAAAAAGCTGAGAAAATCAGGAGTGAAGCTTAACTGGGGGGAGAGGAGTGATAAATCTGGTTTACTGGGTGCCTGGTGTCCAGGCAGGATCAACCTAGCAGAGACTCATTATTGGTACAGTAAAAATTAGACAATTATTTCTATGTGCAGATGAAAACAGTCAATGGTAGCATAAATACTGCAAGTGTGCCCTTCTTCTGGCTCAAAAATATGTTTTGAACTTGTGAGAATGGATCTTTGTTTAAGAAAAAACAAATTAAACTTTTGGGTCTCCTGAATGGTGAAACCTCTCTTTCCTCAGTGAGCATGGATATTTTGTCATAGATCAGCTCATTTTTTATGAGTTCAGCACAAAGAAGAGGTGTATATTCTGGCTATTATATAAAAGCATTTATATACTTCAAATTTTCTCTCTTTTACTATTATTATATATGGATATATATATATATATATACATATATATAATTTTACTTATTTTGGTTGAAGGTGCAAATATCACTGTAGGTTTCTGTCTTCATTAATGCATATTTAACTGGAGGTTATTTGTTGCCAGCTCAAGGGAACCTCTGCTAAAAATGCTTTTTAAATTCTACTCCCTACCTCCTGGATAGGCTGGTTCCTCTTAAAATCTTTGTTTTCCCCTTTTTAGAGGGGAGTGGGGGGTAAATAAGACATTTCAGAACTTGGGAGATCCAGAGACCTCTGCACAGTTAACCTTTTGGTTTAGACATAGGAAAGGGCTTGGAAAGCAGGAACAGATCTCTCATATAAGCAGTAGAGATTTAACATGGTATAGTATTTTTATTACTGGTGCTGCTACTGGTACAGCCACAGAACAAGATACAGCACTTTGTGAAAGAAGGTTTTTAAATCTGTCTAATTAATGTGTAGTGTGAAAAGAAATTTTAAATGTTCTGATGAAAAAAATCTTACCAATTTAAGGTGTTTTTCTTTCAGATTAGATGTTTTTTGATGTGAAGTCAAGAAACACCAAAGAAATTGTTATTCTAAACTGATTCTTATTCAATTATTTTATGCACAGATTAATCTAAAAATATCAAACATGCATAGCACGTTTGACATAAAACACATTTTCTGTCTTTTTCATATTAACAGAATCCCTGAATTACTGCACAGAAGGTTGCCAAATCTTTTAAATCTTGCCATTGTGGAAAAGCCACATGTTAGGTAGAATATGGCCGTAAAGGGCATCCTATTATTTAGTTTTACTGCTATAAAAACAGGAGAAGTAATAGAAGGTGTCTTTTTTTTTAACTCTCAGTTTCCCACTCCTGTATCACAGACTATATCTATGAAGAAAAAAAAAAAACCTCAGAGAATAAAGACATGATGAAAAACTATGACAAAAATATGAATAAAGATGAAAACTATGCATCATTACCTGAAAGATAAAAATCCCTTGTTTTCTTAATTCTGTGTATTTAATGACAAAATGTACCAAACTACTGACTGGACATCCAGTATTTATAGATTATTTTTTTCTTTCAATTCTTCACTCTGGAGCTGTCTTATTGTTTGGTCTGCTTCCAAATGCCAATCTTATCACAGAATGGACATTTGATCAAAAAAAGCATTTGTATCTGTGTTGGCACTGTGCTGGAGGGCTCACATAGCTTGGCATTGTATGATTTTGCTTTACTTAATCTTCTGACAAAATAGAATCACGTCTCACGCCTAACTTCTCTTACAAGTATAAGTAGCTTCCACTTACAGACAGGATTCCCATGTTCTTGGCTAGAGCAGTCCAGTCATATGCTGCAAATTCATTGTGTAGAGAAATTGTGTAGAAATATGAGAGCTGTCAGAGGGCAAACAAGCCATCGTGGTACCTTGCACCACCATCATTTTATTTATTTTTTAATGTTTCCTCTAATTGGGACTTGATCATTTCAGTCACTGAAAGGAGCCCAAAATCCAGTAGTCTTTATTGTTTACTCTCTTCTCGGTAGGAATTCTTTTTGTATGCCCAGAATTGTTCATACTAAAGCACTGATTAAGTTTACAAACATGCTGATTTTTCAACAGGATGCACTGTGTTAGGAAGAGTTATATTTGCCTAGTTAACTTTGATAACATTGTCAGGAGTGCAGTGATAAGCATCCTCTTGTAACACCTAAGATAAATTTAGCAAAATGAGGTATATAACTGCAGCTCCAGACTAGACTCCACCACTTCATATTTTTATTTTCTTTTCATTTTTAAGGCAGTTCACAAAATCCAGATGTCAAATGAAAGTTATGTTTTGAACTAGTAACATGTGGCTACTTGCTTAGTTCACATTTATGGGCATTTTTTGTGTCAGTTTTCTCTGTGTCTTTCCCATAGGTAGGATGCAGATGTGCTTCCAAACGTCTGTCTTTTGATGTAATATATCATATTTTAATTACTTTCTTCTTGCATTTGATTCACATATGAAAGAAATTATTGGCTAATCCCAGGTGAGATCTATAAATAACCTTTTATGTAGAAAATATTTTTTTTTCTTTTCAGTAGCTTCAGTTAATTCTTAGAGTTGCATTCAGGTTTTTGTCTAGAGCAAATAAGCTGTATGTCTTTCAAGAAGATGTTTTTGCAGATTGTAGAAAAATCTTTCACCTCCTCCTCACCTGTGGGAAATTTGAGGGTCCTTCGTTTCACTTCAAAGTGTTTGGCAATAAATCATAAAATATTATGATTTTACACAGAGAAATGTTTGAAAAACTTATTTTGATGTAGGAAAGGAGTCATGAGTCTTAAAAATGTTTTCACTATAGACATGCTTAAGCCAGTAATTTTTTATTTTGATAGTTAAGAGTTTTTGTTTCCAGTTTTCTTCCTAAACCTTTTATGCTTGTTGAACTTAAAAATATAGGGAGAAGAAATCTGCACAGGTGTTATCAACCAAAGGCAGTGTGGTCAGCACTTTCAGGTATTCTCCCAGATGAAATAAAATATAATTTCTGTTTCATTTTTCTGCATCAGAGAAACAATAACAGCCATTTTTTACACTTTTTGTCTTATTGTGTCTTCATAGCAGAAAGTAAAACTTGGTTCTTGTCCCAAAAACTTTATCAAATCTTGAAGTGCATTTATGTTGTACAACTTTTTCATCATTTTGTGATTCAGTTTCCATTGTCAGAAAGCATAATGAGGTCTAGAGATGTAAAGAACTGAATAACAACCAAATATTCATGTTCAAGTTATGTGACCCATTCTCAGTATATGGCTTTAGTTTTCTGCTGTTGCTGGAGACACTGGACCCATCTGTCTCCACAAGATAATTTAAATATGTTTACTAAGATGCTTGCTTTCTGAAGGAATTTCCAAAGACATTGAATCAGCAGCCCAGGAACTGGACAAGCAAGCACATATTTTGTCAGACTTCTGGCACACTAGTGCATCCTCCTTTGACCAAATATAATTGTGTGGACACAGAAATTGAAGAACAGCTTGGCTTTAATCAAAGAAGCTAAACACTAGTCATAAAATGAACTTTATTTCCATTTCTGTTTTAAATCTATGCATAGATTCTGTATTATGCACTTAAGTATGTGTTGTTCAATTGCTGGCTATGTCAGTAATAGTTTATAATGGAATATATATGGCACCAGGAAAGCACTTAGAGTTTTGCACATGAAATCAGTATCTGCTTTCATAAAGTTTAAATGACATTTCAGCCCTGTCCATACTCTGCCCTGCAGAGTACATGACATGTTTGTGAGGTTGTCCTCACTACAGGAGGGGCATAAGGTACAATGAGGTAGGATTCAACCATTTTGTACATGACACAGAAGGCTAATAACGATCACAACCTTGTGTTGTGAGGAAAAAAAAAAAATTCTCTCTGGAGTAATTACTGGGCAGTAACAAATCACTTTTCTTTCTTTGTACAAGCTAAATCCACAGGCTTGGCTGATGGCCTAAATAAATAAATAAACAGAAGAAGCTAAGAGTCTTTGGTGAAGACATGGTTTAAAAGCTTGTGAGTTTATTCAGTTTTTGTGCCCAAACCAGATTTGTCTCCAAGAAATCATACTCCAGAAGGAGCTGGACAGACTCCAGTATCTATCCCATACTTCTCCTCTCCCAAGTGGATTTTTCATGTTGTGACTTAGTGAGTGCTCCAAGAGATGTAAGCAGTGGTTGCACTGTTACTCAATATCTACAGTGAACTCTTGTGCTCACTGCTCATGAGCAGCTCCTTCTTTCCTATTCAGTATAACCTTCTAGCCCCATAAATTCGGAATTGTTTCTCCCTGTAAGAAGCCCCAGGCTTGTTTTAGACCTCAGGATCTGGACTTGTCTTGGCCTGCCTTTAGATAAGGTTTGAGCTTGTGGAGGTTTTAGCTCATTTAATGATCAGGTGAGAGTTACCTGCATTGATTTAGCTTTTGCTCAACTTTGAACAGTTGTTTTTGTTCTGCAAATTTTGTAATTAATACACAATAATAATAAATATTTATGTGGAACAAGGAATCCATTGTCATGGAATAAAATGCAGCATAAATGACTAAAGACAAGGAATGATAGAGAACTTTCTGAAAATATAAGGGATGGAGACTTTGAAGACTTCAGAGTTACAAGCTGCTGACCTATGCCCAGATACTGTTCCTCACAGGAATGTCACCTGAATGAAGCCAGTTTTAGTCATAATAAAGGAAGCAGGATGGACAGGACAAATATCCATTTTATTTAAAACCCATATGTACATAAAAAATAGGAGGCAGCCTGGACTTTCAGAACAGCTAAGACAGAACAAGGTATAGCATATGTTAGTAAGCACCCAAAGTTGCCCTAAGCATATGTTATTATCAGGAGGATGACTCTGTCAACATCACCACCAAAGAAAGAAGGTATACACTTGAAAGTTTTCTATATAATATTTTGGCTGTAATATATTTGGAAGTATAATCATTGCAACTACCCTAATATTTATTTCAATAGACTTTATTTTTTAATATTTTAGCACTTTAAATATTACCACTGGATTATTCTAACAGTGAATTCCTGCTTTTGCATGTTCCACTTGTCAAGAGTGTGACACTCTCTTGCAATCTATTCTATAATTTCAATGCAAAATGTTTGCAATGCAAGAGACATGAATAGAACAAAACAAAACTTTGGATTTATTCACCAAACATACACCATTTTTAAAATAACATGTTATTCCTGCAGGCTGGAAAAATATGTAACTGCTCACTGGAGCAAAGCCAATAGGCCACTCAAAAATAATTGAAACTCAACTTCATGTCAAAAAAAAAATTGTATGAAGCTGATGCATGGAGAGAAGTGCTTTACAAATAAGCATTTGTGTTTGCATGTTTTATGAGATTTATGTGACTCTCAAAAACCTGCACATCTCCAGAGCAGACAGATCCTTCATTCTGTGATGGAAGACAAACATTCCAACGTACAAACATCCAACATTGTCATAAGACAACTCATCTTCCTATTTTTTATTTTGTATAAATGGTTTCATGACAGGTTAGAATGTGGTGCTTAGCTCTTTTTCATCTGAAAAACCATTGAGATTTTTTTTCTCCATCTCAGTTAACTTTATTTCCTTTGCAAGTTTTGTTAGTTTTTTTTTCCCTTGGCTTTTTTTTGATTTTTCAAGTTAATGGAAATTTTTATCATTTTTCTTAAAATTTCAAACTCAGAAATGCAGGCAATATCCCAAGTAGGTCTGCATGGCAGGTCTAAAAAGATTTTCCTCCACTTTCAGGAATGAAATCTCTGTGTGGGTAATTGAAATTTGTTTCTCTGTTTTTTGTCACTAAAATACTATAAGATCATGTCGAATTTGTTGAAGACTCACACACACTGATTACTTTCCAGAGATCTTTCTTCTTTTAGATTTTTCAGATAAAAGAATCAGAATGCAATTATAGTCTTTTCTGGACTCTGCAATATTGGCATTCCTCTTTTTACATTCCATTTTACTTTCCTCATAATGAAGATTCTTTGTCTTACCTCAAGTGATTAACTATTTTTTTATATTGATATTAGAATTTATGTCTTTTGGTGGTGATGATAACTTGCTAGCACTACTGGCTTTTATAAACATTTTAACTTCTTGGGTTCTATTTATATCATGTCAAATATATAAAGCCTAAGGAACTTGTGAATAGTCATCAGTTATGCCAATAATTTTTATAACAAAGGTCTTGAAGGCTGTGGGAAGTTGACTTAAGTCAGAATGGCTGTATCAGAAAATAATTTGGTTAAACTTTCCCCTTCATAAGTGGAGAAAGACAAGATATTCCTATCTATCATAATTTGTTGCTATTACTTCTTAAATCACACAATGGAATCAACATCCAGAAGTCTACTTGTTCTATTTGGTTTTTTTTCACTTTCACATATTTTATATGTACATTCCCTAAAATAATGTGAAGAAGGCCTTTTAAATTACTTTTCCTGTAGAAGTTATAGCCAATACCATTATTGCAATAGAAGAGACAGCAAACCAGATGGGGCGGGGGGGGGGGGGGGAGGTCACTTATGGCTGGGAAACTTAAACATATTATTAAAGGAAATCTGAATTTCGCTTTATTTCTCAATAATTTACTTGTGATTGTGCCTTCCATCAAGCAAAAGTGGCCTGCAAATACTTAAATCACAATAAACTAAGAACCACTACTCTGACCTTCACATCTTTCAATCTATATCTTCCATTTAAATAGGAAAATAGCAACCTGGTCTAACTAAGATAAAGAATTTACTGTAGCCTATTTCTGGAATAGAAAGAAGACAGCTATGGTGTTTGCCACAGGCATATGAAATAGATAAAAGAAAGATAGGAGCTTTAAAAAAGGTGGACCATAATGAATATTTGGGAATGAAGAAAGGAAATGGTTTGTTTTCTTTCCCCCAAAGTAAAAGGGAAAACACTTTTCCAAGAAGAATAAAACAGTTTTCCCTGAGAAGCAGGAATCTGGTATGTTTCTTCAATCTTAATTTAGGCAGAGGGAGCTCTCCAACACTTGAAGGGACCAGAGACTGAAATGTTTTCCCTTTGACACAGAGTCCTACAATAGTGAGATTTTATATTTAATGGGATGCAGGGTCATTTCCCGTGGGCTATTTAGTGGACCTTTGTAGCTTCAAAATGTGATTCTTTCCTCAGAAGGGCCTAAAGCTGATTATTAACCATGATTCGTAAATTCTTCAGAAGGCGATCAAGTTAGGTTTATGAATTCTAGCTGGGACAGAATGCGGCTGCCTCCTTTCTGCCTGTAAATACCAAGAAGCACTGCAACTTACAGAAAAATAACATTTTAAAGTTGATTTGCCCTCCTCATTGTCCTTTTCCAACAAGAAAACAGCTGTTTACATGAATTCTTGGTACTTGCAAAGGGAAGAAAAGGGAAAAGAATGAAAAAACTCATGTATTTCAATTTGTCATTAGAATGGCACATCTCATGAGTTATTTTTCTGAAACAGCTGTCGATTTTAAAGGAGCAACTAGAAACAGTGTTTCGAGGGTTGGGAACTGTTCACTGCATGAAACAGTTCTGATCCATGGTCAAATCCAAACAATGACTCAAACAACCCAAGATACCATGTTAACTGTATGATGAGATACAAATACATGGGGGAACACTAATAGAAATCCTCCAAGCATCATTACCACACTGAAGGAAAACTTTGCCCAAGGCCTGTGGTTGTTCTTTTCCTCTAGTGTAAAGCCACAAATCTGTAGGCCAAATATTCTAAATGAATAAATCCTGAGTAGGATGTGTTGACTCCTGTGCATTTTTTGCTATTTTTACTTTTCCAAAGGTAGCAACTATGAACTAAGGCATATCAAAGTCCTACTTATATCACCACAGATGATGCTATATGACTGGCATACAAATATGACTGTAAAGCACAAAGACACAAACTCAGAATTTTCTGTGAATCGGTGAAAATGTTAGGATGCATAGCACTGTTTTTAGTTTATTCTGGCAAAAGCCTTTTGTTATATGTAACTTAGTGGAAATCTTCTTGTTAGTATTTAAGCTGGCTGGATTGTTTTAAGTATTTGGTTCCAATTCTTATATGATCTCTGATCCTCCTTTGTCTGTTCAGGATTCAGCAGGGAAGACACAACAAATTCAAATGCTGGTATTGATTCCTGAGTGATGATGTGAGAGAAAGTAGCAGATGCCCAACCTTGCTGTATCCAAAGATGTGCCCAGAGTTCCAACAGGAATTACTGAACTGCAAACAACCCTCTTACATGGATGAAGTCTGGGCCATTAAGACAACCACTGCTGAATTCAGGCTACTTTGGCTTGGCTTTAGGTTGGGTTTTTTTTACCCTATCAGACAAAACAAAGCCCAAAAAAAGAACTAAAGGCACTCAAAAGCAGTGCAGGTTAATCAGAGATTTATTTATGTAAGGCTGGTAGTGTCTGGCAGGGGGATGAGAAAGACAGGCAAGTGTAGCAACTGCTTAATTCATCTCCCTGCCATGTGATGCTTTTGGACTCAAGCCTGTTTATTCCTATATTGCTTTGTTGAATTTAGGGCAGAATGATAAGATAATGGGAACTACATTCTGGTAAATGATTTCAAGAGTCTCATCAAACACAATGAATCTCATAGACTTTGATATATAGGTAGAGTTTACTTGAAAATGAGGAGTCTTAGAGTGTATCATCCTTATAGTGGAATTCCATGATTTCTCGATTGTTTGTACTTTGTGCTTAAAGGCCTGTCCATGAGGTGCATTGCTTCCAAAATATTTCCACCCATTTACTTCTTGGTACTCTGCTGTCTAGCAACCTTAATTATTGCTTCCTACCTAGGCATATTCTCTCTTTTCCCTAGAAGATACTCTTAAAAGAAACATTTTCTTAGTTACATCCCTGGAATGACTTCTCTTGGATGCCCATAATGCAATAAATCAATGGAGAATCTACACTGAAGGTATTTATGCACAGAAATATTAACTGGTGAAAACAATCAGACTTTGATTCATGTAATTTATTATAGTCTCGCATTCTCCGTCCTGTCTTGATAGCAAAGCTGCCAGTTAAGATCATGCTGGAAGATTGCTGCAGTTTTTGCTGTTATTACTTGATATTAAACTTGCATTTTGTTATTAATTTCTGCTGTTTATTATTAAACTAAAATGCTGCTAAACAATATGCTTGAGTGTGGCTCAACTTTTGTGCTGTCCCATACCTTCTGCATAAGCATTTAAAGTATTATATAACATGATTTTCAGAGGACATCAAGGGAAGCCATAGGAGACAATTGGGCAGTTGCAGGTTGTTTGTCCAAAATTAATATCATCAGTGAAGTGGGAGATGTCTGGAGTTTTTCCATTTCAGTTTGCTCTTCCCCAGGCTGAACAAGCTGAGTTATTTCAGACTATCTTCATATGGGTAAGGACTTTTCTTGACTTGGAGGAGGTAGACCACTGTCTACAATGAACCCAGGTAAAAACTTACTCCAGCTGTAGCTTTAATAGCTGGAAAGGCAGGTAGATATCCCACTTTTGAACACCCATGCCACTGAAGATCCTTTCTCTTCTTATGTAATTTTGCTAATCTTTTACCTCATTTTGATAAACAGCTCAATCTGCCTTTTTGCCTGTACTCCTGTCTCCTCCTTAGGCCAGTTTTTGTCCTGCTATACCCCTGTTATTTCTCAGCTGTGGACAATTTTTAGGAACCCTTGTGCAACTGCTATTTTGTCCTTCCTTTTATGTACATTCCTTGTATAAATATTTCTACTGCAGGTAGAGCCCTTACATCTTCCTTGTAATCCCTGGTGCAGCTTTGAGCTCCTACTAGTTTCTTCAGAGTCCACACTTCCTTAATTTCTTCATCACCTCCTACACTGACAAAATGCAGATATTGCATGTACCAAAGTTTTGTACAAATGATGACTAAAACACCATTCCAATGTTCCAGGGTCAACTTCCCCATCTTCACCAAAAAAACAAAAAAAAAAAACAAACAAAAAAAACCAAAAAAAACCAAAGCAAAGCAAAACAAAACAAAGCAAAAACAAAAAAAAAAAAC
This sequence comes from Erithacus rubecula, assembly GCF_903797595.1. Classification (NCBI taxonomy): domain Eukaryota; kingdom Metazoa; phylum Chordata; class Aves; order Passeriformes; family Muscicapidae; genus Erithacus; species Erithacus rubecula. The sequence continues at coordinate 87,175,058 of NC_136689.1, read as the reverse complement.
TCAAAAAAAACCCCAAAACAAAACAAAAAATCCCCAAAAATACTCAAAGAAACGACCCAACATCACCCAAAAAACTAAACCAAATCAACAAAATTTAAGAAAGAAAGAAGATGCAATTATGGTAGTCTCAGAAGAATCTGACTAGAAATTATGTGCCATCATTGATAAGCACAGGAATCACACATTGTGTTGTATAATTAACTCAATTAATTGGATTTCTTTCATTCACTGCTGGCACTTATAAAATATTGCTATACTTTTCATCACTTTGTTTTCAGGAAAAGTAAAAAGCATTGAGAAACAGAATTTTTTTTTCCAGGGTGCATTAAGACTAGCAATGGACTTTTGAAGAAATTAAGCTGCAGACTGTATAAAGGTCCTGCAATTCATTTATACAGAAAAAGGATCTACTAATTTGTCTTGTAGTTTCTCTGAGTTACTGAGATTTCTTAGAAATTCTCCCCAAAATCCCATTGCATTATACATGAGGTATTTGGGTGCTCCTTGGGTAGAAAGGATGTTCTCTATAAAAGCTAATTAAATTTTAGCATATGAACATATTGATTTTTTTTTTTTTCAAATTTCAGTTATTTTGCTGTTAATAAGACGTTTTCGTCCTTAGTGCCAGTGGACATAAATATGACAACCTTGTTGCCTGATTGTCACAAAGTGTATCTTCTTTCTGAAGGAATGCAAGCCTACAATGACCACTAGGTAAACAGATTTGCTGGAACTACAATTATCCCCGTGGTGTCTCTTTTGCAAGCTATTGGTTAGAGAGAAAGACCATGTTGTTGAGAAAAGATATATACGATGCAACTGCTATACACCAGCTAAATTGCTTTTTGCATGTGCTTTAATTTTAAAATAAAATAATATCATGAAGATTTTTTTGCAATCCTGTGTCAAAGGCATAAAATCTAGGTTAAAAAACTGTGGAGAAACATCCCAACGGGAAAACATCATGCAGATCCACGAATCTCTAGTATTAAAAGAAAAGTAATACAAATTCGGCTTTCAGGCACGTTTGAAAACAAAGATAAACATGACAAGCAAATAAATTTGTTTATTGGTAACTCTGTAGAAAATTTGGAATAATGAATTCAGAGGGATTTTGATGTGGTCAATCATTGGGTGTTCTAAGTTTCATTAAAAAAAAGAAATCCTTCTTTACAAACAGTTGCAAAACAATTAAGCTTTTCAAAATTGGCACCAAACTTATCTTTAGAAAGGTTCCTCTGTAGTTCCTACAGGTTTAATTTCATTACTAGATAATGTCCATATTTAATATATTAGAATTTTTGAAAAGTTGATATAACTGAAAAGTAGAACATTAATTTAAAAGTTTACAAATGTCAACAAAGAAATTGATGTACTTTTCTTTTAAAAGAATAAGGGGTTGAGGGGCTTTTTGTTTAGTATTTCAGAATTCCATAAGTTATGAATTTCTGCATTCTCTCCAGGTCAATCAAATCATACATAAAGGTGTATTCTAACAAATGAGTAGTCATAAAGATATGAAAAGGTCTAAGCCTTTACTTTAAAACACTGTTTTAAAAAGTTAACACTAATATTCTTTTAAAATATTGCATTTTCAGATAATTATTATAATAGCAATTACAGTAACAATAATGATAGCAATAGCAATAATAATAATTTCTTAATAGGTTTTGAGATAAATACAAAAATGTATAAACATATCATAAAAGAAATGGTAAGCTTTAGAATTAAACACTTGACAAGATCTTTTTTAGGATTTGTGTTTCCCAGCTGGGTCCTGATCCTGCAAAAAAAACCGATTTCTGTTATGCAAGTGGACTTCTAAACTGTAAGCCTAGGCTGTAAAATTAACATTGTGCTATCTATTTTGCAAGGGTTTGGCTCCAAATGGTAGAACCTTGCCAGAGATTTCTTCTTTAAATAGATTTATGAGAATGTCTGTTTTTGTCTTCCTACAAATTAGAGATTTAAGCTTGCAGATCTGGGGAAGAGAAGCCAAGCTATTCTAGTCTAGTCTGAACCACAGCCAAAAGAGAGGCTCAGATCAAAGTATTTGGATTTGAGCCTTAGCTGTATGAATTGGGGAGTGTATGTGTGTGTATGTATGTATTTATATTTATACATTGCAGGAGTCCAGATGTGTGATTTAATCTCTTCATGCATTGTATGACTTTATTTGCAGTCCACAAGTCTGAATGATGAGCTGAGAGTTTATTTAGATATTGAAATAAATTCTAAGCCTCAGTGATTTTTTTTCTGCATCTACGGAAAATATGTGAAAGCCACAGTAGCTGACACTTATATAGAATTTAAACATACAAAACATGAAATGCTACTACTTTGTGATTCAAATTGATCTACCAAATGTTTTTGTTTCCCCCCTATCACTGTTAAATTTACGTTATAGTTTATGAACCACAGGTGAAAAATGAATGGGTAAATGGCTAAAATATATATATAATAAAATGTAACTCATTTTTAATATGAAACAAACAGAAGTGGAAATGGAAAATATTTTTATTGTTGATTCTTCAAAAGTAAAAATAATGAACACTGTAGAGTTTCTATTATTTAGCTTACATTCTTCATTTGTGCACTTTAATCTTCATAATTTCGTATAAAACTCATTATGTTAAAACTCATGTTATATTTATAAACTTATGTTTATAAACTTGATCCATAGCTAAAATATAAAAAATTGTAGTGCTATCTTCCTCCCACCCCTTAACTCTGAATGTAAATTAAACCACCGTACATTTTAAGATCAAGCTTAGAACTCAATTTAAATTCTAGCACATTCTAACTTCTTAAAAATATAAGTTCCATTCAAATGGGAGTTTTTTCACTGCACACAGAGCTCTAATCAAAAGTAGAACTGTATAGAATGGTTTAAATTTAATCCAAATCTCAGTGAATTTCATGAATCTGACTATTCAAGCTTTACATGACTGGGCTCATAAAAGTTATTTCTGCTTTTATGCATGATAGGTCGCGAGTTACTGCTGCTTCTGGGCTTCACAACAAATGCCACAAACCAGAGTTCATCTCTGCCTTCATGCATATTTCATAGCTGCAGCTAAAAAGTAAAACTGTACTGATTGATAATAGTTAATGAATGTGTAAGCTGTTAGTGAATGTTTTCCAGAGGTTTCCACTGGTTTGGGTCACAGGGAGTTGAACTGGATAACTGATTATCCATAAAGATCACATTACTGTATTAAAGAAGAATAGATCAAATACCTGCCTCACACACACTCACACCCACAAAATTAATTGTTTTTTTCATTAGTGATGTTACTGAATGATTTCTTCTTTCTCAGGTAAAAACATAGTGTCTGTTCTAAATACATTTCATATTGAGAAATTAGCATTTTAGACTGAATTATATATTTATACTTTTTTGTTGGCTTTTTGTTTGTGTGTTTGTTTTTTGTAATAATGCCAAAGTTCTTCACAGGCGCAAAATATGTGGAGTTCACTTTATGAAAACTGGCATATTTGGCCAGTATTGAATTGTCACATTTCTACAGATAATTTCTTTTTCTGGTTATCTTTGTACGGTGATTACAGGAGCTACAATATCCTTTTTTTTTTCTTCTGCTAATACTTAATGAATTACTTTCTCACCATAACAGGTCGTTTGTTCCTTCATGACAGGTACAATGTTTCTTATTTCTCAGATGGTGCCATTTGGAAGCAAGTATCCATAGTCAAGTTTTAGGTTAACAGTTACATTAGTAGTGACAAAATATCTGGAGGAAGAGAGTACCAGAATAAGATGCATTCACTAGAAATACAGACAGACTTTCTGAGAAATGGTTAGCCAAAATTGACAAGCAAATCTGCGTCAAAGATAGCAGTTTAAGCTCTTCCCTAGCAAGTATTCCTGCCTGCAAGCAAACACAGGAGAACATCACTTATATTTGGAATTAGACAATTAGGACATTCATAAGGTAAGGCATGGCAAATCAAACACCCTTTTCTTAATTTCCAGGCTTCCATGACAATTTAAGTGTTTAGAAATAGGGTCAGAGAGTCAGGTGTGGGAATGGTTTATTCCATTTGAACCATACTCCACAGATTCTCTCATTCTGTGTTGGGGCTGATACTTGACTGGTGTAGAGGTGGCTGGAGGCCACATCACAGCTTCACACTATGCTCTTGCCTCTCACTCCAGATGCTATACAAGATGAGACCATACAGACAGCAATAAACCTCATCACTGTATTACAGTTTCAACACTCACTATAAAGGAGAGGGCAAGCTATTGCCTAAATATTTACCTGTTATCAATGAGTTAACAGAGACTGTTGACTAAGAAAGCAAAATCTCTAGTTTAGCTTGTTCATCTCACACCTCATTTCAGTTCCCTTCTCCATTCTACACCTGTCTTTTGGCTAATATACTTTGTATACAGCAAGGTACTTGCTAAGTACCTTGATAGTTGCTTGAGAGTTCTCCTTTTCTCCTCAGTGAGAAAAATCTACTTAATTTTGGAACTGCTGTCACCCAGTCTTTTGCAGAGGTTTACAGAAGCAGAACGAAATTTTACTACCACCAGAAATATTAGGAAAGAAGAAGTTCTTGTCCTCCTATCACTGATAAGAAACCTACTGCTTAATATTCAGTAAATTACTACGAATTTCCAAACTTTAAATTTCCTTAAGCATTTTATAAAATGCCACTTGAGAATATCTCAGGTCAATGCTTGACAAGATACATTAGCTGCTGTCACTAAAATATTGCAACCATTTTAGAATGATATTCCACTGAGAACTAGACTTCTGCTACAAGTCTACTGACAGCAAGGAATTTGGTGCAAGAGAAGTGCATCAGTAGGCACTTATATTTCCCTTATGTCTGTTTTCAAGTGGGTTGTTGAACAAATGCAGTCTCTGCTGCACATATAGATTACAGCTTTCTGAAAAAAGAACCATAACACTCTAAGTATGTACCATGGATCTGCAGGAAGAGTCATCCACACTGATTCATTGAAAATTAATTGAATTTTTTATGAATTACATATATCAAATGTCATGTCAAGTATTTGGAGTGATTTTGGAGTGAAGCTTCTGACTCTGTTTTCTAAAAAAATGTATTTTGCATGTCTCAAAATTGGCCCCAAGAGTCACTCAATAGGCAATTAATAGAAAAAAAAAATCAGGAAATTCACTTTCAAATCATGTTTCTGTTTCAATGCAACATCTCAAATATCAGCCCAGATTTGGAATCAAACAGAAGCTTAATGCAATTTATATGGTATAACTCTGAAGGCACATTCTGTATGCATATTTGACCTTGTGTCTTGAACTATGTTAACCTAGCATTGTGGCAATGTCTTACAATACTTGAAGCATGCAGCATGAAAATGTGGAATACTTTACTTTTATGGTTTGAGGCTTTTTCTATGAAATGAATGTGAGTTAATGAGAAAAAAAAAAGAGAATTTTTTGTTCATTAACACCTTTGACTAGCAAATCCATTAACCCCTTCACCTCCCACATTACAATCATGAATTATCTAGAATGATTTGATCAGCTAAAGATTTCACAGTCAGGGAGTATAAAGGAATTTCTGGAGCAACTGAAATTTTTTCTCCCCACATATCCTCACATATCTTGAGGTATATTCATGTATCAGCTAGTGATGGACATGAGTTTTGATGCTTTGAATTTGAGTTAAATCTACCCAAGTCAAGCTTAAAATTGTTTCTGGAAGGTTTTTTACCTCTGATCTTTTAACTTCTTGAAGAATGGCAGAATAGTTGAATGTCTAAATCCCGTGGAGGACAATTAATGGAACAGATATTTTGTCACCCTAAATGTCTGGTTTGAAATATGATTAGCATATTTCAAAAGTGTTTTGATCCTTTTACATGGAATTTGGAGGTGGAGTATTGAAAACTTTGTGAGAAACACCTGTCTGAAAAAGCAAATTACTGTCTAATTTTCACTTAAATTCCACTATTTCTCTCATATTAATTTGCAATACTTTTGGTTGAGTATCCACCTAATTTACTTGATGCGTTTTCCTCACTCCTTTTCCAATTTCATACTTACTGTATCTAATTTGAAACTATAATTTGAATCTTCTGTCCATACAAATTAACATTAATTTACTGATGTGCACAGACAAAAGAAGCTTTCAGATCTTTTTGGAAATAGTGACTTTACCTCAAACTAGAATATGCAGTAAGAGTTTGTATTAATAATGTAATAGCAAAACTGGCCTGTTTAGTCAGTTGACATCCTTTCTGATAGGGCTGGAATACCTTGGAAAACAGATTTGCTTTTATTCATAAGCATATTAATAAAGTTACTACAGACATGCTACCCAACTCTCCTGAGTTTTCCATTACCTCTTGCAAGCACAGCAGTGTAAGTTCAAAAACAGCAACTACACAAAATTTCTGTAATTAGCTCAGTCTGTAAGAGTTATGCACTGAGAGGTATAACAACGAATAGAACACTTGGTGCACAAAAAGAAGTAAATCTCGGAAAGGGATGCAGATTCATACTCCTGAAAAGGAATGTTTGTCCCCTTAAATACAAGCAATAGTTTATTGATAAAAAATGCAGAGCAGAGTTCTATGCTGTCTGCCAGAAGCAGAGCTTTACATCTAAGTCTCAGAGGAATCCTCAGAAAACAAGCAATATCTTATGATTGATGGGTAAACATCACTGCAGACACCACAGATCAAGAATGGTTGTGACAATTTTTAGAAGATTGTCAAAAAAAGGTATATAAGGTGGTCTTCGAAAATGTAATAAGAGTTCAGAATTGTTTTGAATAAGCAATATATTATGATGCCTCTGTTGTTATTGGCCAATAAATGATAGATTGATGATCAGAAGAAATAAGCTTAGTATTGATGAGAACAACAGTCAGGAAAATGAAAATGTTGATGATAAGTAGCCTAACGATTTTTGATGGAGTATGTCAAACTGTTTCTGTGAAAGTGTATGGAAATAAATGTCTGTATGTTGAGATTTTTTCACTTTGGACATGGAATCTGTCTATATAATGAGATATCTCTAGTTTTATGAGAATATTTGTAGTTCTAGAACTGTCTATTGTCTCTAGAGTATCCTTGGATTAGATCCTGTGAATATACTTCAAATATGCATTTGCATGACCACAGAACCACAAAATAATTCAAATTGAAAATGACCTCAAGAGGCAATCTAGTCCAACTTCCTACTCAGCAGGGGGGTCAGAAGAGACAGCATTGAGATCAGATCAACTTCTTCAGAACTGCATCCAGCTGTGTTCCAAGGCTGAAATCCTCCCTGTTCCCCTATTTTGCTATCCTTATATCTAGCTGAAATTCTCATATTGCAAGTCTATTGATAAGCAACAAAATAAATGCAGGATAATGAATATTTCTATATCTATGTATAGATATATCTCTTTTTTTAGACCAAGAGAAAAAAATCAACTGACTTATCAACTAGATCTAAGTAATGCAAAAAATATCAGAACACATTTTGAAGAAAAGTATAATAATACATAGAGGTAAATCAAAAATGGGAGAAAAAAGTATATATTAAGATAAGGCAGATTGTCCCAAATTATTTTTTCTTTCATTGATTAAATAATTGTCTTTCTACACCAGAAAAAATCATAGATCTCATAGGAATAACATGTAAGGAAAGCTCAGATGTTCTCCTGGAAAAGAATTAGTATTCAAGAATCATAGAGACAGTCTGATGCAATGCTAAATAGGAGGCTGCTCATTAAGTTGATAGGGATAAATCCTGAATCCTAAAATGGGCAATCACCTTGCTAACAGGTAAACCAGACTATCCTGGAAGGGGAAATAATGGTCTGGTACACAGCTGCATGCCAAGAAAGAAGTCAGTGCTATAAGTTAGATCCTGATGATGAAAATCCTTCTGACATAACATATGTTAATGCTATCAACAGGAAAAAAGAATTGAACACAGTATAGAAAGAATTAGAGTGTGTCTGCATTAGCATTTTATTTCAGGGCAGGAGGGAACTTGTGATGTCAGTCTTCTGATTTTACCCACTTATTGACCTGTGGCTCGGAGCACAAGTGTCTCAAACTGCAGCTGGCAGAGGTTTTTGCTGTATCAGGAAATGTACCTGAAGCTCTTTAATAACAAATAGTTTCACTGTACCAGACCAAAGTTAAAAAAACCTCTTATCCCAAAATGTGTGGACATTATGCCCTTAGTACCAGCTACTCTACTCTACAGATCCACTGGTACCAATCCATGCTGTTCAGTAATGTAGACTTGTAATGTAGATGCAGACTCGATTGCTACTTATTTATGTATGTATTTATTTATTTATTTATTTATTTTCACTATGGAGTTATAAATTATGTATTCTACTCCTGATAGGTAAAATTACACTGAAACTTAGGGCCAAAGGCAGTATATATCATAAGCCTGGTGGTCACTACATAGGATCAGACTAGCCAAGTCTGAACTAAAGCCTCTGCTATGTGTCTTGGGTAGACAGTCAGACCCAGTGTCTTGGGTCTGAGCATCAATTCTCTGTGATACAGATCCACCACTACTGTGTAGTTGTATTTTGTGAAGCTGGAACAGTCTTTGAAACATTTGGAGCTGGAATAGCAGAGGTTTACATTGTAGGAAGGGGATTTCTCAGTTGGCAACCAGTGGAAGTAGAAACTTTGGTTTGGAAACTATTAATCACAGAACAGTATAAGTAAATGAAGTGATATGACTATGGAAAAAGGAGTGTGTGTGAGTCAGTGTTTTTTAAAATTGATGTATAAATCACAATAACAAAATATTAATGCCTTTATACTAGAAGCTGAAGAACATATTTTCTAAGACTAAAATGCTTTCAAATGTTTGGAGGATTTTACTATATTTATAACATTACTTGGAACATCTGAATTTTGAGCAATATTTGAACAAGTGTAAATAAATATTTACAGTGTCTTGACTTGAGAAGATAAAACTGAGATTCTCAGAATACTGTAATTTCCTTTCTTTGACCCAAATTACAAATAATTTAAGTAAGCAAAGCAAAACCCCATAATCACAGCTTCAAATTTCTATGGAATAATGATAAAATAATATTGATATGAAAATATATATGCATATATATATAATCATTTGGCTGCAAATCCTCTGTAACTGAGGGGCTGAAATCTATCAACTTCCTCTTAACTATTCAAAAATTTGGATGAAAAAAATAGTTGGGATTACAAGTCACATTTACAATGTATTTTAACATACTTGTGGTAATATACACTAATATATTTCTGCCAATTATCACATTCTGTATTATTTTCTTCATTTTTTTTCCTCAAGATAGTCTGAATACATTTGTATACCTTACAATAAACAAGTTTGATTGGTAAATCTTGATTCAATCTATTATTTGATTTAAAAAGTAAACTATTAGGAACCCTAAGGAAATCTTGTCTGAAAATCTTATTATTGTATAACCAAGTATGTGGAGTACCTTATGCTAAGGGGAGAGGCAAAGTTGCTTCATTATATTATTGGTTATGGAAATACTGAAGAGATATTTTGGTAATGGTTATTCTTGAAGAAGAACATTTTCAGTATCTGTTCTGTATCTTTATATCTTCATTTTCCCAATATGAAATTCAGTGAATTTCATAGAAATTTTGTTACATATGAGGAGAAATGTTCTTCAGTCTGATTCTTCCACAGTACCTGCTAATTATTAATATCTTGGTTGTGCTTTGAAGCAGTTACTTTTTCCAGGTTCTGGATTCATCTGTTTCCTTCCAAAAATAGTAGTACAATGATTCCAAGAAAACCTTAGTGCCCCATTATGAGCTTTATACATATTGTATCACTCAGTACTAATCACCAGGTGGTTCTTTAGGCACTCATCTTTCAGAGATGCGATCATCTGCTCAATTTTATATTCTGTGAATTCTTCCATTAAAGGCAAGGGGCTTCTCACTGAGATTAAAGGTAAAAGCATATGTTAGTCTTTATGAGATATCTTTGGAACTGCTATTATTAGCTTTGATTTATGTATCGTCTATTTTTTTTAAAATTAAAGCTTAATAAAAGATAAACTTCAATCATAAATTTTGAGTCTTAATAGAAAACATTAATTCATGAGTTATTTAAATAATTCCTGAAATATAGCAAACTAATAAAATCAGTAATATGTTAAGTACTTGGGCTTGATGCAATTTTAAAATCAGTATCTGAAATGTAGTACATTTGCTATATTTCATTATTTTAGAAAGATATTATTTCATATTCATCTGTTCATTGCTATTTTGGCATATCAGGAATGTAATACCTGAGACTAAGTAATGATTCCAAATACTACTTACAGCAAATATAGGAACATTATTCCCAGCTTTATGTAAGGCTGGAAAATTTTTGAAGATTGATCCAACTATTATTGAAAGGTGCAAATTTTATTAATTTCAACAGTAGTGAACCTGGATTTTTACAAGAGGTTTTAGTCAGCTTAGTTCTAGCCAGTATTTATACTGCAGAAAATATACTTCCATTACCCCAGTCTGCCTTATACATGTGCCACATGCTGTATTGATGTGTGTCCAAAAATAATAAAACACTCAAAATCTGAAAGGAAGAAACTATTATGCATAAGTCATTGCAAGTACAAAGACAATTTTGTATCATGGGATGGTGTCCAGAAACATACTCAAAGTGAGGAAAGAGCTTTTTTTCTTTAAAAACAAACCTGAATCTTAATTTAAGCAATGTTTAGATCAAATTATTTTCTTTTCTTTATTTTCCTTGAATGGTTTCATTTCCGTCATGATACAGGGATTGAGTTTTGTTTCATTTTTTCAGTTACAATTCTATTGACAGCTTTTGTTCTTATTTACCATGAAACAAAATTTCTCTTAAATGCTTCCAGGTCCAAATCTAAAAGAAAAAAACATAAAGAAAATCTCTTTGATTATCTTGATCTGCAAAACTCTTCTGCTGGCAAATCATTCCCTTTCTCTTATGTTTTCTTCCAGAGCCAAAGGACGTGGTAAGTTCTGAACTGCCTGGACCTTCTCTGCTCTAGAGAAGTTGCTAGCTCCACAGTTGTGACATGTGGTAAGCAGGTGGGAGACCAGTCCTTAGCTGCATTTTGTTGAGGGAAAAAAAATCTACTTTCTGTTCTGTTCAAACCAATTCACTTCCTGCAAATTAGATATTCTTTGGACCAGAGAATGAAAGGGAATTTCTTCTTCAGTAAGGCAGAGTTCAGCTAGCAGATGGAAGAGGTAGTCTTAGGATCATCAACATCACACATATCAGGTGAGGACTGATATTGTTTTCTAGGAAGTTAAATATTATTTCTAAAAAAATGTATCTCCTTTATTGGGCAAGATATATTCAGATTCTATTTCGGCAAATGTATAAAGAAAACCCAAAGGACAAGGAGGAGTAGTCAGCCTAGGAGACTAATCTAAACTGCCCTAAAAAGGGATACTTCTGAACTTGCTAAAATTTTTAGCTACCTGCACAGGCAATACTTGTTGAAAATGGTGTGCTTTGCTTTCAGAAACTTGTACATTTTAAGCATGGAAAAGTTGTTCAGGAACTATCCGCTCATGTATCAAAAAAGTGAAATGTACAGTATTATTCATTTTGAAATAGTATGCTGAAAAGTCTGGTAAAGTATATTATGTTAATGTAAAGTTTTATGTTTTTAAGTAGTGAAATACAAAACAGAGTAAATAATAAAGTCATAAATACAACTGGTTTCCTAAAGAATGGAGATGAAGAGAAACTCTTTGTTGTGGTCATATTTAAACAAAGACTTCAAACATTACTTATGTTTTGCATATAATGAAGAAACAATATTTTCTCAGAGAAATTAATCTCTTTCAAAAAAATACAAAGAAATTCCCATTTTGAATGGAGAAAAATAAAATACAAAATAAGCTTAGACATGTTTCCTTCTAGTTCCTCATCTTGCCTGACTCACTGAATCTGATGACTTTGAAATATATTTCCTTAAGACACCAGAAACTACATAAGAGAAAAAATATTAAGATACTTAGAAAATCTCCACTGGGATGGCATGCATTTCTCATTCGTTATTGATTCCATTGATAACTTTTATAGATGTAGCCATAGGAGTTTGTAAAAAGGTTCTGAAGTTCAGATGCCAGTATGTAGCATCATACACACTGAAAATGTATTAATGTTTTCTCACACTCATACTTAAAATATGTATATTTCTCAGTTTCTCTAAGCAATTCATGTCTTGCTCTGGTGCTATATTTGTATCTGCAGTGAATAAGGCAGCACCATTCTCATTTGGTTATTTCTCTTTTCACTGGCCCTGCCAATGCCAATCCAGAGTGAAAATAGACTCAAGATTTAGAAGAGTCAGTGGAGAAAATACAAGCCAAACCTCGTGAAACTAATAGTAGTGAGAGAATTTTATCAGAGGCATTCAGTAGCAACTTCAACACTTAAACATTTTTCAAAGCATCACATTTCCAAGGTCATGAAAATGTCTTGGCATTTTGGCAGGTTTTATGGTGCAGTGTGGGTGGAAGCTCGCAGCAACCCGCACAGCACCGCAGGGGTAATGGAGCAGCCTTCTGCCCACCCTGCAGGGCACAGTTTTGCAGTGTTTAATCAAAAGGCTCCTCAACTTCTTGCAAATCCCAGTCTAGATCCTGCCAAGTAACAGCATGGAAAAGAAGCAGAGTTATGGCAGGAGCTGGAGGACCATGGGTTCAAACTCTAGAGGGGTCTGAAGGGGTGCTGGCACCTTGCCCATCAGCCATGGGCACAATGTGGGTGCCCGCACTGGGCGCAGCATGGGGATGGCTGTGCAGGCTGTCTGCCTGGCCCAGGCTGCATCTGCCTGGAGATGAGACTGAAAAACTGTTTCCTTTTGAATATTTTAAGCCTTTGGAAAGCTTCAATAGGTTGTTATTTCCTCCTGCTTCTAGTTAGCCCTTACAGTTGGGCTGTTTTGATGTGAGCTGACTTTGTGAGGTCAGGCGGGTTAAATGGTGTTTGATTAAAATCAGAACACCCAACAACTACTGTTTCACAGTTTGACTTTGCTGGCCTCTTCATCTGGGAATTCAGGAAGACACCTTTAGCTTCAAAAAAAGGAGAAAAAAGCAGATTTTTTTTTTTCAGGTTTTTTTCTCCCTGTATAGCTTAAAGAGAAACAAAGAGAAAAAGCCACATTGTGTATGTTTTTCTGGCAATGGGCCTGCCACTGTTTATCAAACCAAGGCAAATCCAATTAGCCTGTGGCCTGCCTCCCAACCTTATTAACCTGCTCAGCTGTGAGAAACTCAACAGCCCCTGCCAATATCTCATTTCTCCAGCAGCTGATAAGATCAGTTCGAGATATTCAATGGGGTTTCCTTTCACTTCGGCTTCATCACAGTCACCGGCATCTTAGCGGAGGTAGCCGGGTCTTATTTTCCTCTCATTTACCACATGAAATAGGATGGCGGCTCGGAGGCCTATGCAGTTGCTGGAACAAACAGCGATCAGCCCTTCGCGGCGTTTGACAGGACGGGCTGATTTTCCTTATCGCGGCTTGCCCACAAAGGCCCGGGCCAGGCCGGGGTTATTAGCATTCCTCGGCGAGATGCGTCAGCCCTATTTCTGTCACGCAGACAGATTGAGCCTTTCACTCAGCCTCGCCAATGAGTGACACATGGCCTGACTGGGAGGACAACATTGTTATTTGAGTTAAGAAATCAATTTGTATCAAATGTACACTGTAATTTATTTGTTGGCTTTGAAGGGAACCTGGCTGAGATAAATGGGAATGGGCTTCTTTCTTCCCCCCTATGCTGAGCTGATAAAGTTCTTGTGAAGCTCCAGATAGCTCCAGTCAGAGCCAAAGTGACAAACATGTTTAAAGTTGCACAGTGATCTTTAAATCTCAAAAAGAACACCTTGTCGGACATGATAGAACATTTTTTACCTTTTCCCCCTATCTGTCAGAAAGCTGCTGTGACACATTGCTTTAGTATTTTTGCTGACATTTTCTTTATCAAGCACATCTGTTTGTGGTCGAAAGATGCTTATTCCTATTTTCTTCAATCTACAGCAGCCTAGAAAACTGCCAAAAGGAAGGAAGAAAATGAGACATTCTTCCAAGAATAATGCTTCTTTTTTTTAATTGTTACTTTTCTTGATCAGTTTTCTTTTTTGCTTTTGTTGAAAGAGAAACATGTGGGGAACATGCACCATGAGATCTTGTCTATTTCAAGAAGTTTAGTTTAGGTTCAGATTGATAGTACATTAAAATGTTAGCATTACACATTAAATTGTGAACTATGAGATTGTCATTCTCCTTATTAGAGTAATAAATATAAGCCTAAGTGTTGGCTCTATGTATTGGTGTCTTTATCTTTGCAATAATTTGAATAATCAAAAGTTACATCTATGGTTTCATGTATGCTAGCAGCTATGACTCCATAATGAAAAAATGCTAGCAAACTAGCCACAGGCAGAGTAGCTCGTTGACATTTCTATACAATAACCTGATTGTTTAGTTTTGGCTTTCAAAAGTGATCTAAACGTAACATGTCATATTAGATCACCATGTAAGGTACCTTACCCTTCCTCTGCATTATATCCACCTGCCTATAGGCTCTTCTTTACCAGATGTGCACGTGTATGAGTGCTCACACACACAAACACACAGCATTGTAGACTGCTGTACTTGGATTAGTCCCCACAAAGTACAGCCATCATCAAAGCAAGGTCAAACTTGAGACAGTCCGAAGTCGGCAGCCTGGGTCAAAGGGTCTTCAAGTCCTTCTGGAAGCTAGGTCAAAAGGTTAGTATGGAAGCATTTTTGAGATCAGCTGGTTTTAGGAAACATTGAATTTATCAATAGCTTGATCACATCACCAAAATAGTCACACCATTGCCAAGAATCTCTGAGAGGCCCACTTATCCCGATTAACTCTTCTCTCAGGCTGCCCAAGCAATATATTTCACTCTTTCCTTCCTTTCCTCTGGGAATGTTGCAATCCTTTAGGCTCTAAGCAGCCTGCCAGCCTTAGATCTTGTTATACCTATGAGTACTGACACAGTAATAGTGCTGAGCCTTAGTCTCAGGTTTCTTCTGTGCCATGGCCTTTTGAGCGAGTTCTTGCACTTTTGCCTTTCAGTCCAGGTGCATAGCAACTGTGCTGTTATTCAGAGTTGTCTGACATTTTTAATGTGGTGCCTTTTAAACCTCAACTCTGTGTTCCCACTTTTAGGCAATAGCTTCAGATTTTGTTTGACCTCACTAGACCAAAGACAATATATAATTTTAAATATCTAAAATGGTTTCTGATTTTTTTGCTTTGGCACGGTCTAATGATTTGACTTCTGATTTTCAGGTGCTCAGAATAGGCAATACTGCAATCCAGCTCTAATTAGCAGCAATTTACACACATTTATATTTCTACATAAACCTATTCTATAAAACATGTGCCTTCTCAAATGAGGACTGTACTTTTATAATTTTTCTTAATACTTTTTGCACTATTTTAGCCATATCTATATAGCTGTGTACAGTTATTACAGACTGTATCATCCATCAATTCAATGCCAGATGGAGGTCTTCAAAAAATCATACCAAATATTATTTAACCTCATTGCTTTATAAATAGCCATTTGCAGTGAAGTAATTTAGACCCCAGAAATGTCACTGCAAAATAATACACTCTTTAGCTCTTAAACAAGAGCACTCTGTCATGTCTACAGCTTCAATCTATTAAAATTATATATCCTCCAAAGCACTTGTTTTGCCTTCTTCTGCCTCATCTTATATCCCTCAGTGACAGAATATGGAAAGAACTTAATTTCTCTTTGAGGTTTGTATTAATTCATTATGGGAAATGTCAATTTGGTCTCTGCTGTGAGTAGGCCTCTGATGACAGCATAAAACTGAACCTTATGCATGGAATTTGGAGAGGAGGAGAACAGATGCAACAATGTGCCATGTTTGTTCTTGATTTGCTTTATGCTATGCTCTCTAAAAGGCACAATGACCAGCAGCAGAAGCAAGCTGACATTCTTCTGGTCTTCAGTAACTCACATGAATCAGAGAGCATGCTCTGGGTCAAGGGGTTCCCTTCTGTGTCTTACCTGAGAGCAAAGAGTGTCTCTGAAAAAAACCAGCAAACTGTGATGAAACTTATGGGGCAAGCAATGTGAGAAATCCAACAAGGAGACTTCAGCAAGAGCAGTGCTTCCTGAGGAGATAAGGGTTAAAGATACATGGGGAAAGGGAAGGGAAGAAAGGAAAAAAAAAAAAAAAAAAAAGAGAGAGAAAAAAAAGAAGAAAAAAGAGAAAGAAAGAAAAAAGAAAACTTCCTTTTTCTCAAGAGAGGTTTGCATTGAGTTTGATTCAAGAAGCCCTTGAAAGTTATTGGATTCAGAGCAAGGCTCAAAAAAGCAATGATACAGGGGGCCAAGGAAGACTTGTTTTGTATTCTCTTACTTTTATTGCCTTACTTAGGCAGGCCTCACTTGTCTCTTTATAAAAGTCCATTGTTTCAATCTGAACTAAAATAAACTAGAATTTAAGAGTTAGCTGGATATTTTTTGGCATGCTTGCCATAAGAACAATATCTACCTCAAACTCCTTGCTGACTCACAGTCCTTTCCCTGAAGTTAACTCTGTGTATCCTGAAAGCTACAAGAAATAGCAAACTGGGAGACAAAGAAAATTAATTGTAGCTATTTCAAAAGCAATTACTATGAACCTAAAATTCACACATATAAGGAATGAATTATAATTTTCATCTGTAAATAAAGGAAATACAAAACTCACAATGATATTTTGGTCTTTGATAAAACAGAACACTCTGCATCCTTAAAACTCTGACTAATTGCTCAAGTGAAGTTTTAAACCTTTGAACTGTGTAACCCCTACTGACACAAAGCAGCTCTCTGTCACCTTTGGGTAGTCAGACTACAGGAAGATGGTTTGTGAAGATGATGCTGCAAGCATGATAAGAGATGTAAAGATTTATCTCACGGTATCAGTGTCTCCTTCCTCAGGACTCAAGCACATGTCTGGAAGTGGTTATTATTTTTAGAACACTATCATCTTTCTAAGAGACAATGGCTCCTTATATTTCTCCTTGGAGAGAAGGGAAGAAAAATACAGCAATGTATTCTAGAACCTTATGCTAAATCTCCTTGGAAGTAATTTTTCTGGGTCTGTATTTAGAGACTTAAACCAAAGCTTACATATGAAAGCACAGAAAGAAATGAGAAATTCAGTCTACCTCCTTTGCCCCTAGCTCTGTGGGACAGCTGTGTTAAAATGCAGCAGGGTGAAGAGTAGTTGAGTATGGTGATTAACAGGCAGTGCTGAAATGTGTTGCTTCGTTGTGTTTGGGAGACACACCTGCACCTGCTAAAAAAAGGATCATGAAGTGGGTGGCATGATAAAACAGTAAACACATCAGATTCTGAAGCAATATTCAATATTCCTGGGAGAAGGAGCCACTCTAAACTGAAGGTAGTAGGAGGCACAAGAGTTAAAGACCAATTTGAAGTGCAAGAGTTAAAGCCTCAGGAAAAAATGGAAACCAAACTTCAGTTGAAGAATATTTTAGGAATGGCAACTATGTCTGTGAATAACCAAATAACCCATGTCTAGTGGCTGTGTGCTATATTCTCCTACTGATAAGTGAAAACAGATAAACAGCAAGTGCTCTTGTTGAATCCACAGATCATAGCTAAACCTAAAATTATGTTGCTCACTTTGGGACTAGGAAAAATTGAACACTAGAAAGTTCAGTTCCACTTCCCTTTTGTGGGATTTCTGAACAAAGGTTTGAGAGGGTGTTCATTTATTAACCCGAAATTTTGAATTGGTTAATTTTTCCTGATAGTCAAATCCTGGTTAATACAAAGGCAACGGTATCTCTGTTTATTAATATAGGCTGAGAGAAAAAGCCTTCCAGATCTTAGGTCTCTTTAAGTTTCTTGACTCTATGTTTTCAGACTGAAAGCATCCATATAAATATTTGCTTCAGACTGAATAATTTTGGACAGTTTCAGCCAAATTAATTTGGGAATTCTGATGACCTTTTATTTAGTCCATTATGTATTCAAGTAGATACATCCATTTGAAAAGAAGGAATTTGATAGGAAGCAGACTGCTTGGCAAACTCTTGGCTTTCACTAGGTCTTTGGTTTGTTTTTTTATGAAAACAAATAATTGTCATATTAACATCTAGTTAAAATCTGGATTATAATGTAGATAAAGAAGGTGGCAAGACTAGGGTTATAAGGACATATCAGTGTTTTTGTAGCTCTGGTAACTTTAACTCTGTATTTGAAATAATATTCTTGAATGTATTTTGTTTGTTCAAATATCACATTTGGTTCAACATCTCTGGACAAGCTTCTGAAGTAATGTCACACCTTAGAACAGGTGAACAGGTAGATATAAAGCTGAGATATTTATTAGACCAGGAATATTCAGTTACTGAATAACCCTTAGTAAGAAAATGCTTTCTGGTTTAGGAAGTAGCAGATTTTTATATTTAGTAGAAAAACTTGCCTTTGTTATCTTAAAAATATTCAAGATATAAATGACTAATATAATCTCTTAAAAAAAAATAAAGTACAATTCCAAAAGGTTCAATATTAACTATTTTAGGGTATTAAGTGGCACAGTGGTGCTGCTACAGATCTAGGGAATCTCTTTCATATGATCTCCTAATCTTCATCCTGTCCAACACTGCAGGAATTAAAGATAGTCTAATTCATATGAGATGAACTTGGTGGGGATCATTTCCCACTTTCAAATGCAAACATACTATCATACCTTTCATGAAAAAATATCCCTTTTCAACTGTAATTCTTCAATTATCAGTTTCAGAAGGCCTGAATAATAAACTTGATTTCTGCTGGGCTTTTTAAGACACTCCCCAAGAAGCAGCAAATGCTTCATATTATGCATTGTAATTAAAAACAAATAAAAAACCCAAAGAAATGCCAAAGCAAACCAAAAACAAAACCCCAAACTAACAAAAAAGCCACCTTACCTATAAATGCTACAAATGCCATCATTCCTACAGGTGCTTTGAATAGCAGAACAGAAAAAATTAGGAGAATCCAAAAGAAGGAATTTTATTTTTAATATTTTTAATTTGGCATCAGATTTTTGACTTCTGTCAGTAAGCCATGAAATGAAATTGAAGTTGTTACTCAACCCCTGCTCAACAGACAGTCAGACAGCACAGGAGAAAGTCTAACAGGGCTGTGCCACAGCTGTCTCTAGACAGCTGCAGGCCAGGCCACAGCTGCATTCCCTGTCTGCCCAGCAGGTCCTTGGAGAAGCATCTCGAGGTGGATGATTCCCATTGTGGATTTCTGCAGCTCATGGACCTCAGCAGCTGAACAGCTGATTGTTGGAGGCAGAATAACTATATGTAAAGCACAGTCTTTTTAACAGCCTCAGATTCTTTTTATTTCTTATTGCTCAAGCCTAGAAATGGAAGGGAAATAAAAGCTATTAAAAAATGCCTGTCCAAAAACATCTAGGCCACGAAATCTTCCAAATCCCTTTTATTATTTGACTTTTTCTCCTTGGGAACCATGTATTTAGCACTGTATTGCTGTTTTGGGTGCTAGCATGGAAGACCAGTGTACCTGTGTTCCAAATCCCAGACTGTGGGTAATACAACCATGCCTGATACTGTTCAGCAGCCAGCAATCCACTTTGTAAATGCCTGCTTTTGGAATATTTTGGGTGTTTTGTGATACTTAAGTGCCACTTTTGGGTTAAATATAAATTAGAGCATCTTGTTTGCAGCAAACTCAGAGAGAGCAATGTGCTTCCAAATGTTTTCTGTCAAAGTAGATGAGATATGATGCAAGGAGACTTTTAATAAAATATTTGGTTCTAGTTAAAAATAGCAAAGGCAAACACACTGCTCATCAATGATGGGATAAACTGTAAATGATAACTTTCAGCAGAGTAATAGAGCATAGCAAACAAAGAAGAGCAGCAGAGGCAAGTAAAAACAGAATAACTTTGAAACTCTACTGATTAAGATGCTAAAGTAGTTTCCAATGTTTATTACAAAAAAGCTAATTAAAGAGTTTACATTTTATCATGCACAGTAAAGAACTCCTGACAGGCATTGTTATAATATGAAATGCTGTAGTCTCCAATACAGTTTAATTTAGAGCAACAACAAAGAAAGGAAAAAGAAGAAGAAATAAAACAATTGAAATGTTGCAAGCAGACTGAGGTAAGCTCAGGGGATGCCTTTCAGAAAACTGTTTGGTAGAAGCAATGCAAACTCAGCCACTACCCTGGGAATAATATTTTTCCTGAAATTGTTTCAGATTGAAGTGTTTATAGGAGGTTTATTTAGGTTGAAGAAGCCACTGGCTAAAAGATATAACAATTTATCAAAGGCTAATCACACTGATTATGCAAGAAGATCTACAGGTGCTGGTGCAAACCATTCACTGGAGAATTAGTGATTTATGCATCATTACTGATCATAGCAACAGATGTCTATAGTCCCATCAGTTAATATTAACTTGTTAATAAATACCTTTATCAAACATATTCAACTATAAAAAATTTTGACATATCTTTTATGGATGTGCTAATTTCTTTCAAACATGTTTTTGCCTGACAGAGCCTGGTTTCACTCTTGCCCAGTTTCTTGATAATGCACAATGATAGACTACACATATAATGATTTTAAACCAGTCGAACATTGTTTGTTTATCTTAACTACACTATTTTGTTATATTTGCAGATTTGAGGCTGAGAAGTTGGTTCTACTTTTGGCTAGTAATTTTTCTGCAGGTGCTATGAGAAGGCAATTTTTTCTTGTCATTAGCGGCCCTAAGGATCTCCATATTTTATTTCCCTGGCAGTCAGATGTATGAGCTGTTACAGAGGACAGAGCTGTGGTACAGAACACAGAATATACCCTGCTCTGACTCATTTTCTGTCACTGATACAACTGTATGATTTGCTTGCTTAATGTTTGACTTTGTGTCAGGCTTGGAAGAAAATTAATTGGCAGAGAATGAGCTCAGATAAGGTGGGAGCATGAAGGACCACAAAAACTTAATCATGATGTTTCTCGCAGTGTGCGTTGAGCAGGAATTCCCCATCCCTGGTTCAGCATATCATATGATGGAAGTTCTGGGACACTAGACTTCTGCTGGAATCTCCTGGATCCCAGACAGTGCAACTATTATAGCCACATGATATATGACCATAGACATATCAGTTCTTCTTTCAGACTTTATGTTTCAAATTAGTCAAAATTAATCACTCCAGGGACCAGTATAACCTAGTGCCACAAGCAAGCATTTCCACTTTACTTCCACTTCATTTTATATATGAAAAGGTTTCCTCACATAAATGGAAATTAACACACCACCATTTTATTAGGTAGACTTTCTTCTGTTTCTAAGTTTCTCTTCCCTTAATCTTTTCTATTGTCTCTAATGAATAAAGGTCTTTTATTCTTTCTCTAAAGTCTGTACTGTCTTCTTGTCTCTGTTAGCAGGCTGTACGTATCTCTGTAAACAGCAATGTTTATCTTTTCTTCCATCACCCAAAACATTGCTGTTATAACTTGTAGATTGAATAATCAAATTTATTCTACATTGACTGCTTGAAAAAGTTAGGTTCTCATGTGAGTGTTTGGCTGTGAAGTGATATTATTCACACCAGACTATCCCAGATCTCTGGTGTTTTCCAGACATAATTCACAAAGTTTGAATTTGCATCTGTAGTCTCCTAAGTAACATCTTTCTCTACCTTGTTCAGGTACTGTAACATTGTTGGGACACTCATGTGGGTAGGATCCTCTCTTTACATTTTTATTGACTGTAGAAAAAAAAATATATTTTATTCCAATGAAGCTCTAGTCAGGAGATGGCCACAGCATGGTGCAAAGTCAATGTCTTCTCTTAGTCTTTTCAGTGACTTGTATTTGGACCATTTCTCTTGTGTTTGTATGGGAAACTAAATGCTCTCCTTCTGGAAAAAACACTCATATCTCTCAACATTTCCTCTACTCTTGGGCACTGCATTCTGCTGTCCTGACATTCCTGCTAGCTTGCACCATGGGTACCTGGTGTTACCAATTCCTCACTGTGCCAGCACTGCTGTCAGCATTTATTAAGGGTGCTCTGCACCACCAACACCAGAGATTATGGATTCACTGACTATTTTTCCCCACTGTCAAACATGGAGTTTCATGCTCTTGTTTGTTGTGAAATGCCCTCTCTGATTTGTTGCTTAGGGCTTAATCCTAAATCCATTAGAATCAACAGAAATTTGTTCCTGTTGTCTCAATTAATTTCAGGGTATTTTGTCTGTATTTAGAAAGGTGCTCATATTGCTTTTGAAAATTTGCTTTCTACTTGATGACTGTAGTATATAAATAAAAATTTCATATTTATTCATGTCTTTATTTTCCTAAGCATACTTATGAGAAAAATTGGATGAGTCTTCATGCAACACTGGGTTTAAGTATACCCATTTACTGGGTTGTATTTTAAACAACATAATTTCCTTTACTCCTTCTCTCTCTTGCTGTTTGCTTACATTCTTCTCCATTCATATTAACCATATCATCATTTTACATGAAAGGAAGATTTTCTTTAACACTGGGCTCATAAAAATAAAAATTAATACAATGAGTGAATATCACTGAGACCAAATTTTTCTCAACTAAGCTTTAACACCAGTTCAGGCTACCTACAGTGAGCTGTGATAGAAGACAGAAATGACACTTCAGGCAGCTTTCTAAGGAATTAAAATCATTCCTCTTGCTGTACTGTTGTTGCACAGGGCCACCAGGTTAATGGCAGAGAAGTTTTATAGCACACAGAATTCACTGGCTGCAGAGGACGAAAAGCTCATGAGCAGGGCTGTAACCCGTGGATTTGTGTGCTGGTGCTAAGAATCCACAGGTGCACTGCTCAGCAGAAGAGTGACAGCAGCTTTTTGAGCTGGACCATACTAGAATATGAAAAATATTTTGTCTCCAATGGTGGCTGTGGTTAGATTTGCATTTGCTTGGCTATTTTTGAGAGGAGTTTAATTTTTTTTAAGTATTGGATTTCATTAATATTATTAAAATAATATTAATCAAGCTCATAATACCTTTTAAATTGATTTTTTATTAATCCAAGAACTTTTGTTTTAGATTTTGCTACATTGGCAAGAAAAGCATAACTGTTGCAATCTGCCAAGAGAATATCTTTATCTCAGTTCAGAATCTATTGTATTTGTTCCTATTGACTCCATGTCTTTAAGCAAGGAGGTGTCATTCCCAGTGACTCTCCATACACAGGCATGATTTGATTATGAATTGCAACCCAAGACAATGCCACTTTGATTTTACTCTTATTTTTCCTTTCAGGACCATTTCCACAACTTTTACATCTCTCCCCAGACAGGCAGAAACTCTGAGGCACAATTAGACTTGAAATTAGACTTGAAAAATATTTTAAAGTATTATTTATAATATTTAAAGTATTTCAAAGTTAGAATATTTGTCACAGACTCAAATGATAGACATCTAATAATTCACCAGGGGCTTTGCTTATAAACACACCCCTATGTTATCTTCAGAGCTCAAGATTATTATTATTTTTTCTTATTCTTTTCATTCCTATACTTAAAACAGAAACACATTTCCTCCTAGAAAATGCTGACAGCATATCTTGGTATCTCAAGGCAGAAAGGTTGCTTTCCCCCAGGCAGTGTGCTGGCAACTTTCACATGGACATACATGACTGAGCTGCCTATAGGCACCCTTGCTTTCATTGCTTCCATAATTCAATATGTTTAAGAACAGCCATGCTAACAAACATTAGAACGAGAAATGGGAAGTGAAACTCTACAGAATTGAACTTTAGAAATGCAGTACAACTCAAAGAAGGCAGCGTAGAGTAAAAGTACAGGTGGGATTTGTCATGAAGAAATAAGACCTCTTCTAAAGCTAAGAAGTTACTACTTGCAATCAAAGTAGTAAGCACTGCTTAAAATAATATAGCAGAGATTTTCCTTATGCTTTTTAACATGTGATTTGTTAGTAAATCTTTAATAAATTATCACAAATATTATATTAAATATTAAATATTATCACAAATAATTTCCTGATTGCTACCCTTTTCTATATCTAACTAATCCATTCTGCGCCACACACAAAAGCACTGAGTGAGCTACAACAGACTTAAGCATATGTTCTGAGTCAAATAGATTTTTTGATCTCTTAAACAAGTTTGGATTACAGTAAAAATGCAATTAAAAAAATACATTTCCAAGCTGCCAATGGTAAAATTCATTCATATGAGCAAGATTTTCACTGTTGTGTGGCTGTAGAAGGAAAAGACATAATATATATGGGAGAAATAATTTTACTTGGGTTACTACCTGAATTTTTATTATTAATTATAATAGTTTGAGAATTAGTCAGTTTATGGTTAAGAAATGCAGATGATTAAGTTTAAGGCAGAGCTGCATGAGATAAAAGGTATACAGGCACAACTCAGTATGATTCCTTAAGCACTTAGTGAACTGATAGAGGACAGGACAACAGAAAGATGAACTGAGTTACAGAGACACTATTCCTCTCAGTATTTGACAAGAAACTATCTGTGGCGGAGGTAATTCTGAAATACGATTACTAATGCAGTCTGGTAAAGAAAGCCATAAGAAGGACATTATGTTTCTTCTCACCATATAGTTGATGAAAAAGCAAAGAACATGAAGATATGCAGGAGCTCGGAATTTCCATGTGCATTTTGACCTCTTTGAGAACATTTCTTTTGAGATCTTTTGAATGCAAATGTACTGTGTGTGATGGAGATGACTTGCATTTGAGCAGACATATATATAGCTCTAGTGGGCAAGTATTGTTTTGGTTTTTCACATATGTCTGATGGTACACCAGAGCCACATGATGGTGCGATTGCAAAATTTGAAGCCAGCTTGAAAGCTTCAGCTGATGATTTATTTCATTACAGAGGATGTGCTCTCTTCTTTTATTGTTTTTCTGTGCAGAACATGACACTAAGATTTGACAAACTCTGAGAGAATTTTGTCTGTCCATAAAGGAGCTGAAAGATCACCTGTGACTGTGGAATGTGTTTTTCCCACATACATATTTTACAGAATGTTCTTGATAATGCCTTGGAAAAGATCTTGGAAAGTGGAAAAGATCTGATATGATGCTTTAGGACTAGCTTAACAAACAGATTTATTACAAATTGCTACATTTTGTGAAGTAACAAAAAAAAATGTTACAGGGAATAATCAGTAGCTCTATTTCACCAGACATTCAAGATGCATTATAAAAAGCACTGATTCAATTATTTGCATTCTAATGTACTGAGGAGCTTCCTGCAGTCTATTTCATAAAACCCTTCATTATACGTACAAATCTGCTGTTAAACCCTAGCTACAATTATGCATTTTCATGAAAATCATGGTATTTGCAAGCAAGTGTAGAAACTAAGATGGTTGAGGATTTTGTTCATTATGTAGCGATTAAAAATTTTTTAAATATTTCAAAACATCTAAATCTGTGCTATCTAACCATGACATCATTGAGCAAGTCTTATTACTGACGCTAGCCTGCATAGGAAGAATATGAATATCTCAGATGCAGTAAACCATTAAGGGTTTTTTTTTCAACCTAAATGATTCCATAATCCTGTGACTATTTCCATCAGTGTACTGACAATATATGATAACAGTTGCATGGAGCTTTACTTTTTCCAGTGCAATAGCTCATCTTACTAGAAGAAGCTTTCAGTTGTTACATGAGCTCAAATTGTAAGACTTACACACTTACTTCGCTCTGCAATAATATCAGATATGTGCATATTATAGTTTTTGGTGTGTTTGTTTGCATCTCATTTGGCACAGAATTTATCTAGTGAAATACAGTCCTTATATATTACTAATATACAGTAGTATAACACCAGCAAAGCACGAGACAATATTCTGTCTAATTGTTTTGATCAAACATGACATAGACTTTGTACTCGCACTAGACACATATTTCTGCAAGTTACAGCTTTCACAGTACTTGCTTTCATTTTTCTGTAATCCTGTCTGTTTCAGACCCTGAAGAATGCAGCACAACCGTTTCAGTTTTCAACCTGTCAAGACTTTGCACAAATGATTTGTCAAGAAAAAGTCTAATTATGTCTGGCTTAAGGCTTCCATGTTAAACAGGAACAATTGCAGTGACTGTGAAAGAACCACCTCCTGGCACTTGAGCAAAATGTGAAAGCAGCATGATTGTCCTGCCTTGTTTCTTTCCATCAACACCCTGTGGTCAGAAAAAGAAACTACCAAATACTTCACTTCCATTTCTATGGGTTTCTTGTGACTGGCAGCACCTTGGCATTTGCCTTGTACTGTATGTGAGTCATACTGCCAGGGCAACAAGAGAGCCTGTTGAATACAAAGTCTGAAACTAAGCAGACATCAAGCCAAGAGCTGCTACAGCAGCAATCAAGCAGATTAGCTTAAGTAATTCTGATGAGCATGTTAAAGCTCAAAATGAATGAGAATGTTTCGAGGAAAACCATAAATCAAGCCATGCATAAGTGATCTGGTGCTGTGAAACACTTTATGTAACACACCTATTAACTGTATTTTTTCAACATCCTGATATATTTGCAACCATTTATCTTACTTTATTTTTTCATTTCAGAAATATTACTTCTCGTTCCTTTCCAATAGAGTCTACCAACAGCACCAAAACTTATGGTTTTTTAATTGAGGATCAGATCCAAATGAAACTGGTGGTTTCATCACCAGTATTGGTGAAAGTCTTCCAGAGACATTGTGTCTGGGTGTTTTGAAGCAAAATCCTGTGAAAAAAATGCTGATACATAGCAAGCAAAGAAATGTATGGCAAAACCACTGAACACAAACAGATTGCTCCTGTGGAAATTTGGCCTACATTCAAAAAATGACTGCTGCCTTGGGGGCCTTCATTTTATGATGGTGGTCTCAAAACAAATCAAAATGTCTGCTGAGTTTTTCAAAGGACTGATCACCTACACCCTGAAAACTGTTTTTAATGTCTTTAATGTGTCTTTAAGCCAGCAAGACCACATCACAGAAGGTTATCCTAGCCAGAGGGAAGGTTTACCACAACTAAATTGCTAACAAAACCTGGAATCTCACTTTGCCTCCTGCCTTGTGAATCTGCCCTGACACAGCAAAGTTCAAAACTCTCGAGTAACAACAGTTTGTTCTTACCCTCCTGCATCTGCTTGTTAACAGATCTCACTAATCTGTAACTGGACAGTGCCTAGAAGAACATCAAGGGTCTTATAGGCACCATTTTGTGTCCTAGGAAAATATGGGCTACTAGGAAGATTAATTCACCCCTTTTTATGATCAGAAACTCACTTCATAATTGACCTGCAGAAAAGCAGGGACAAGGGACATACCAAAATACTGGAGAAAAAAATGTGGCTTTGTCATTTTTTGTAAAGGAAATAAAATAAACTCTATAAAAGATAGAGCCTCATAAGAGCAGGCACTTAAATTGAAATTTCATAGACTGACATTTCAGAATGTTGACAGAAGCCTCTGCAGACTGGGAGAATTTCTGAGGCAGGATACCTTCTTCATACTGAGCAAGGTAGTGGCTTCTGTTTTTATGGAAAACTTTCTGGAGTTTGGTGTTGTAATTTCCTGTATAGATATGGTATCACTGATTTATACCATAGGCCATTTGTGATCAGCATTAATTTACTGAAATCTCCTCAAATGTTCCCAATGATGACCTGGAATGAGTGGAATGAGTAGCTGACAAGTGATTCTCAAAGACAAGTGTCAGTACTTGGTTTATGCATGATCTGAGCACAACAGTGAGGTTCATCACAATTAAAAACCCAACAAAAATCTCTGTTAGTCTTTCAATACAATAATACTGGGTGACAAACTCATAGATTTTCATGCAACCAAGTATATTGATCAGAATACCAAGAAACAGCCTTTATGACTCCAACATTCTGGCATACCCCCTCAGAACAACTAATTGATATGTTTGTGTCTCACCAGATGTGTTCCCATGCATTTCTGCTGCTGAGTATCAGCATGTGTACCTGGTGAATGTGAATTAGTGTTTTATTCATCAAGTTACAATATAGAATAGAGCATTTCACTCAGTGCTTCAAATCATCCTCTGTGCAAAATTTACTTGAAGGTACTGGATTAGGTCCTGCATTAGGGAATTGAGGTACTGGGTGTGGAAGGACCTGAGTTATTTTAGGGTTGATCTGGTGGCTGGGCTTAAAGTGCTCAAATGGAGCTCTCCTTCAGGCAATATAGACTCAGACATATGATGTTCAATCCCTTGCTTAACTGCTCATGAGGAGCAATTTCTAGAGTTTGTTTTAGGAATCAATTATAATCAAGAAGGGTGCCTGCTTGAAGGGTACAGAAACATCAACATTTCTAAGTCCAGTACTTACTGTGCAAAGTCCACATTGATATTCCATACAGTGCATTTGTTAGATTTATGCTTTCACATCCCAATATGCTGCACATTAAGAAGCTCTTAGAGTATGACCAAAAAGAGTTATGCTTTGTTAGACCTCCAGTGATAGCTGAGGAAGTTCCATACAGATTATCATAGTGAAGATAAAAAGCCTGTGAGAGTGGCTGAGGAGACTGCTGCCTTCTTGGAATAAAAAAACAAAGAAAGCCAAGGATTCATTTCTCAGTGCTCACCTAGAAAGGGATTGAAGGGTCAAAACCAGTGCAAGTAACACATACAGGTATTCCAAGCTCTCCGCAAATTTGGCACTTTGGCCAGGAATAAAGAATGATAATCAGGAACCTTTCTTCCATTTTCTGCAAAGGAAACCTGAAGCTACTAAGATCACAGAGGGAACCATTATTACCTTCTCAAAACAGATGAGCCACAGGACTGATGAAACAAAGGCACTTATCATATTCAAGTAACAGTACTTCACGGAATACCGAGTTTTAAGTTCTCAAGAGATGTATTTCTGGTTCTTGCTCCCTTTCTAAATGGAATTTGTAATTAGTATTGTGATTAACAGAAAAGGAATTCTTGAGTTTTCAGATGATTTTCAGAAAAAGTTATGTGGAAAAAAGAAAGGTACTTTTTCTCCTACCAAATCTACAGACCATTTTTTTGGATGTCTTTACATTTTAGCAAAGCAATTTCAACTTTAAGGAACCCTATTGTCTAAGGGCAAGCTCCTTCTCTGTAACAAAGCTCTTGTAAGGACATGTCCATCACAAAAGCAGATTTACATGATTTTGCTCAAGGTTTTTAAAACTTAAACCACTTAATTCAAAAATGCTTGGGGCAGTAACTGTATTTTTGAGAAAGGCATGTAGATACTCCTGATTAGTTATGATTACTTGGATTGCCTCTTGATATGTTTGAATAATTAGGTGAAATAAACAATGGCAGGAAAGAGGGTTTGCTGTTCTCAGAACAGGGTAACTGCCTTGCTAACCCCAACTTCTTCCCTCTACTCGCATGTCAGGCAAAAGCCTTGTCATAGCTCAGCTGCAGTCAGACAAGATCCTTCAAAGGTCTGTGTTAGTAACAAAAATACTTCTAGACCATTCAACAGCACACAGAAGATAGAAAGAATAGGACACAAATGTCACAGAACATAAAGCCTGATAATTGTTTATGGGAAGAAAGCCACAGGACATTGTTTCTCTGCAATGGTTCTGGGGAGCATGGGAATTTGCTTAGTGTGCCTTATATAAACCATGTTTATTATGAAGCATGGTTTGGCTAATATGAAAAGGAAGAGATAAAGAATTTCATATTTATTTGTACTTGGTTTGTTTTTTAAAAATTTAATCCTGATCTGTGTCCAATTCCATGTTGATTTAATTACTTTTTTCCCTCACTACCCTGTATTTCTGTGGAAGAAGGCACCACACATGTCTTTGGGGTGTTACAATGCCTGCACAGTGTCCAGTAAATCTGATGAAGAGAAACTTATTCTAAAATACAAAGAAGAGTGGAAGAATTTATTTGATTATAATGCATTTCATAAACATATTCTTTACAAGAAAATGTTATTAGATCCAATTGTAGTTATTTAACTTAAATGAAACAATGTATGAAAGGACAAAAGAGAAAAAGAAGTATTTGATAATGTGTGTGCAACATCATCTACTCAGGAATCTCATTTTATTATATGCCCTTATCTCAAGAAGTAAATTTTGGAAATTCTGTTTGAATTATTTATCCTAAGAAGTATATATCTCAATTTTAAATTGCAGTTGCTCAGAATCTTCACTTGCAAGCTCCTGGAAACATTTGTGTCATCTTCTTATTGAAATAATGAGATACAATATTTTAAAGTACATATATTTTTATGGAACAAAATATGGTTTTGGGCCTGTCGTATGGCAGGGTGCTCATCTTTGACTCAGTTATGTAAAATTTCTATAAACAGTGGAGGAAACAATAACAAAAAAGACTCTTAACAGAAACGGGAATAACAAGTTTCAAAGTGCAGATGCATATCTTGGAAATGTATCTTCTGAAAAGTCTCTTCTTAGCAACTGAAAAGATAAATGATCTTCATTGAGAGCTTTCTAGCCATTTATCATTTCTGTAATATTGGTCACTTTTCTGAGTGAAACTGACTTGTGAGCATATGGTACAGAGCCCTCAATTAAACAAGGAGTTTAAGGACTTGCTGAGCTTTCAGGAAGTGAATAAAGTAAAAGACAGAGGTGGCCTATTTGACAAAAATCCACTGTCAAATTATCCTTCTTCGTCCATGTACATGATTTAAGCCATAAACATAAGTCTTTGAAGATCTGTATCAACCTTATAGCTGCACACCACCTCAGTTACAGGTATGTGTGGGCTCTGAATGCTCACTCCTTATGCAAGGTTTCTTCAAAGGTAAAAGCAATTACCTCAGATTTACATGAGATAGTAGTTCTATTTGGATATGATTAATACAGAGAATTTTAAAAATCTTCAAGATATTTTCTTATTTATTTATAGTTGTATTTACCTGAATAAAAGCTGAATCTATAATATTTTAAATATAATATGTTAGCTTCTTTAAAAATATATAATCATATTATCTGATAAATTGTTGTATTATTAAATAATTTCAAATCCACACTGCTTATTGCTATGGTGCTTCAGTTTTCTTTTATGTGGTAAAACAACTGAATGCATTGTCACGTATGCACTTCATGGACTTTCTGGCTTGAAAAGGAAGGGAAAGGAAAAGGAATCCAGCACAAAAAAGCCTTCTTTCTCAATGAGCAGTCCAGACTTGGTCTATGGTTTTCAGTTTCAGCCCCGAAAGCTTACTAGCTTGCAGAAAATTTCTGGAATTTTCTCAACAACTGCAAGCCTGAATCATCAGGCTGTAACAATCAAAAACATTGTCACAGAACACAGTCATCAGACCCCTTTTATGTATAGAATGTGCAGGTTGGTCTATTGTTGCTTTAGACAGAAACTACATAAGAAGTTGGAGAATCCAGTGTGCCTGGATTGACCCTTGATACTCCAGCCTTCTTTTTTAAATCACTCTGATGAATTTGTGGACAAGAAATGCTGTAGACTCCATTTCAGTAGTTTACAACAAAACTGTGTAGAGGGCTCCTGGTAGAACCCTATTGCCTAGAGAACTTTGGCTCAAAAAATGTCTTTCCAAATGTAGACATTCTCCCAAACCTAGTCTTGAGTAAGTGACTTTAAAAAAGAAAAAAGAAAAAATCAATTAAAAATTGATGCATTTGTAATAAATTTTTTCAAGTCTTAGAAAAACTAGGCTGCTGCTACCTATTTCAAGTGATCCAATATCACTGAAGTAGATTTGTCTGCTGCTGCAGCAAGGGCTGCAGATAACTGAGAAGCCTCTAAACTTAGCTAGAGATGAGTCAGCATAGTTATATTTCACTCTCTGGCATAGCATGCTGACATGTAATTATAGCATTTTGATAGTGGGTTGCAATGACTCAGTGCATTGGATGGTGAAACACAGCAGTATCCCAGATTTGTCCTTTGAAGAGTGCTAGCTCCTAAGAGTCCTGTAAATCTCAGCTGTAGTTTTCCCATTGATTTCATTTTTGTGCACAGGTGATGTGGTTTAACCTCAGCCAGCACCTAAGTACCATGCACCTGCCTGCTTACTCCCTGCTCCCAGTGAGACAGGAAAAAAAAAACAACTTGTGGGTTGAGATAAGAACACCCTAATAATTGAAACAAAGTAAAATATAATAATAAAATTTAAAAAAATAAATAAAAAAGAGAGAGAGAAAGAGGAGAGAGAGATTAAACCCAAGGGAAACAGGTGATGCACAGTACAGTTGCTCACCACTTGATGACTGATGATTAGCTCATTCTCAAGCAACAATCAGCTCCTCCTGAACTTCCCCAAGTTTATATACTGGGAATATCCCTTGCCCAGTGCAGGTCAGCTGTCTTGGCCATGCTCTCTCCAGGGTTTTTGTGTACCTCCTCACTCTGAGAGCATGGGACACTGAAAAGTTTTTGATTTTAGGTTAAGCATTGCTGAGTAACAATTAAACCATAAGTGTGCTTCCAATATTATTCTCATAGTAAACCAAAACCTAGCTCTGTACCAGCTGCTAGGAAGAAAATTAACTCTATCCCAGTCAAAACCAGAACAGCAGGCTAGTGAGTTTTTGAGAAAACACTGAAATAAAAACTGAGTAACCATGTGCGGATTTAATTATTTTCGTAATAATGACAGTCTGTATGATACAAGCTTACCTGAAGCCTTGAGATGTTGTAATGCAAAGTATCAGCAACCTCTATCCAGAATAACAAAAAGCCTTGTTAATATCCAGGTCTCATTTAATGCTATAAAGTATTAAATATCAACCCAGAATTATTTGTTAGGGAAGCCAAAGAAATCCAGACTTTATAAATTAGTTTTCTCTATATAATATTAACTGTGCATGTATATCTGAATACTGTTGGTGTCCAATGGAAGTAAGATAAGGAGACTTCTGTCTGCTGAAAACTGAGAAAAAAGGCTATTACTGCTCTGCCAAAACTGGTATGACGGTGAAATAAATTCTGATATTCCCAAATCAGAGAAGAGAAAAAGGCCTCGAACATATCTAGTTTAACAATACATTCAGGGTAATAAAAAACCCCAAAAACTTCTTCATTGAGTTATTCCATCCACTACAGGTCATTGCTGATTTTTAAAATTAAGTAAATGAATGTCATCTGGGACAACCATAACCCAGTGACCACCTACCTCCATAGATATTCCAGCTCTGAAGGAGAAGCTTTTTAAAGCATTATTAGATGGGCTACAAGCTAATAACATACTCAGTGTGGGATGTAAAGATCTATTACAGTTACTGCATATCACCATATGTTCCCCTCTAAGTTCTATAATAAAATATCCTACGGGGATTCAAGGTGCCCTTCATACAGAGTGGCATATCTACATTAACTGTCCTTTCCTGAATGGCAAGAAATCATCTCTCCTACTGATTATTCTCTCTATTCAGTAATAGCACATATGGGAATGGCTCGAAGTTCTACCAGGGGAGATCTAGGCTGGACATTTGGAAGCATTTCTTTACCAAGAGGGAGGTCAAAGAGGCTTCCTGGAGAGATGATTGATACTCCACCCCTGTGTTAAGAGGTATTTGGACAATGCCCATAACAACATTCTTTAACTTGGTCATCCCTGAATTGGTCAGACAGTTGGACTACCTGCATTTTAAGTGTATTACAGCCAAAATTTATTTTCTTTTCTTTTTTCTTTTCTTTTCTTTTCTTTTCTTTTCTTTTCTTTTCTTTTCTTTTCTTTTCTTTTCTTTTCTTTTCTTTTCTTTTCTTTTCTTTTCTTTTCTTTTCTTTTCTTTTCTTTTCTTTCTTTTCTTTTCTTTTTTCTCTTTTCTTTTCTTTTCTTTTCTTTTCTTTTCTTTTCTTTTCTTTTCTTTTCTTTTCTTTTCTTTTCTTTTCTTTTCTTTTCTTTTCTTTTCTTTTCTTTTCTTTTCTTTTCTTTTCTTTTCTTTTCTTTTCATTTCTCCTCCCTGTTTAAAAATCTAGTGCAGGATGACAGTTTTGAGATATATGATGCTACATAATGACAGTAACACTTTTCAGGAACTATCCCACTCCACTGCATGCAATTCAAGAGAGATTATCCAATGGTGTACAGAAGACTGAAAATATTTGTGGGTTTAAGTGCCAGCTTTGGTCCTCTTGGACTTTGGGACCTGGAAATGCACCTCCATTTGCCGGTTGCTGTGCAAACTAATACTGTGCCACTCAGTGCAATATCTGCTTTCTAAAGAAAGGAGAATTTAATACTCTTTTAGAAAAAAGAGTGCCACTGGATATTTGTTTCATTCTATTTCTGTTCTCCAGACCTCATCTTGGCAGTCATTTGTTCGTAGTACAGCAAGTGTTTCAATTGCAGTTCAAACTAGGTCAAAAGCAGCCCTTAAGCAGCAGCCCTTGTGTTCTGGAGACACTTCACACTGAAGATAAGGCTCCTTTTTCTTATTGCTCTGCCTTTTTTTATTACCTATGGGCATCTTCAGTTCCAGGATGCATTAGTATCCCACTTGTACCACTCTGCCTGCAGAATGCTTTGCCTCTGCATTGTGCTTCCATCCAGATACTTGCCATGCTGGAAGAACTCAGATATTCCAAGAGGTTTAGACCTTTTGAGATGAGGTTGAAATAAGGTGCACACTGGAGGAGAATGAGCTTTCAGGAGCAGTGATCAGATAAATTTTATCCCAGGGAGTGTTTGTGGAACTGTACAGCCTGTCTGCCTTGATGGATTTGGAGTAAGAGTTTAACAGATTGGATGTGAATAGGTCTACGTTACTTGACCTGGGGTTAAATGGAGCTGAATGGCAGAGTTTCCAGTGAGACTGAAAGGTAAAGTCTCAAATTGTTGCAGATCCCAGTGAAACAGCAAAAATAATTTTACTGGAAACATGCTGCATGATCCAAAACCTGCAAGTTCTCCTTGAAGCTGAATCTCACTCCTGTTTTCAGGACCAGTTTAAACAGAGGAAACAACTAGACTGAGTTTACTATCATTTTTCATCAGAACCAACTATGAAGCAGATTATTTCATTATCTATATCTTTCTATTATTCTTAAACCCAGAATGAATGTAGAGAAGAAATTCTTTGCTAGCATATTCAAAAATCATGGGGAAAACCTCTTTTCCTTTTACATATCTATGTATGTATATAGATTAGTCTGGGACAGGAGGAATTGAATGGAACCGAGACCCTAACGATTTGATAACATTATTTTTGGTGAACAATTATTTGCATTTTTATGGCTGTGAAATAATGGTTGATGTCTGTAAATGCTTGAGTTGCAGTTCTAGGGAAGTTGCAATATTTTGGTTTTTTATATAAATTTTACAATGGCATAAAAGGATTAAAATAATTTGTATGCAGAATATGTAGTCCTACAAAATGTGACAGGCAGCAAACAAATAATTTAAAAAATCAAAAACTAGAATTATATTTGAATTACCTACATTTAGGTCACACAGAAGTTATATGAACCCTATAATTATATAGACCTCAGGTTCTCCAAGAGTTAGACTTGTACTTTCATTTTTTTCACCTTCAGATTAATGTATTTATCTTTTTAAATTAAATACAGTGCGTTATTAACACTATAATAATTATCTGAAAAGATAGGTAATACTTTTGGAAGGAGATGCCAGAAGACTAATAAATCATTATCACAGATTGTAGCAGCTTTCCTTTTGATACATTGCTTAAAGTCCTTGTCCTGAAGTTCTGCTTGATCTCATTTGAATTTCTGGACTTTCACAAAAGTGTAGCAGATCTCCCATAAACTACTGACTGCAGAAATATGATGTAAGTGCAATTACTATTATTTTTCTTGATAAAATATCCTCAACTTTATTATTATTTATTTAGATAATCTGAAAATATTTTTGCCTGTTTAAAATGAAAATCTAAATTCTTAATTGTGCTTCCCTGATGGAGTCATTCTCTGCCATATAGTCTCACAAGGACATATTCTGTACATTTCTTTGTGGCATGTGATGCAAGCTAACTCTGAACTGGACTTACAGTAACTAAAGAACATTAAGTTATGATAGGGATATATAATGATGTCCTTTGCTCACAATAATTAAGATCCTTTCCTGCAGCATAAAATTTTAACTATTTTCCCAGTGTATCCCGAGCTACATTTCATCATGTCCAAGAAGTAGCTCAAACCATTGAAGTGCAGTTGTTCATTCAAGCTCCTGGAGCACATCCTAAGTTTTTCCTTGAATTGGTGAGTAGTTGAAAGTTTAAATTGTGACTGACTAATGGACTGCTCTTATGGAAAAAAACTATGGCAATTCTAGTAACATTACCATGCCCTTTGTATTGCACATATTTTGATGAAAAATTACTCAAAGACACCATAGAGATCTCCAAGAATAGCATCCTTCAGGATATTATCCTATTCAGGACAAGGGCTGGTGTTATTTTCATCACCATAAGTATATAATTATATTTCTCTGGTGAATGTGGTGATGCATGTATCCTTGGAGGATGGCAGACAGACCTGCTAGTCCAGATATGTGTGCAGCCTAACATTTCCTCAAGCCTGCTTCTCAACACCCTTGTGTCTGAAGGGGAAAAATGTGAGTGTATTTAAATGTACAATTATGTTCAGGAATGTCAGGTGAATAAAAGCCAATTTATCAACTAACTGAGTTGGTCTTGGATAGCCAAAGTGTCCTCATTTTGTTTTGATCTAAAGAAATTCTGCTTTTCCCCTGAGCTATTCACCATTCTTCAAGTAGACTGAGGAGGAAAAAATAATCTCAGATTTATATACTATCCTAAATATTTTCTCAGTATTTCCTAAATCTTACACAACTTGGGCCATATTTTTTACTTTGAATTTATTTCTGCTGTCCTATTAGGATGAAAATTTATTCTGATACAGGGAAGGGCTTTTTTTTAAAGCAGGAAGAAAAGTGATTTCCATTTCACATAGGAATTTAATAGTATTTCTCATGCTATTGACTTGTTGACCTGTGGAGATTTAGACCTATAAAGTGCTGAAAAAGCATATCTATTATTGTGTAACTTTATTGATATACAACAAATTCCTTAATCTGCACCCTTCCTTCTGTGTAAGGGGGTGAGAAATAGTGGCACTGTATTTACACCTCCTTTCTTTCTTCATCGAGGTACTACAAGCTACATTGGAAGCTGTCCTAGAAGAATTAATTTTGAAAAATATGCAATTAAAAAGTCATATTCTGTTTTGTATACTTGCCTGCCATGACCCAACTTCATTACATATGTGTCAGGCAGAACCTACACTCTGTATTTCCTTTCTCTCTGCAGGGCAGCATCCTGTCTACTTTCCTTTCTTCTTAATAGTTTAGCACTTTGGTATCAACATCTTAGGACAATATAAGAAGAAAAGAAAAGCTGATTTCTGAACAAGGCAAGCTTAACTACAATCCACTCACCTTGTGTAGATGTCCCCAAAGACTGCTTCAGATTTGAGATATAGATGTTGGAAAGAGATTTCTTAGCACACTGCATGTTACAGTGTTTTTCAATCAGTGTTTTTCCTTGTCTTCTGTATTTTATATTTCTCTCTCCTGGATATTTCAACTCATTGTATTTCTATCAGGTTAAGTCCTTCAAATTTGCAGGAGGGGAACTGGTATGCAAATAAAGTGGATGAGAAGCATTTTAAATTCAGATAGGACTTTACAGAAATAAAGGTCTAATCAATGAAAAAAATTACGTTAATTCATTCTCACAGTTTTTAGTTCCTAATTAATTTGTCCTTGATGGATAACAAAGGAATTGTCTACAGCCCATTTCTGAATAATTAGGAGGAAGTGATGTCAAGCAGCATCACAGGGTAGGAGTTTGCAAAATGATTTCTTAGAATCATAGAATATTTAAGGTGGAAGAGGCCTTTAAGGTCACCCAGTCCAACCATCAACCCAGCACTGGCCCGGTAACCCCTAAACCAGTAAATCACATCTCCCAACAGAGGATCCAAGATGCCTCTTAAACACTTTCAGGGATGTTAACTCCACAACATCCCTGGGTACCCATTTCCAATGCCTGATCACCCTAAAATGAAAAAAATTATTTTCTAATCTAATTAGAGTCTCTCCAGTCTCAATTTTGGGCCATTTTCTCTAGTAGTTTTCACTATCTTTGACCTTAATAAGTTTATAAGTTAATAATTCTGCTTTTGCTTTCTTTAAGTAATATTCTGTCTTATCACTATGTTCACAATACTGTACAGTGGCCACAATTTTGATCTTTTTCATACTGGGTTCTTGCGTGTTTCATTTTCTTTGAATTGTTCCCTATTTTATCTGACATCCTGTGTTGTAATTATTAAATAATTAATTGATTATTATGACATATACCTGAGGCTGATTTGGTCTCCTAGGAAGAGAACATTGTTTTTCTTATCATGAAAATAGGTGTTCAAATATTTTATTTTCTTAGGAGCTGGGATTATACTTCTATCATTAGATCTTGAACTCATTTTGTTAATGGAGAGATGCCATAGTTTAGAATCACAGCTGACCCACAATTTGCAGAATGACTGCATTCCTGAGCTAATATACCTTCTATTCATTTGTAGGAAAAAGGAATTAAAAGTGAGAAGAGATACACACACAATGATGCTAGCACTGCACATGGTGTATGACAGGAAGTTACAAGAGCTTAATTTGTTAACATATCAAAACAAATCAACTGAGGTATGTTCTTTCTCTCTATTGACACTGCTCAAAAAAAAAAAAAAAATAGACTCTCGAGCATTATTTCAGAAAAGCAACCACAGCCATCAACTCATCTGAGTTTGTACTTCTCTGGAATGGTAGGAATAATGAGGACAAAATAATGCAATAAATTTTAATCAAGAATTTACTCAAATCAAGGTCAGATAGAGCTGGTTGCTTGCAACATCATCTAACTGAGTTTTCAATGTCTTGAAGAACAAATAGACCACCATCTCTCCAGAAAGTCTCTTTGTTCAGGTATCAAGCTCAAACT
Source organism: Erithacus rubecula (assembly GCF_903797595.1). Taxonomy (NCBI): domain Eukaryota; kingdom Metazoa; phylum Chordata; class Aves; order Passeriformes; family Muscicapidae; genus Erithacus; species Erithacus rubecula. Next base: position 87,135,992 of record NC_136689.1, on the reverse strand, counting down.
CATTATGAGAGTGAGATTAGGATATGACTCTCAGGCTGTAGAACTGGATTTACTGATCTTGCAATTGTTTTTCAGACCAAACATACTCTTTTTGTATGTGCTTATTTCTGAAACTGAAAAACTTGTAGTCCTCTTCTCCTATGATATTGTTAATCTTGCTTGTGGCTTTCCCTCTTCATTCCCTCATGTTACTCTTCCCTTCAATAGGTTTTTCATAGTTTTACTAGCATGCAATGAAACTTCCTTACCATGTCAGCCTTCATTTATCTGGATCTCACTAACTCCTGTTGAATAGATTTTTGTCTCTTGAATTAATATCTTTCTAAAGTTTATATTTTTCAGTGTTTAGATAAAAGGCAAAGATGAACGGTTTCATGGTAAGCAAATTTTCATGAGATAATCAGCAGTTAAGAAAAGTTTCAGATGTACTCTTTTAGATGAAGTAACCTTACTCAAACTAAAGTAACAAACTGCATCTGCTAAGACAGGAACAAAATCCATGAGAAGATACAAACTTCAGAACTATGTACCTGGAGTGAGGTCTAATTTTTCTTTTTGCAGCTTTAATCTAGTACCCACCTAAAAACCAAAAAACTGTTTGACAATAAGTTTTGGATAGCTGCTATTTTAATAACTCTAGTATGTAAACATTTCTGAGTGAGTTCACATTTGCTGGCAAGAGTCAATGAAACTTAAATAGAGTCAATGAAACTTATCATATGCTTTATTATCCTTTTTTTTTTTCTCTGTTACTTGATCTTTCTCTTCACTTCCCTTCAACCTACCTTTCTCCACCCAATCTTATCCAAAAAATCCACCCTTAAATATCTTTTCCCTGTTGATCCCAGTTTTGCTAAATCCATCCCCAATTTTTTGATCATCTCTTACCTAGGTGATCCTGGTCTTTTATTTGGGGGTGGGGAGAAGGGAGGGGGATATCCACTGTTGGGATGTTGACCTTCAAAAATTCTACTACCCAGAAAGTCCCCAATCACAATGCTTGGTTTTCTTTGGGTTTGTGCCATTCCTCATTTAAGTGCCTATAACCTATGAAATCTGTAAATTCTCTTTTCTTCTAACACTTTAATCTCTCGTGTCCAGTAGCTTTTCATATCAATAATTTTTTACTAGACTGTCTGTGTACCCTAACCTCAGATCAGGGTTCCATTGGTGGCCTAGTCTTTTCACTCAGAATGTTGCCTGTAACATTAAAACCCTGTGATTAACAATATTATTATTTTCACTACGAAATGTTGTCACAAGCATATAGATGCATGTGTCACAGAAAAATACTGGCAGCACTTTTTGTGAGGGATTTGAAGGAACAAAGTGCAGAAACAGGTCCTAAGGAAGGATTTAGGATGTGAGAATCTGGCATGAGAATAAAAAGCTACTGGGGTAGTAACAACCTAGCAGAGAGAACATACTAGTTGCTTTCTAATAATCATGTTGTTTTAGGGCATCTGCAGGCCTCTAGCACTCTTCCAAACTTTCGAGTTCTTTAACTTGCTACCTTGATACCTTCCAATCCCTGCAATCCCCTTGGGCATGAATGCAATCCTTTCCTGGCTCAAGCAGTTGTGGTCCATTTGAAGATTTTTAAAAGATCTCAGACACTAAGAACAGATTTCCTCTTTCAAAAATAATCCCATCCATTCAGGTGATCATTTTGCTTTCTTCCTTCCCTGTCTTTCTACCTCTGCATGCACACAGCACCTTGCAAAAAACAGCAGCAATCTGTCCTTCAACACGAAGACATTGCTTTGAAAAAGAAGCCAGACATGGCTGTTTGAAGACAAAGCAATGAACATCTGCTACACTTTCGAGGACAAGGGATGTGTAGACCTATATTTTATATTCAATTAGCATCAAAGAACTTGAGAACATATTATTTTTCTTTCATACAAAAGAAATAAAGGCAAATTTCTGAGAGCAGTTCAATCTTTCCCACCTACATTTAATTGACCAAAATATTTAACAAGTACCAAGCCTGTAGGCAGGGGCACCATGCTTAGTATTTTCCTCTTTGCTCCTCAAGATAAAGGCCAAGCTCTGCACTTTTGAAAAGTAAACGAAAGAAATGGAAATACCTTCCCTTTCCAAAGATCTGCAGGTTTTAAAGGATACTGGGATAAAAAAAAAAATAAAATCCTCAAAGCTGTCTGCATGGTGGCTAAACAAGATTAGGTAAAACACATCCTCTCCAATGCACACACAGAATATAAAACATCTTAATCCCTCTCCAGTATGGTACCATAGGCAGTTACTATGCAGAAGAAACTTGCATGCAGTAAGCAGGCCAGCAAATACATTCCCCCTTGATCAGACTTTGTACCCTAAATCTTTGCTGCTGGACTCCTAAATGAACTGTACAAGACTACCAGTAGAAGAACTACAGAGAGGTAGTTTTACTCTTTATTCTGGTAAAAATGAAAATACTTCAATTATCAATTCATAGATTATTATTCATGCTAAAACATTAAATTCAGTGAAGTATCTTCATCATATTAAAATGAATTATTTCTGTTTTTTACCAGGCTAACTACAGTAACACTTTTTTTTTAAATCCCATAGCCCACCACCCCCCCCATCTCCGATGATGTAACCACTAAAGCTTTTGTAAGCTTAAGAAATCTGGCCAAAACTCTTCCCAAAAATGCATGTCTCCCTATCAGTTGAATTAACAGAGAGCTAAATCCCTTCACTGCAAGCTACCACTGTTAGTTCCCAGTGAGAACATCATTTACATGTATCACCCTGCTCTTTCTTTTATTGTGTTCTTGTTTTGGTTCACTGTTTCCCTTAATTTGAAATGCCAGTTTCCCTTGCTGTACATTTGGAGGTATTTGGTAGCAGGACAGAAAAGACTTGTTATTGAAGCTGAATTAACCTAACAAAGAGAGAGGGAAAAAAAAATCAGAGCCTCACACAGAGCCATTAAACTTCAACCATGGTTTCAATACTTAAACAGCATAAGCTTGGTACAAACACAATGTTTCTTTAATTCACACTTCTTTTTGCTCTGTTGTGCATCATATATCTGTATCAATGGAATGGATATTTTTGATATGTCCAGCTATAACAATGGTAGAAAGTATGATATGTATAAAGTATTAAATCAGAGCTAATTTCAGTTTCTTATTTATAACTATAGATTATTTCTTTTATTCCTGAAAAAGCTGTTATTATCAGTGCAAGGACAGGTTTACAGTACTTCAAGTGTAGAGCTCAAATTGTACAGATTTGGCATATACAGTACAGTATTTGTTCCTTCAAAACCCACTGGGATTTCAAGTCACCAAGCATTTATTATGCTGAAACAGTCTTTTAAAATGGATTATTTTGAAAGCTTACAAGGAAGAGCTCCTCCATCTCTATTAGCAAGCTGTGTACTGGTTCCCTTTGTAAGAAGCTGCAGGGGATGGAAATACTTGGCATCACATTGCACTTTGCTCAGGAAAATGTTCAATATCCTAGTACAAAATACAATAAGAGAGCTGTTTACCATGGTGTCTATCACAATATCTGTTCAGAACTGCCAAAAAAACCAAGGGTCTTACAACAGAGATAACAAAATAGCCAGGAAGACAAAAATCTACTCAACACTTGATTTAGAGAATTTCTGTGGGAATCTGTAGTTCATGCTTAAGGATACAATGCTTCTTGTTTAACATAGTTAATGTCCATTGATTATTCCCTCCACCACTGCAGTTACACACTTATTGTACACAGAAAAGGGACACAAACACTGTGAATTGCCACCTATGGTTTTATTAACTGAAGGGTAGATGAGGGGAGAAGTATAATAAAGGCTTATGCCAGCACAAGTGAATGGACTTTTTAACAGCAGAACGGGAAAATAAGAACCATTGTCCTTGCAAGGTGTATAGAAACTTAATGTGTTCTAGAAAGAGGATGGTGGCAATTTTCATCACAGATCATTTTAGTTAAAGCAAAGTTTTAAAAGGAAGCAAATCTTATAGACCACGCTCCTTTTAAGGCTGATCTGAAATGCACCTTCTCTAACGCAAAAATGTAAGGAAATGCCAAAGTCCCCCAGATTCTTTCATTTGTCACCCTGACTTTAAAGTTCTGACTGGAGTATCAGTGAGACTGCTACTGGAGTGAAATCAAGTGAAAGAAAATTCTTTCAAGTTTGAATAAAATTTTAAAAATCCCAACAACCCTTTTTTAGGGTTGAATTGAAAGACCTCAAAAAGTCTACTTGATTTTTCATATCCTGAAGCAATATACAACATAGGAGCTATGCTATCCTTAACAATGGATCTATGAATGTGTATTTTTAGCTATTTTGATAAAGTTGTTTGAGTTTTGTTTTCATTTTTTGTTGGATTTTTTTTTTTTTCTTTCAGAAGTTCCAGGAGCATCAGCATAATAAAGCAATATCTTCAAGAAGATTGAGATAGTTCAGGATTCCACCTATGGAAAAATTGTCTCCAGAGGCATTATCTATACTGTGTTTTCAGTCTTACCAAAATACAGTTTAACCTATCACTTTTTAAGAGTTATTTGAATGTGCAAAGCTGAACACATATGTGTATATGTCTGTCATACCTCTCCCTTGAACAGAAGCTTTGTTTTTCTTGATATCTCTGGATCAATCACAGAATTTCTGAAAACTTCACTATGAATCATTTTCTCATAAAAGTCTGCTTGTCTTCCACTTTCCCTAATGGTGGGCAGTATCAGACCTCAGAGGGAGGAGAAGTTATTCTGAGGACCACGTGTATCTCTGCATCAACAGTGGAATGCTGGCATGGTGTATTCTGAATAGATGACTCACCACAGCAGAAACAGAAGAGTAGGTTGAGAGACTTGGCCTCTGCAAACTGTTTGGTATGACCAATGAAGGTCAGAGGCATGAATGTGCTGAAACATTTTTTAAGTGAGCCATTAGTAATTTGAGTCAGGATAATAAAAATATTTTTAAATAGAAATTTCTTTTGTCATGAGCAGTTCGTTACTCAATTTTTTCTACTTCTTTGTCTCCGTGTCCCTACTAACTTGTTTTATTTTCAGTTTTCAGTCTAAGACATTGAAGCCATTTTAATAGCCTTAGATTTTAATACTCCAAAAATTCTTCTACATGCAAGATATAACATTAGAAAAGCAAATTCTTATAAAGGCACAAAAAGACTTTGTAGTGCATGTTTAGAATACATTACTTTAAACATTTTTAAAGAAAAATAAAGTTAAAACAATTAATTATAAGAGGAAAAAGGATTTTTGCCCAGATTTGGGCACTCTCTAGGGACAGAATATATTTTAATATCCTTTCAGCCAGATTCTTTCAGAAGATAGGGCAATTTTTATGAATCTGCTAAACACCTATTAAGTTATAGTAATACATGAGAATTGTATCTGTCAAAAATACAATAACAACTCTTTAAATCCCAACTTCTTCCTTTTTTCTGCTTGTTTTCAGGGATCATGAAATATGTAGTAGTAAATCTAGAATTATAGATTATAACATCAGAATTTAATTTTGACTAAGAGGACAAAATTTTGACTAATTTTGATTGGTTTGCATAAAATCTTTCATTTTAAGGCCAAATTGTACCTGGGATTAAAAGGGCACAAATTCTTTGGCAGGCTCTACTTGTTATCTAAGAAATTCATGCTAGTATAATAAAAAATCCTCATACAGTTATGTATCATTTTTTAAAAATTGCTGTCATTTTTAAATAATATTGCTCTATCAGCTCAGTCACTGGATGGTTAAATCATTTATGTAGATATAATATTTTAGGCAAGGAGTTGAAAAGACTATGTCTTGGTCCTGCAAGTTTTTGTTCACATTTCCCCTTCCTTAATCACTGAAGCAAGGGGCCTTCTGCATGTTTGCATTACATCTGCTTTTGCTATGAAAAACTCTGCATCATATACAGCCCTGTATAAGTTTTTAGGGTTTGCATGCCATTTTCACTTGAGTAATTTTTTACAATTGATTTATTTCTGTATTTCTTTACTGTGCAGGAGCTCTCAAAAGCTTATTTCCCCTCTTTTCACATGTCAATACATAACTGTACAGAAATCTAGATCCATTAGAATTTCATCGGTTTTATAAACTGAAAGGGCAGCATTTACTTCAAGTGAAACTTCAAGCACTTCCTGAAACATGAATCATTTAGTCTTGTGTAACAAAAGACCTCGGGTAAGGTAATCATAACAGTTCCTTCTTTCCCTAAAATCAATGTTACTATAAATCAATACAGTTCTGTGCTTTTACAGACATAGTAACTTCAACATAGATATTTGAAAAATACTAAAAAGGAAACGACATAAAATAAAAATAACAACAGCTGTTGTTCTTAGTGTGCTTTTCAGTTGAATGTTTGATGCAATAATTTTTTTTTTTTTTTTTAATATCTCTAAAATTGCCTTAGAGTTCCAACTGGCACTTAGTTTTACTGAGGAGACAAGTCCTATAGTCTCAACGTTTTTAATAACCTTATACAAAGAGATAAAATCTTAAATAGTAAAATATCTTATAGTTCTGGTAATTTCATACTATTGTGTTCCTCTATTGCAGCTGGGGATTGCCCCTGGTTGTCACACAGACACAAAAGCATCATTACTTGCTCAAATACTATTTGTTGTTGCTGACAATTGGAACTTCATATATCAAAATCTCTAAATCCACCAGTGCTCTTATGCTGAAAGTTTTCTTTATGGGGAAAGGTGTTGCTGAGGTGTAAGCACTAGTTAGAGTTTGTGTGCATGTGGATTACAAATGAGGTCTGCAGTAATTCTTCTCCTGATACAGAAAAACAAAGCCTTCATGTAAATTGCAGGACCTCTTTTCCAAGTGAAGGATACTTTCCCTTCATTGTCACAATGCCCAAGAAGCCTGCATCTCCTTTTCTCCTCTCTTCAGCTGGTCTACACCACAGTACAGCTGATGGGTACAACCTGTTGTTATGAGTCATGCAATACTGATCCTTCTGTTTGTCTTTCAGAGGAAGGAATTTCAGTGTTTGAAAGACTGTTCCCCTCGAATTATCACAAGCTATATCATAGTGAGCAGTCTGATCAACTTGTGAATGCTGGGCATGATGCCACTGCAACAGATGGACATGGATGCTGTGAGACAAAAAAATCATGTATATGTATCAAATGTGAGAAATGAGGGCAAGACTCCAAAGACAAAAATATAGAAGTGTCAGTCTTGATCTAATACAGCTTTCATTCAAAGAGGGTTTACCACTAGCATCTTGGCAGACAAACTAAAAGAAAATATGCTCAAACTGTGCAATAAGGAATGTGGCCTGTTTAACCAGGTAGAAGCATAGCAGTAATCAGCAAAGTAGCAGCTACCCACTCTCTTATTCTTACAGTAGCTACTAAGGAGTGTACTGAAAAAAGCATAATAAATTGACAGACCTAAATGCTGTTATGCTCATCTGTACTTCACTTTTACAATGATACATGCAGAGCCACACACACCTAAGAGTTCAATAGGAGGTAATGAACAGAGCAATGAAGGTGAATCCCATATGCGTTGGAGCACTCTTGAATATCAGCCATTTATTTATTTTCACTTTAGGGAAGGGAAATTTATGAATTATTTTTCACTTATAATGAGATTTGCATCTAATCTCAGAGCTTCTCAAGTATTTCCATTTTCAGTCTCTATGCACTTCTTTTTCTAGCCAGTGCTCCACACAATTAAACAGTGCAAACATTTTAAGTTTTAGTGCCACTCAATGCTAAAGAATGACCAGTGCTTAGCTGTGCTTTCCCTCCTTATTAGTCTTCACTTAGACATTCCCATGAAAAACACTTTACCATTACTGTTGTGTATGCTTGCAAAGTCTCTCAACACCACAGTGTCACCAAAAAATAAAACCGAGACTAATTCAGCTTGGTTTGATTTTTTAAAGTACTTTCCTTATCGAAATATCAGAAAGTGGTGCATCTCAGATGCCTGAAGGGAGGTAGGAAATTTTTCAATCAACACGTTCTAGACCACAAAGCCTACCAATTATTCTAGTTTAGTATTTGTTCCTTCGTACCTGTGCTAGACCCATGGTGACATTCAGTTTGTTTCAATCTTCTCTGAAGCCTTTGGAACACCATGCAGGAGCCCAAAAGCCCTCTCCACAGATCCTCCTGAAATATGGAGGTCAGAGTGTAAAATGCCCAGATGAGCACTATGAAATTGTTATCATAAAAATTGCCCCTGTCAAGTTCATAGGGGTTGTGAAGTTCAGCAGATTAATGAAACACACTGCACAAAATTCCTGTGGTTCATTTAAAGCATGGCTTAGGGAGGCACTTCTACATTTGAAGGTGTGGTAATGGAAAAGTCATGACTGTGGGTGCTGACACTAATGGAGCATTGGATGGAGTCTTTTGATTTGTCTTGAGACATTTACATCCTTGCGAATTTTCTCAGTGACTTTGTGGGACATATAATTAATATGAATTATTTTTCTAAATTTATCTAAACCCTTTATATCTGTTATTGTATGTTTATTATTTAAAATTCATATCCTTTTGTAATTCATCATCTTATTAAATCAGTGATATTGCATATTCAGAATTAGTATAATTGAAGATAGAAATCAGTTTCAGTTTTAACAATTAGCAGTGGTATGATCAGTTTCTGTTTTATTTACTGCAGAAAGCAATAAAATGTGTGTTTACACTTCTGTCAAACAGTCATGCTAAATTAGCTTTTTGCAGACATAGCTACATAACTCAACTGTGGTCACCTGTCACATAATATGAGAAAATAATGAGAAAAAGCTCAGAATAAAAGATTAAGCTACAAGTAACTTTTTTCAAGTCAGATTATTTTCAATTTTTGCTAAAAATTTTGACATAGATTTTATTCAATACATGACATAGTAGTAGAAAAATCAGAAATTATTTAGCCTTTTAAATGTTTTGTATAATTGCTTAAAATAATTTCTCTGCAGTAAAGTGTTAACAAGGTTTATATCCTGAAAAATTTTTGTGCTCCCAGAAGTATGTTAAGTTACTGCTCTTCTCTTCCTTCAGATGTAGCTCTGGTGAGTTTGCTGTGGAATTTTATTCATCACATATAGATATTCCAGATTGATTTTTATTAATGGTTTTTGTTAGTTTTGTTTTTACATAAAGATAATTCTTTTGCAGGTACATATAAAGATAGATGACCTGATTTCCTTCAGAGGTAAGTGTGTATAGAACTACACAAACATCGATTTTATGGGTTTTTTTACACAATGAATAAAATATAAATAGGAAGTTTGTGGTCTCTTCCTTCTCTGTAATCTTTGTTCTCTTCATGTTCTTCTCCCTCTCCCCACTTCTCCACTACATTTCCCTTTTGTGCCACTAGCTTTAAAAAATTTCCCTCTCCTATTTCACCTGAATTGAACACTATGATTTACAGGTTCAAATTTCACTTTAAAAGTGTTCCTCATAAAATGTGTTTAATATCAGGCTAAATCTATTTGCAATTTTTGATAGAAAGTCAATTGGAATGGATGTATTTAATACACAGAGTAGACGATTCTCCTTCATACAAAATTTCAGTAAATATTTCAAAAATGTGAAACCAGAGACGAAACTAAAAAAAAAATATGCATTTGTGTTGCACTGAAATTCTCAAACACGTTGCCTGCTAGTGAAAATCCAAGCTAATCAGAAGATAACATTTCATGAGGGACAATATTCAAACATGATTCTTACCCAGGCAAGGTTTCTGCAATTGAATTAATTATGGGACTATCAAATTATTTTATATAGGATCTGTCATTTGTAAGCTGTTTAAAGTATAGTTAAAGCTAACATTGTGGCAAGAGACCATATATCGTAGGTCTCTACATCTTTAATGAGAAAGGATTTATTTTTTCTTAAAAAGAAATTCAAAAGGGGGCAGTGTGCTTTAATTAAATAAAACACAATGGAGATTTTTTTCATGGTCTCTGCAGTAAAACACACAGTGATAAAGCCATGTGTGCATGTCTTGTTTCCCCCTCCAGATTCCAGTGCTAGCAAAAGATTTTGCCCTTGATCATGCGGTTTTAGACATGAAAGGCTTCAAATCTATCCAAGCTCAAGATGAACACAGAATGCTAATTTGGGTTCACATGAAGAGCTGGACAAGCAAAGTCTTTTATTTTAAACTGTTAAAAAAAGTGCTCTTTTTGAGGTCCTTTTCTTATCATATATTTCTGAAGTACATAAAACTGATTCACTAATCTTTTATGGAAGAGTAAATAAATTTTATAAAAATGTATAATTGATACTAGTATGCTTCCCTTTATTTGAAAAAAGCTTTAAATGTCAGTAAACCAAAGGCTTTTAAATATATTCTATACTCTTCTTAATCATATTGAAATTATACTGTATTAAATGAAAATTATTTTATACAACACAACAATATACTGAAAAACATAAAATCTTGAAATCAAAATGTAGCAAAACTTATCAAAAAGGACCCCTCCCCATAATGCATCATCTTGGGAAAAGAGATTTTGGATAACACCAAGGAAGAGAACAAGAGAGACATTTACTGAAATAGTAATTTTCTGAGCAACTTAATATGTAATCTACATTAAACTCCAAAATTATGTATAAAATATGTAATGCAAGATGCTAACATGGGAAATAAAATGGATGTTTTAGCATTATGGGTTTGTATGGCAATACATCTCTCTCTCTCTGAGTCCAAAAGAATGTCAGGAAAGTAGAAAAAAGTCATGATTTGTGGTTCCATCCCTTTTAAAGAATTTAATGGTTCAAAACTACTAAGTTTTTAAGGCACAAGAAATTAACTTGCTACTGGCTTATCCATGAAAGTTATTCATTATTTTCATTGGACAATTATAATTATATAAAGGAAGAGGTAAGCAAGAGCTAATAGAATTGTTACTACTGCCAAATACCATATCTGACTGCAGAATGGTATTTCTCTGCCACCTGGAAAACAGTTACCTCAATCCTTTAGATTGCTGTCTTCTAAATCTGGCAAGATCAGCCTACTTCTGAAACCATCTATTTCAGTTTTGAAGTGATCACTAGCACATCTCTTCATTAAAAATGTCATTATTCTGACTTTCCAAAATCATTGTTTTTGTTGTAATCAAAATTATTTGCCAGCAGAAGCATTCTGTAATTCTCACCTGATGTGAATCAATGGATGATTAAAAATCCAGTTCAATGGAAATTAAAAGAAAGTGAGAATTGGATCCTTGTCCTTCTGGAATTAATTTTCTTGAAATTTATGAAATTTAGTGTTCTTGAAGCATTTTGATTTTTTATCTTTTCTGGAAAACAGATTAGTAGGAATATAACTGCTGTTATATTATATGTTATATTATATGTTATATTACATGTATGTTATATAACATATTTGTTATATATGTTATATTATATGTTATATTACTGAAACTGCTGTTTCACAGTAAAGTTGATGTGATAATGTGCTCATAAAAGCAGTGGTAAAGCATAGTATCAAATCCAAAAAATCAGTATTGAAACCAACAAACCTCAGTATACCAGCTAAAAATTTTGAAAATAATGGGAAATTTTGACAATAATTTAAAGATTCAAACACTACAGTGCCTTTCATTACACATGACAAGCCTTTTTATTTTCTAGTTTACAACCCTCTATAAGCTATGAAACACTACAATGTTGTGTAGTGTTGTACAATTCTTTTGTGCATCCTTAGAAGTGGTATAGTGAAGAATAGAAAAGTGATCATTTAAATTTAACAACAGCCATAGAAACACAAGGGTAACGTTGATGTAATGTATGAATCCAACAGAAAATTCTTTCCTTCAAAGTTTTTGAACAGAGGCTTTTGTTCTTTCCAGCACTTCATGAAAGGCTGTGAGTCAAACTGTGGGCAAAACACATGAAAAACAGATCACTTCACATCAAAAGTATCTTGAAAATATCCTACAGTTGAACTAAAAGAAAGGGAAATCAATCAATTGCATCTTATCTTAGAGACCCTACTCTCTGTTGCTCTCTAAAGAAAAAATGAGATTGCACAGTAAATAGGTATACGTGCATAGCTATAGATAGATATATCATGAAAATTCTGAATCTCTGTTCCTATAATACTTGTGTTGATGACTTGTAACTTAGGCAGATATAGTCAACATAAAACAGAGCTGTCAGTGTGCCAGTCTTTAGAGCATCCACATGTCATGGCATTATGAGCAGTAATGCTGTAGTACTCTGATGTCCATTTTAAATGCTAAAAAGTTGTGCGACACCAAGTGTGAGGTATTGCCAATATGTTTATTCAGACACCATGCTGGATAATCCACTTAACCAAGCTGTGTAACAATACTGCACAACAAATTTTCGTATATTACAAAATTTTATGTAATACAGTAACTTTTGTCTAGACAAGATAATTTTCTATTATTTATTTACTTATTTATTTATCTATTTATTTTTATTGTGCTAATTTAAAGCAGTTTTATGATAGCTGGTAAAAATCTAACTATTTTCATATTTATATTATTTGAATGTTAATGTTAGTACGTTTTTGTGGGACTAAATAGATCAATTTCCCTCTGAAATTGGCAATATTTTAAGAGTAATAACTTCAACTAAACTATCAAGGAATTTTTGGTAATTTCAATATTAAATCACCTCTATTCACCTAATCCAAAAAGAATATATTATTCTTGCACTCCCCAAAGCATCCCCCTCCATCCCGTCAGAAATAGCACAATAAGATACAAGCATGTCACTCAAGGGATGTTGCATAGCATGATAATCCCTAAGCAAGTTTTGTACTAATCAAATCCAATGCATCATTCATTTTCTTACTGTTATTTTTCTAAGTTTGGCTAATGCCTATAGATAAGCTTAATTTAGCTGTATGTCAAGAAACCACCTGGAAATGGTAGATTTGCTGACATTTTCACTGCCAATCAAGAGTCTATCACTTCAGCACCAATGCTGGCACTTGCTGAGGAATCTCATCACTCTTTGTCTCGTGGACAAAAATACACTCATCAGATTCTGACTTACTACAGAAACACCCAAAGTACAGATTTGAGCTGCAAAATTCCTATTTCTCTTTATATGTGTCTTCAGCAACTCTTGCTCAATTCTTACATTTCAACAGCAAAATTAGCAACACGATCTAGGAGTAATTCCAAGACCACCAAGCTAGAGGTGGCATTATTAGTGCTTTTGCTGTTGGCATCATTATTGCTATATGTGTGCTATCCATTGCCTGAATTCCTATGGTGAGACATTTTAAAACACAAACCAAGAAGACAGGTCATGTCCCAGGGAATTTATGGACCGACTACAGCATGAGAGAATGTGTAGAAACACACAGATGACATTTCATAAGAAAATAATGAGACAACATTCTTAAGTCCTTCATAGGCATTCTGCAAAATATAGTTTTAGAAGAAATCTAAGTATTCTGATATCTGTTAAGACTGAAGGGATATTGAATTGCTTGTATAAGACTAATATAGTAAAGAGCATGAATATTATTTTTTTTAAATTTTAAAAGTATTTGGTGAAGACTTTTCCAGTTAAAGACAATTGTTAAATGTCTATAAATTCACAGGAAACTATAGAAGTAGTTGTGATAGTCTATAGTTTGAAAATTAAAAGAAACATTTAATTATTAATATATTTACCAAATTAACATTTGTTATATGATGGAAGTAGAAATTTCCACAGGTGCAGTCTGGATGGATACCAGCTGATGACATATCTGAGAACCATAAATAAAGCTACTGCAGCAGTGGATGTGTGCAATATTAAGCTGATGGAAAGGACTGGAGAATTATGAATGCTCAGGAAATTTTGTATCACAGGAAGTCAGCTAAACGTATATTTTTCACAACAATATGTCTCTAGAGACTTGATTAAATTGAAGATAATAAAATCATGGCTGTCATCATGACATTGCCTGTGCCCATTATAAAGGACAGAGAAACTCCACTGTGAACTTGACACTCCTGGTCCTATACATGAACCTTTGTATGTCTTGATTCATTTATTCCACAATTTCTGACTAAAATATTTTTGAGAATTCTTGGATGTATACATGAAGAGGTCTCTATCGAGAACAAGTCTTTTCAGTTTTGTGAGGATTACCAGAAGTCTTCTCAGGATTTTGTCTCCATGCAATCCAGCACTGACTGCAGTGCTGCATCTCAGGTGACATTAAGTGCACTTCTACCACAGTGTAGGTGCAGCTCTATCTGGCTTCAGAGGAAAAAAAGTTTGGTGAAAAAGTTTGAGGATAATTGTAAAAGGAAGCAAACTTTTATATTTAAATCCCCAGGCAGGTTAACCTAGAGCTGGCAGGTGATAATAGATGAGAATTCTTAAAGAGGTAGCCCAGTATTTTCTCTGGTCAAGAGGAAACAAGTCACATTTTGCTTTCCAAACATGTTGCATGGTTGCTCTTGAATAAGAGTCTGCATGTAAAAACAGTGGTATAAGAATTCAAGCTGGCATTCAGATTATCTCCCATGTCTGACACTTCTCCATTATTCCCCTTCCTCACTGGACTGCAAACCACAGAAAGTCAGACTTCTGGGTTGAGGAGACACTATGTGCCAATGTCATCACAGAGAGGGGGAAGTCCTTGCCCCAGATACCATTATTGTTATGGAAAAATGAAACAGTAACTTAGTTTTGCAGCACCCTCAGAAAATAGTAGGGGGTGATAGAGACTATTCAGTCAAAGACCAGTCAAAAAGGAAATAGGAAAACCAAAATAAACATGAAATCAAGAGAAGTCCTGCTTGCCAGAAGAAGAAAATAACTAGCTTCATCAAGGTAAGACAAATCATTGAATGCATACTTAGCAGAATTTTGGGTTCAGAAAGTATCTGAAGGAATTAAATGATAGTAACTTCAATTTCATGGAACATACAGAGTAGGTTTGAAAAAACACAGAATATGGTTAGAAATTAGTACTGAACAGCAATAGAAAACATTAATCTCAGTGACCACACTGATAAAAATAAGGTTAAATTTTGGAGAATAAAGCAGAGTCAAGCAGACTTTTTCCTATGATAGGAAAAACAGAACCATTTTGCTGAATAGTACTGGTTTTGTTGAACAGTAATTCTCTGTGTGGTTCTGTACTGCAAAAGGCCATCAGGAGAGAGGGAGGAGATTAGAGTGGATGTATTGGAACCAGTGGGAGAGAGAAACGAGATAAGACTGGATACTGTGAGAAAAAAAGAGAAGCAGAAAAAATAAAAGGGTTTGAAGAATGGCATCATGGCAGGCAGCTCAGTTTGTCTGTGTTGAGCTGGATAAGATTTGTTCAGCTGAGATGAATACAGATCTGAGAAGCAGGAGGTCAATTACAAAGTGAAGGAAGTCAGCATAATTGTGATAAGTGCAGACATTTGCTTCTTGCTGAGAGCAGGAGCTTCACTTGCAGCTGCTGCAGCTGGTGATGCTGGGACAGACCTGCAGAAAGCAGAAGCGGCATGAAGAGCAGAAAAATCTTCCTATTACCACTGGGGGTGGGGGAAAGAGGAAGAGAGAGCAGAAGGAAGGAATCCGAGAGAATGTGAGAAGGCACAGAAGAGTTAAACAGAATAGGTTGAGAAAAAGGGTAAAAAAGTGGTATGAGAGGGTCACAGAATGGTAGAAGAAAAACCAGGAAAGCTGGTGTGGATCAAGACTGAATCAAGTGAACAGCCCATGAGGGTTCCAAGCCGACCAAGCAAGGGACTCTTGAGGGGGTCTAAGAAAATGTTCACTTAATGTGTCAGGGGAATAATCAAGTGCATTCAAGTTACTCATGCTATTAGTCATAGCTAAACTCTTCTATATCTACCTCTGAATTTCTGTCCTTCAAATCTGCACCAGTAATATATATTTAACAGCACATTTCTGATTATTTGGAGCTTACATAGAGACTTCATAGCCTCTCTCTCATACCTTAGCAAGCTGATTTCTTCCTAGAAGTCTACCAGAGAAGATGAAAGCAATTTAAAGGATAACTTTTTTCCTGGAGTCAATACCGGCAATTCTGCTTGGATTTACGCATCACTGTAAGGTGAGAGAAAAACAGATTAAATGGAAAAAGATATAAACAAAATCATTTTGAAAGAGTACTCGAGGATTTACGGTACTGTACTTGACTAGAAGTGATTGGCAGCACATTAAATAGAGCTTTGTGTCAGCTGCAGAGTGGACTCTGCAAAGACAGGATGTCAAGTTACGAACTGCAGACTTTGCGACTCCAACTTAACTCCTTGTTACATTTTGTGATATTAGCTAGGAGAAAGTTTATATCTACAGTGCTGGAGAAATTAAACACACACACACACATACACATTGTCATGTTAGCCAAGCAAAATTTTAACTAAAATAAAATATTAGTGAAACAAAACTAAAAAGAGAAACAAAACAAATCTTGGCATTCTATAAGTAGGTTATTTCAACAAGAACTAGATGGTTTGCAGAGGCCCTACACAGAGCTATAACTTTGTCTCTAAAATAAAACTATTAGCTCTCCCTGTAGGTTAGGGCCTCTTTAGTTTAACAAACTTCACTTAATTGGTTTCTATAGATTTCCTGACAACATGTACTCCAGGTTTTTTTCTTCATTAGTGCTTATGACACCACCGCTACAGTACAATATCATCACCAAGGATAGAAATGCCTGTTTTATATACAGGTAATCAAGTTTACTTTATTTTTTTCTACTCATTTGAAAGATTTTCTCAGGAAATACATCCTGAGTTCTGGAAACATACAAGACTGTAATAGATGCGTACACTAAAACCAAAATCACAAACATTCCCCACTGGGAAAAAAAAAACAACAAACAAACAAACCCAATAACAAAAAACTTTGAACAGCTATATTCTTTTAATAAACACTTTTCAAAGTGTTTTGAAAATATTATACAGTGATTCTACTTTCACACTGTCCCTTTGAGAGAAGTGAGCACTGTTTTAATGCCACTGAGTATGGTCACAGAGTATGCCCACAGAGTATGGTCAGAATTCCATTGCCTTTTCAAACTATAGACTTCAAGGAGGTCTACAGGCATCTTTTAGTGCCAAAGCTTTCTTATAATATTTGCAGAAAAACTTAATTAGTATTCTGATGAGTTTTACTATATATGTGGTTACCACCAGGCTTGTAGTACAGTAGTTTGAAACCATGTAGTGTTTTGTTTTGACTTTGTTTGCAAATCCTGTGTGTAAATGGCAGCAGCAAATAGCAATCATTTTGTCCGAGGGACTCTGTGAAAGATTAAAACTTTCATATGTTCTGTGCACCACGATTACATTTCCCAAGATCTGACTCCTCTAGAGATGCAAAGTTAATCAACAAGCTGCATCATAATTAATCAGCAGTTTTCTGAAGAAAGCCCAAACATGCATCAGATCTAGTTATTTTTAAAGTTGCTTTGCACAATATTTCCTTATTAGTGCAAGACTAATGAAGCTGCACATATTTGGTACTTCTGAAGATTGAATCCTAGCACTTTTTAAATTTGTCATGAAAGGAGTTAAAAGGAGTAAAAACTTGTCATCAATCTGTTCCTGTGAAGTTTTACAGTGAAATTCTCATTTTCCCAAGTTCTTTCACCAACCATAGGAATAAAGTTTGTGTTCTGTCCAGCACTAACAACCCAGCAAACATAGAAAACTATGTATTGTAATGTTAAAGGTGTGTTTGATGTCACAAATCTGTCACATAATAAGGAGGAAAACAAATCAAGGAAAAGCAAGTCAGAAAAGAAGAGAAACTTGGAGGATAAAAAATCCTGAAATTTGAATGTTACTGATGGAATTAATAGCAAGCATAAAAAATTTGAACTAAAATTATGTGCTTCATTCCTATTTATTGTTTCTCTTGTTAGTGCTGCAAAACAGCACTAGAATCATATAGATTAAATATAGAATCATATAGACTAAAATGAATCATATAGACTAAAATCATATAGACTCATATATAGAATCATATAGACTAAAATAGAATCATATAGACTAAAATGACCATTCAGATCTTCAAGTCCATCCATTAATTCAGCAATGCGAAGCTCAAAAACAGATCGTGTCCCTCACTGTCTTATCTGCACATCTTCCAAATACCTCCAGGGATGGTGACTCGCCTGTTTCCCTGGGCAGCCTCTTCCAGTGGTTGACACTTTGGTGAAGAAGTCTTTCCTAATAGTCATGCTAAACCTTTTCTGAGGCAAGGTGAGGCCATTTTCCCTTGTCCTAATGCTTGCTACCTGGGATAAGAGACTGAGCCCCACCTCACTACGGTCTCCCTTCAGGGAGGTGCAGAGAGAGATAAGGTCCCCCTCAGCCTTCTTTACTCCAGACTTACCACTGTGCTCAGCCAGATACCAGCTCCTTTGCTCTCCTTTGAACACAATCCAGCACCTCAATGTCCCTCCTGTAATGAAGGGTCCAAAACTGAGCACAAATCTGAACACTACTTCATAACTGACGTGTTCTGTACTCTTCTTTACATCACACAAACCTTACAGCCAACTCTGCTCAGCTAAATATATCTCTCTGCATTTTTCGCTATGATAATCCTTAATTTATACATTTCAGATCAATTCCACACACATAAGGATGATAAAAAGTTATTAAGAGATGCTACTGGTGTCTGCCTAGGAAAGAAGTTAAATTTCATTCAAAGGAATGGTTCCTCGGATGTGAACATAGACAGAAACTGAGATTAGATCTCTATAATGCTCAAAATGTGCAGTAGCCCTTCAGAAAATGAGCATCTAGAAATTATTCTTAATCATAGCATCTATACAACAGTAGAACAACTGTTCTGTATCTGTCATTTCCCTTAGGTTTAATTTTGAGATAGAAGCAGTAGATAATCAAATCTCTTAAGGAAGAAAAAACAAGAGTGTGTCTATAGCAAATGCAATTCAATATCTTGATTCAGCTATCAAAAAATCTGATCATTAAAAAGCAACACTGAGAATTTTTGTTGGTTTCCCCAAGTTAGAAAAAAATTCTCATTCCAAAATGAGAAAGCATATTTAACTGAAAATTTTATTTGTTAAACAATTACATAAGTTTTTCCATTTATTTAACAATTTTCAACTTTTTTTTCAATTTTTTTTCAACTCCGTGTCTTTAGAAAAACACAGATATGTTATTGTATAGTTGAAAATATTTCCAACCCCAAAGGACCTTTTCTTATTGACATGGTAATATATGCAATATATATGAAATGAAGCATTCACCATTTCAAAATAAAGGGGAAAACAAAATTCAGCAATGAGAAAAATTTCACCAAAACCAAAGTCTTCACCTGAAGTATTCCCCCAGGGATTTCTTTCAATAATGTCAACTACTCAATATTCTAAAAACAATCCATGAGCCAAATAATGTTTTTTCTTAAAAAATCCCAAACGCTTGAGTTTTCCACTGAGAGAATGTACCTTATCACAGAACAGGTAATATTTACTGTCACTATTAGGTATTTCCACGAGAAGGAAAAGAGATGTTTTATGTTGCTACAATGAAAACTTCTTATTTCTAACCTTACTAGAATGATTTCTTATTATTGCTTATTTATAATCTTGGAAGACTGGAACACACCACGCAACACACCTTAATCTCATTCTTAACAAAAGCAGGTATTTAAAGACCATTTAATACATTCCCAAATCTTTATAGTTCTGGATAGATTAGTTCAGTTCATATTTTACTATGAGGAGAAAATGTTCATATTTCCCTAATGGTCCTTCATCTGCCTGGAGATTGTTGTGGTCAACAAATCTCATTTTGGGCTCTCCTCCTTAGGCTGCAGTCCCCTCAGGGAAGTCCCTGACCCAGCATGGGTCCTCCAATACCCCCTTAGAGGGCCCTACTCATTCACAGAGGTCCTAAGAGTGCATCCTAAGAGTGCATCTCCAGGATTGTTCCCCACAATGGCTCTTCCATTTTGTTTCTCTAAATGCACCTCTTCACATCTCTCTTCAAACCAGCCCTTTTTGTGCATCCTCCCACACTCCCACCTTCTTTTCTTGTCCTCACACACGTTCTTCCCTGCCTCCTCTCATTTTATCTTTTGTGTTTCCTCATATGTCTCTTCCAGACACTACTCTCACCCAAACATATCTAAGCAGAGTGCCTCATGATCCTCACACAAGCTAAAGTTTTGGCATCAGACGAGTTGCTTCCATCCACTGCTGAGCCACCTGGAGCCATCCGTGACTGGCACCAAAACCATCCCTTTTAACCACCCAAACCTTGCCAGTCATGCCCAATGCAGAAGATTCACTTTTCACTCACCAGAATGAGTCAGGTGTTTCACCTGAATTTTTTAGGAGGCAATTCTGTACTCCTGTCTCCTGTCTCTCTCCTGTCTCAGGCTTGTCAGCCCATTCTTCGTGCACAATATTGCTGACTCACTGAACCATCATAAATGACAAAGATCTGACCTTTCAAAATTGAATTTTTCATGAATACCAAAATGAAATTTAAGAATTTCTTCTTTTCTACTCAGATGACTGTGCCAGACTTTGAGAGAATATGAAGCAATAAAAATTTATTCTCCCTTTGTAACATCTGAGGAGTCAGTCCACTAATTGAATGTTTCACCTCTCTTGCTCCTTAGAATGTTTGTTCACAAACTGACACGTTGTCAACATGTAAATTTGGTAGACATAGTCCTAACTTGTTGTGTTTTAATTAGGAAAAAAAGAACAACATATTCTGTGGCACTACATACAAACTAATTTGGAAAATGCAACGATTGCTGAACAAAGACAAATAATATGATCTTTGTCTTTACTCCTGCTTGCTACTAAAGGAAAAATTCTCCTCATTCCTTGTAGAGAAAATAAATATTGTTTCATCTACCACTATGGAAAAATGAATAAACAGAGAAGCCAGTTTTGGTCAAGTCAACGAGCACATTATTTTCCAAACTTCCAGAATAATTGCTGAATGTTAAATATTTACATGAGATATTAAGACAGCATACTATATATATTTTCATAACAAATGATATGGATTGCAAGCAAAACTGTCATGCAATTCTTCCTGATATCCAAAATTCTTAATAAATGATAACGAAAGGGTAAAAAATATAAACTATCAGTCTATATTTTTCCATTCACTTTGTCTGTTACTTTATCTAAAAATACATTATATAAAGTTGACTCCACAGTAGTTGTCATTAGAAAAACCATAGGCTGTTACCAATAATATTCAGTTCCACTTTATTGCCATAATGTGAACTAATGTGATATGTCTAAGCTAGTCAGTTTCAAGAAATTATTCTTAAAAATTTTGTCTCTCATATAAATTTAAGATTGAAACCTAATAATTTCACAAAGTATGCTACACAAGAACATATTTTTCAATGACGCAGAAAGTAGTACCTAATATGAAAGGCTTGGAATACAGAAGAATGTAATTAATTCTAGTAAAAAACAACTTTCTTTTTTCTTTTTTTTTTTTTAAGAAGATAAGAACTGTTGACACTCAAGAACCCATTCAGAAGTTTTTTTACTTAAAAAACAAAACCACACGACTGTGATTTTGTCACATATATTATAATTTATATGCATCTGCACAGCGTTTTTTTAGTTAAAATATGGAATGGGAATGGGACTGGAAAAACTTTGTGCTGTGCATAGTCACAGGAAATGCTAAAAAATGGTGGGGGAGGAAGCTGGATCACAATTCAGGGCAGAAAATGAAGGAAAACTTGTCCTGGTTTAGGGCAAATTTGGGAGGAAACATCATAAAGTCACCCCAAGACAAAACTAGAACAGGTATAACACCAGAAAATGAGCTTGTTAAATCAAACCTTTGTGCTCTAAAACTATGGTTCAGTTTTGTCTCAGCCCAGCTGAGGCAAATTAAGAATCTAGATTTTCATTTAAAGAGTGGTTAGAGCTCCATAATCATTGTTTGGTTCTGAGTGGAACTGCAAATCTTATCTATTAGTCTCTGACAACATTGGACCAAAACAACCAAGCCAACTAACACATGTCAAAAATCCTTCATTCTTTCATGCTGAGAGATGCTTTTTTTCAAGTTCTTGGCAAGAGGGCAGGGCTGGCAATATGCTGCCTTTGCCACAGCCATGCTTCTTTCAAACTGACCATCAGCCTCCAGCCTCTCCAGATGTTCCTGTCCATAAGCTCAAAACTTGTACTGAAAAGTTATTTGAAACACATAAGCTTCTTCCAATATATTCTTTTGCTCTCTGTCATGTATCACTATCTTTGTCTTTCATTACAAATGTCAGATCCTATTAACTTGCTAAACTCAATCGTTAGGATAATTAGGTTAATGTGCATTTATTGATCTCATTTGAGTTAGAAGAAAATAACTTTTCATAATCTTGTGCTTTGATAGATTGTCTGAGATATTTCTGAGTTTTCTCTATCTGTAAAAATACAATGAACTCACAATCTTTCAGTAAAAGAAATATAAAAAAAGGTAGTATTTCCAAGCATGGATAAAAGCATGAGACTGCCTGTCTTGGAGCAGTACAGGACTAGGAATGCATTCATTGAGTTCACTGTGATTTATAATCAATATTAACTACATAATATACTGGGAAGAACAATACTCAGAGAAAAGGCATGGTTGTACTGTTCTTTTTTCCTATGAAGGTCATAATAAGATGAGTGAAATGAGAAGAAAAATTGATGGAAGATAGTTTAAACTACAATGGGGAAAATACCCCATCTGTTTTGATGAAAAATTCCCTCAAGAAATCTGCTAAAGGACTGATCTCTATCGTAAATTTGCTTGAAAACTAGAACAAAAAGTTTAAATGAGATCTTTAGTGATTTCTGGCCTCACTGAAAGCTGGAAAATGACAATTATTCAATTTAAGAGTCTCTCTGTCTCAGAAAGGTAAGAAAAAGACTGACTTGATGGCTCAACAGACTAATGCTACAGCCTGTAGTCTCTCTTACTTCTGAGAACTGGTGTTCTAAACACTGCTAATCATGTCAACACATTTGTTTGTTGTGTCAAGTACTAGACGGCTTTGTGAATTGATCTTGATTTCAGTTGAAGGGAAAAAGAGGAAAAACGTTGGTAAAATTCCCTAAGGAATATCCAGGTAGATGTATGTAAGTAATTTCACCAAGTAAAAATTCCCACAGAAGCTTTAAAGTGCCTTAATGCTTCTCCTAGTTTTGCTCACCTCTCTTAATGATCCCCCATAGATTTCCTCTCAGATAAATTTTGAAATACTCTAGACTGAGAAAGGGCCAGTACTTTGAGCTACATCTTAGATTCCTCAGTAGAGCAAGGAAACTAAAAACACCATTAATTCTTTTTTTCTTATCTTCTTTATTAATTCTACATAAAGGGCTCCTCTCTACACAGAGTTGCCTCTCTTAAGTTATTGCCACTGTAATGAGCATACCTCTGCCATTCATAATGAAGCATTCAGAGCAACTTAGGGAAACAGTGTCTACATGGTCAAGCATATCACTACAAAGGATGAAATGGTCCTTAGATGAGCATTAAATAAAAAAATAATTTATTTGTTTCCAGTTTCCAGGTGATGGTTTCATCCCAGTGTAGAGGTAAGTGTCATGAAGCCTAGGTTTGCAGAGGTAAGGCTGTTGGAACAAGCACAAGAGCAGGGGCTCTTTCTAATCAATAGGCTTCCTTATTATGTTTTCTCTTTGTTTCAGAATAAGTTCATTTTTTTTATATTAAAGCTTGCTCCTGCTTTCCTCTTCTAACCTTCAAATCTTAAAATTAATAGTTGCCTTTTTGTATCTTTCTTCAAACAACACTCTAGCTTCCATTATTTTCTGAAATTAAGGTAAATTGAAGACACAGAATGAAACATGAATTATCACATTAGATTAGTAAATTTGATTTCTAAAGACCAATCCCCAGTGCTTAAAAAAATTGCCAGAAATGCTCTGAAGTATTGCCTGCTTCTTTGTTAACATTTCTTTTAAAGGTAGTTTCTGGATGCAACTTCCCATGGCTCACCATTTTGTGCTAGAAAGGTCAGTTTTCACTGAATGATGATTAACACAACAGAACTGTCAACAGTAACTAGAAATTGCAAACAACCTACCCAGTTTTAGCATTCAAGCCAGATACTTTCCAGGTATTTTAGAGGTAGAAATTCAGAAAAGGCAGCAGAAGATGGTATGCTCATTCCCAGGAGAAAGAAAGGGACCAACTTGTAGTCACCAAGGCAGTGAAACCCAGTTTAGCAGGGACTCATCTCAGATTCAAGCCTGTCTTCTGATCACTTTTGCAGGTCCAACCCTCCCCTAACAGTTCCTCACATTTTGTAGTCCTTGTTCCATTTCAGGCTTTCTCTCTCTTGCTGCTTTCCCAGTTTGACTTACATTGTCGTCCTGCACCTATGGAAATGGGAGATGCTCAGAGAAGGAGGAGAGGGTAAATATGGCAAATTATCTTTGACAGGTATGAAATAATTCTCGTTCAGCATTAATTTTTTAACTGTTTTTGAAAATGAAAACTGTTGCATTTGTAAAACAAATATTTTTTCCATTGTTATGCTCTCATATTTAGATATCAAAATACCAATCCATTTATTTTTTCCCTTCCTATTTGCCTTTTTAGCAAAGCTTTTCATAGATTCAAATGAAAATATAAAATGAATGAGCAATAAGAATAACAAAAGATTCCACAAAAAATTTAACAAAATAAACTGAATCTCTGGAAAATTTTCCCTTCACAATTTTGTAGCAACTCATCTTCATATAAATTGAATGTAGCCCTACAGCATCCAAATTGGGAATAATGGAAGCCATCAGACATCAGAAGCATGCCAATTATTCAAGCATCCTGTTTTATGCTTGAATTACATGTTCAAGGAGAAAAAAACTCACTCGAATTAAATCCAATGGGCACAGATATACAAGATGTTTTCTTCTCTTAAAATGCTTTAAATGTTGTCAATACTTTTGTGTTAATCTCCTAGTTCAGTTCAAGTCAAATCAAAACCAGAATATTTACCATGTGTTTAATCACTCTCACTAAATTTTCTATCTTCATATTTGCACATCTTAAATATCTAGAGTTTGTTTTGAAAGTTTGTTGAAAACCATCCTGCAACAGACTGTCAAAGAGAACATATTTGATCATAAACATTAATTTCCACCTGTTCTATGATGCTGCAAATATTTCAGAATGCATTTGGCATAGAACACTGCAAACATTATTCTGCAATACCCATCATGTAACATAAATGTGCTAGCAAGCCAACAATAAAGTGCTACACAGAATTGATTGATATTCCTGTATATCACATAGCCCAACCCTCAAATAGGGGGAGAAAAGAAGTAAAAAAAATATAGGATATTCAACATCTGGTGGAAATTAACTGTATAATTTCACTGTTTGAGAAACTCTCATTTTGCCAAAATAAATGCAACAATGACTTTTTAAAATTTCAAATTTTTCACATACAACAATAACAATGCATATTGCATGGTTTCCACTAGAATGTACAAGGCAAGATGAGCAGGTAAAAATGAGAACAATTCTGAAATTTGTTTCTCTAAATCAAACTCCTTCACAACATAGTCTATTTAAAATACACATATTGCTGCTTTGTTTGGGTTTTTTTTTCCAGCTACAAGGTATGCAAATCTACAAGTATCTTTTATTTTACTACTTTTCTATGCAGCTTTTTTGAAGGACAAATTGCATCCACCATGCTTGCATTCTTAGGGTTCACATAAGGCAGTATTAGCTTTAACTAAATACTAAAATATATGTCCTACTTGCCCCTTAGAATTTCATAGTGTTTACTTCTTTATGTTACTTGATACACCTCATGACCGAAATCTGAAAGATTAAGTTCCCTCAGGAGAAAAGAATCCCAAAGTTTTGATAAGAAAGACACAATCAGAACAAAGCTCCTGCTGCAGAGAAGTTAACCTCTTGGCAGGGCTTAATATAATTCTCCTTTGGCTTCAGGTTGATAGCAAGACGTTGTTTTATGCCCTCTGATACCTTGTGCTCACAGAGGCCATGTGTCACACAGATACACTTGCTTGTACTGAGTGGCCTTTTAATTGTCTGTCAGTTCTGTCTGGGGTCCCCCTTGTGTACACTCCAAATGCAAATATGAAAAGCATGAAAGGTGGAGCAGAGCCTGTCCTTTCATCTCTGTATCATTTTTCAGAAGAACTGAAGCTAGCCTGTCATACATTACAGCCCATGCATTAGACACTCTTGTTTCACAGTAGCACAAATCATAGTGGGAATAGGGGCCAATCTGTCAAGCAAGGCTTCCAGGCAAATTCTTGTTCAGCACAATGGCAAATGGTACAAAATCCTTTTCTTCAACCTCTTGCTAAGAAAGGTTGCAGGACCTCTACCAATGCTGACAGTTTGCCTGAATATGATGCCGTCATGATTCATACCACGGTGCCTCTGTCGCTCTGTCTCAGGGACAAGCTGTAAAATTTTTTTGCTTGTTTCCTTGAGTAAAGAGCTTTGCTTTTTGCCATTTTGCAACACTGAATTCCAAGCTTAAATTGTTTTTGTGTTATTTCCCTCCTTAAAAAATGTCTTCCCAGCTCATTGTGCTTTCAAATTGTCTCCATAGGTTATGGAAAGAGATGCCTCTCACATAGCTAAATCAAGATATTAATCATGCAAAACCAAAAAGTATAGCTAAGAATCACTACATACCAAACACTAATAATTACTATTCTGAAATCAACATGAAGCTTTCTATGCACCCTATATAATGCACCTGTGATAGAGATATTTCCATGCACCCAAGTGAAAATAGCACTTGCTATTTTCAGTGGACCTGGTGTAGATACATGCCATGAATTAATTCTGAAGATGAACTTTTCTGCTGTTCTATGTATTTGCTAGCATGGGTCTTTGCTTGTAGGCATAGAACTAGCTCTTGAGAATAAAAGATGCAGTCTGAGGTGGCCCTGTATCTCAGAGAAATCCCCTAAGGATCCTGGAAGTTGGTGGTTGCTTGCAGAGATCACCATCAATTATGAGTTCATTCATGCTGTTTCTAGGTCCAGTGCTTCCCCTGACTCATTTCTTACTCATGGTTCCACCTATACACCTTCTGAAGCACTCTGCTAGGGTGGGTGCCTGGAGAATTCTCTAAAGCAAACAGATCACAGTCTGGTTGGGGAGACACTCTTCCATAAATATTCCCAGGAGTCCAGCCTGGGTGTTTCAGAAGTCAGACCTATATGGGCAACGTGTGAGTGCATCTGTATGAAAAAATATCACTTCACTTCTTATAGGCAATTTTAAGTGTTAATGAGTCAGAAATAGCAGTGAAATTAGCCTTTCACTTGGAAGCTTAGAGTTTCAGTGTTTTCTGGTGACATATGTTGAAATTAAAAGAAAATAAAACTCAGGAAGTTGTCACTTATGACCTTTGTCTGCCCTTTCCAAAGTGATAAAGTAAGTGTGTATATTTGGATTCATCCTAATAATACACAGACCTCTGCAATGTGAACAACTGAATGATTTTTTGTGGGTATAAATTACTAACATGTGTGTTCACATGCTCCACTATCTCTAATGAGCAGTATTGTATGATAAATATAAACACTTTTATAGCTACTGATGTGTAAATTTATATATGTACGCAGTCAGTATTAGGCTGCACTATAACGAACAGTTGATTTGACAAATTGTTTGGAACAGGCATTCGAAAACCATTGTCTAATGAATTTCTGTGGGTTGAGCCACATGTCTCCTTTTTACTCAACTTGTTTCTAATAACTTGTGTCTTTGGACTGTGAGTTCAGTGCTTGGTTCATATCAGTAAGAGGAGTCTCACTGATGAACTAAAATGGAAACAGCAGGCCCAAGTTCTGCAGCCTTTTTTCTGCCAAATACCACAGTTATTTTAAAGGCGTTTGCCAAACCACTTATGAAAATTTCCATACAGGAAAAAAGGGATCCAATAAAGCTGTAAATCACCAGGCAAATAGTCTTCATTTGACAGTTCTGGTCTTCTTGTGGTCTGTAAGAGAGCAATGAGTAGTTGAAAGAAGGCATGATGATTTGACTTTTCATTGTTCAAATCAGTTCACTGGCAGTCAGAAATTTTCAGGAAGCCAACACTGATACACGTACAAATCCTTTTCAAATGTGGGGGAAACCTGACAACTCAGGAACTGCACCATGGCTTTACCATGGGTCTAACAAACTCCAGATCAGTTACAATCATCATAAATAGTCATTTCATGGCAATAGGTTATGTCTCTCCTTTTGCCTACTAACTGCTAAATTAATTCGGTCCACTAGAGATGATATTAAAGGATGTAGGCGGTTTAGCAGGATAACAAAAAACAATTACATCAGCAGACCAAATCAGCCAGTGGCAGCTTTGAATTTCCACAGACAACTATATTTACTTTTTGAACTCAGTAGTGGACTCAGTCTTAAATGACATATTTGGAGCACATCAGAGATCGTTTTGAACAGTGCACTATTCCTAAAGAATAAACTTTCACTATTCACTTACATATTTTTTTTCAGATTATAGCATTCTGATACAAACTGAAGATGACCATAATTTTCCTTTGAAAAGACAATCTTGCTATCAAACCTCCAGCTAGCAAATTCCTCATTGGAAAGTTCCTTTATCAAGATTGTATGCAAGAGACAGCTGCTTTAAAAGTCAATGGTTTAAAAACCTCCACTTGCTGTCTGTTTTTTAGATGCAAGCTTCAAACTGTCAGAGTTTTGATATTGTTGATAAAGCTGACCAGGGATTGATGCCTAGAGGGGAGGTCTGAGTTGAAATAACAAGGCAAAGCTTGAATTTAATTCTCTTGGTAGGACAAGCAAACACAGAGCAGACAGTACAACCCTGTTGCCATCTTACTAATGGCTAATCTATGATGATTGCTGGTTACCAAACACCTTCATTTTCTAATTTAAAAGACAAAGTTTGCTCCAGTTTTCAGCAAAAATATATTTATTATACTTTATTATAATTATATACAATGTAATTATATATATAATTATATATATGTAAAATAAATATATGCTTATTACTTTTATTATACACTTTATTATACTTTCTCATTTAGAAAATTAACTACCAAATCACAAGATCTAAATATTCTACAATGCCTTACTGAACTATGAGTTGAAATTGCTTCAAAACTGTTAACCCATTTTCAATAATTTTAAAAATGAACATTAATATTTGTGAAAAAATCTTTATGTCTCTGTAAAGAGGGTCCATTAAATTCCCACATTAATCTCATCACCATGGATTCTGCGAAAGAAATGTTCTCACCTATTATTCTTCTAACTTGCTACAGTGACAAGAGAGACACCCCAAAAAAGTCAGCTAAACAACTAAACTATATCTCGAGAATTCAACAGAAAAAAAAAGAATTTATAAAAAAATACTTTCTTCCTAGGAAATGTGGAGCCCTAACTTTGGAACATCAGCACATACACAATGTGAGGCAAGAAGGCAGTCTTTAATTTCAAATTCAGGCAAATTCAAACTATCTACTGTGTATTAGCACAAACTGACAGTCCAAACTGCTCCTCACCAAAAATGCACTTCAGAAGCAGAACCAGTTGGAATGTTTTACATTAAATTTTGTAGCTCATGAGGTTCATTTCACATAATTGTAAAAATATTGTGGTATCTCTTCTGAGGGCAGGATACAAGTTCAAATACTATGATGTCACCACACGACTTGATGGGCATTTCCTTTTTACAGTTTATTTTCATGCCACACCACAAATGAGTGCCAGTGCAATACTGAGTGAAGGGTTGTTATTGAACCCATACTTTCTGAATGCTGTCCTTTTCAGCCTATTCAACTTTCTATTAAAATATAAAATTCTGGGGTAGCTTATGCTTTACTGGCTTCACCCACAGAGTGAGGTAGGCAGAGCACTGAGAAAATGTCTGGCCTTTCTCCAACCCTCTTTGGGAAGAGGTGTGACCAATGTGCCAGAAGAATCCAGTCTGGCCTGAACACGTGAGGTAGGAGCAGCCATACAGTATCCTGATATGTTTTGAGAGATCAAAACTGTTGCTGGCACTCTTTTGCATATCGAAGAGGAAATCCTTCCACAAAGTCTGATCCATCCACAACATCCCTTCTGTTAGTGTGACCTCAGCCAAAGCAAAGTTTTCTTGACTGGCATAGCACTCAGTGACTTTACTCTTGCAGATCAGGCTTCTGCTGCTTTTGGTACTGTATAAACATACATATAAATTGCTACACATAAATAGTTTATATATAAAATAGAAAAATCTGTAGAACAGAGGGCCTATGTAGGACAGAGTTCATGCAAAATATTCTAGTTTTGGAAGCTATGAAAAGCTTATGTTTTGAGGCAGTAACTCCATACCCCCAAAAAGCAGGGAAAAGCCAAGGTTGTTGATGCAAGCAGCTAATGATAACAATGTGATATAAAAGCAACAATACAGGGATTTTTCCATCTTACTCAACGCTGTCAACTCAGCCTTACTGTTCAGTCAATTTATCCTACAGAATAATTTATGTGAATTTATAGAATTCCTATGAGATTAAGTTTCTGAGGACTAAAATTCAAGCTATGAGAGGGAGTAGCAAGAAATGAATACAACCCAGTATGGACCCAAGATGACAAAAATCTACTTATTAGCAACTTTTCAGTGGTTGACTTAATTCATGACGCATTTAAATTAAAAATGATAACCTAAAGCACTGGGGAGAAATTATTCCTACATATGTGTAAATGGTCATTTTATACACTTGATTTGTTTTAATTCCTACTAATTTTATGTAATTTTCAGGAGCAATATATCTTATTGAAATCTCATTATTGAATTTCTAATAGAAATACCAAGTAAAATAAAATAAAATAAAATAAAATAAAATAAAATAAAATAAAATAAAATAAAATAAAATAAAATCCTGCTACCCATTAGTATGGGATTTAATGTCAGTTTCACTGAACCAGAACTAGCACACTCAGCCAAAAATAGCTGGGTGAAAATGATTTTCAAAATGTTAGCAGACAAGGCTTGATTTGTGGTTCGAGCTTGCTAATTTGGCTGGTACTTTTGTTTATCTGTGTTTTCTCTACAAGGACTTAGAAAGACATAAGAGTAGAAAATAGAAAGTTTTTTATAATTTCTAATCCCTTCTTCCTATTTCGTATAGGACGAAGCTCTGTCACTGTAGTGGGACTGAATGCTAATTATGATTGTGTTGTGACTGTATGTTATTAGAGAAGCATTTCTAAATTTTAAGATAGGCTTAAAGCACAGAACAAGACTGGGCATAATGAGATATGCTATGAGTTTAAAAGGGTTCCACAAAACTACATGGAACTGATAGAACAACACTAGATTACAGCATGCTGCAAATACAAGGAAGAAATATTTAATCAGAAACAAAATCCTCAATTGTTATGTTGTTCCTATAAGACTTAGCTCTAGCTACCTCATCTGCCTCTCAGCTGCACATCTGTATTCATGATAAGGAGTTATTTTTTTCTGCAGAATATGAAGTAGCATATTCAGTAATTAATTTCATAAATAAACCCATTTGTTAATTTCTACTATATTCATGTGCGGCAACTATGAATAACTATGAATACCTATAGGCAATTGAAAATATGGGTTTTGATTAATTTTTAATTTTATGGGTTTTTTTATTTCTATTGAATGATGGGAAATAAATTTTGTGTTGACTGGCTAGGCTTTTACTTGAAACGGAAGTGAAATAGTTCATCAAAATATGAAGGAAATTTTGTTATGACCCTTGTTTCACTCTACTAGCAAACTTTTTTCTCTTTTATTGGATGTTTTTCTAATGTATTTTCTGTTACTTATTCTGTCATTATGGGGAAGCATTTGCTTATCATTTTAGCTATGCCACCTTAAAATATCATATCCTAGAATAATAATCTATGGCATTTAATAAAAAGAACAAAAACAAATGTGCCATTAAAATAAATCCAGAAGTAATTTACATTACTGGCTACTTTTTATTGCCTTTCCTTGTTCTTCATATGCAGCTTCAGCTGTTGCCTTCTTTTGTCAGTACAGGAAGGACAACTATCATCCTTATTCAGATTTCAAGTCATATTTTGAGATCTTTTGGCCACCAGCTCTACAGTGTTCAGGAGAATCTATCTTCCCTCACTTTGAAATACGTTAAGACTGATCACATGTTCACACAGAAGAAAATAATTCATATGGGACTGTGATCTTTAAAAGAAACACATTGATTTGTCACAATAAAGGCATGATGGAAATTGCTGCAGAAGAGATTCAGAAAATTCAGCCTTTGCCTCTACACTTACTGGTTGTCACGGAAAGTGCGAATGGATTGCATTGGGCATGGATGGATGGACAGTGGAATCTGGAACATCTTATGTTGCAGCAAAAATGAAAAGCTTTGCTTGCATGCAAAGGCATCTGAACAACAAACAGAGTTTTCAGTAAATTTACCTGCTCCCTACTGCTTATAACTCATCTAGCACATTATTACTAGGATGAAATAGGTACACTTATAATAATGAATTAGTCAAATCTTTATCATGTGTGACACCTTCACTAAATGTTCAGTGGCAATACTGGGTTGTCTCAGATCAGAAATGAGCTATATGTGGAAGACATAATTTGCTCAGCAAACCTTTTTATTTGCCATTTCAGTAATCTCACCATGCAGACCAATTAGCAAGTTACATTTATAAAACATTTCCTATTTTCAGAAAGTCATCACCAGCATCTTGTAAATCAGTGGTAAAATTTAGCAAGATGTTAACATAAGAAAGCATACAAATATATAAAATTATGTAAGTTCATATTAAAAAAAAAAGAAGCAAATCCATGAACTTGTGAATCACAAATTATGAAAAGAGGTAATAAAAAATAATAAATGGGACCTTATTACAAAGAGTGGGAGCTGGGAACTGAAGTACAGAGAGGTATGATTTTAAATGAAAGTCTAGTTGAACAAAGAGACCTTTTCCTGTCCTTGTCTCTAACATGTTTTTTTCCTCAAGCCATGTTAAACCCTACTATCAATGCTAAAAGTTTGAAAGATGTGCTTTATTAAAGCTTATGAAAAGCTTACCTTCCAAAAGTAGCTTTACTAGAAGAATTATCTAGAAACTGTTCTGAAGTCCTTAAGTGACAAACAGCTTGGTATGCTCAGAAAGCAGTCTGTGAAAGGACCATTGCATTTTGCCTCTAATAATCTTATTATAAACACTCTTGTTGTACTATTCAAATGTTGCTAACCATTGTGTTTGTTATCCCATTGTGATAAAGGCATTATTGCTGTACATATAATCATGTTTTTGTTTGCTTTAGGATTTGAAGGTTCCTATTTAAGTAAAAGTATTTATGAAGGTTACAATTTAAAGCACTGTACTACTGTTTCTTCAAACAACAGTAATCAGTATATGGGTTTAGTCCTAACAAAGGAAGACAACATTTTTCCTCTGCAAATATTCAGCCTTGTTTTAACCTTGGCAATCAATATAGCATAGTAACAAAGCTGGTGTACAAAACTTGAGATTTAAGGCAACAAATATTTACTGTAGTTGCTTCAAATCTTTCAGTACACAACTGACAATTACATCTTTACTTTTATGCTTTACTAGTACTATTTGAAACTTCATGCTTAGTTACTATGGAAAAAAAACTGGCTAATGCAGCTTTACAGTAGACCATGCAAGCTGTACAATCTGTACAGCTGAAAACTGCTGGGTCATTATGATTCTTTATATTTCTTTGTGTTCTGTAATTCTAATGAAATTTCACACCCTACTTTGAGTAACTTTGGGCCTCAATCTAGCATAAGTCTTGAGTCAAGTGAGTCTTAGTTTTAGCTGTGCGTGTAGTACTTGGGTGGAACAGCCTGCAGGGTGGAGGTGAAACACATGCTTAAAAGGCTGAACCATATCTGCTAATCATGCAACTCTAAGATTAGTAAGTGCCATCAAAGCTTAAGGAACTTTCCTTCTGTTTGCATCAACCTCTGAGTGGTAATTTTGCAATGATTATTGAACAGATATTGTAGGCACAAAATAGGGGATGTAGTTTTCTCTGTAGTGTTCACTCCTTGTGTTCATACATGAAGGCAGATTGTCCCGGGATTAAACAGATTTCTTCACATATATATAGACACATGTTAAGGGAAAAGTGGCAGCAATATGTTAGCACTTTACTATTTTATTTTTCTAATCAATTTGATCTTTACATAATTTATATTTTTTCATGAAATCTCTGTATTTTCATATGCTCTCCTGCTGTTCTTGGATACAAGCATCACGAGAGGACCTCTGCCTTTTGCTATCAGCATTCTTAAGCTGTTTCCTACAATCATTCAATTGTGCAGATACTTAAACAATGACCAAAACATTCCAAATAGCTGTTGATTCCTGAATCATTTTAAAGCAGGTGAATAAATATCTCTCACAATTTTCAATAGTGCTTGAGTGCCTTCTGTGTTACAACAAGTGCAGCTATAAAAGGATAAAATTTTATTGGAGACATAATTATAAACCAGACTCTTCATTAGGAAATTTCACTTCATATTTTTTCAAGATATTCGCTCAAGATGAAAATCATCTTCCTAAAAATGTGATCTGCTAGGGTTGATCCATCAGCAAGCAAAAGTTCTTCACTTGTTTTACCAGCACAAGTATATACTAAAATGTCTTCTTTAGAGACTTTATACTAAGATAAATTTTGATGAGCTTTTTGGGATGGGACAAGGTGGGATTTTTGTGTTAAATGATAAATTTATTTCCTTTGGTCTCCATTTGTAGTACATACAAATGTGTAGCACACTGATATTTAAGTACAGATAGTCAGTCTAAAGGAGTTCAGCCAGAATGGTGTTGAGTTCTTGTGGTACTTGCTTTACTTGGCTGAATGAGAATTACAGATTCTCCCTGGATCAAGCCCAGAGTGTAAGGAGGATTAGCAGCAACTTTTTCCAGAAGTAAGATGAAACTGATTCTTCTCTACTCTAAATGTTTGAAAGATTTACAGTAATGACATATGCCAGGCCTAAAAATCTATTCAAGCTCCAGTAAATTCAGGTCCTTTTGGTGTGCTTTAAAAGTATCATGATATCAATTTCTTTTGGCAAGGAATACCTAACGATAATCTTTTCCTGCATTCCATGAGAGTTATTAGTCAAAGTAATAGTTTATTTTTTTACCAGAAAAATAAACCATAACACACTCAGGACTGCAGTTCACTAAACCATAATTCTACTTTGTTTGACTTACAAAGTGCTCTATATTTTGAAAAATTGTCCTGTAATGGATGAAGGATTTGGGAAAAGTTCTACCCCACATTAATTTGCTAGCTCTATTGGAATTGCCACTGAATGAGACCACCAAGAAATATCTTCCAAGACTGTGCTATCTATGAGATAGCATCATGTATAAAAGAACTCATTCTGAAAACAACTTCAACTGCCCTGGTTAATCTTTGGTTACAATGTGAAAGCAACACTGAGTTAAACAGTCTTCTATAAAACTTGTAGATACTCCAGAGGAGGGAAAGGTGAAAGAAAGAGCTGTAGCAGGGTAATAAAAAGAAATGCTAATAAAATTATGTCTAAAAACCAAGATGCAAAATGTAGATGCTGTGCAACAGTATGTATATGGCATCAAAACCTCCTATGTTCTGCTTTAATAATTATGGCTACAGATGACATTAATTCAGTTCTTATAGCAATTAACTAATAAAAGCTCAAAGGAAAAGGCTGATATGTATGTATGGCATGTAGGTATATAATACGTTTCATAAATATTATTACATACATTCCATCATCATATCTATTTCTGAGAAACTTAGTAGAATTCACTTCTTTAGTTTCTCAAGAAAAGAATTTTCCATTTTTGCCCTCTTAGATATTGCATGACTGCATTAATGTTTTTATTTTCAAAATCTAAAGAAATAACACATAATATGCACATATACAGAACCAAGTACTTT
This sequence comes from Erithacus rubecula, assembly GCF_903797595.1. Taxonomy (NCBI): domain Eukaryota; kingdom Metazoa; phylum Chordata; class Aves; order Passeriformes; family Muscicapidae; genus Erithacus; species Erithacus rubecula. Next base: position 87,100,058 of record NC_136689.1, on the reverse strand, counting down.
GGGTCTGCCTCTTCAAATGACTCTCAATAAATCCATCCTTAAAAAATTCTTTGTATCTTTGATAGAACAGATAAGATGTGGTTGGAAATGCAACAATAGTGGATTTGGGGTTTTTTCTCCAAAACACAATTTTATTTCCTGTGGATGATACTGTAAATTTTAAAAGTATCCATGGTAAAAGACAGTAACAGCACAATAGTCTTAGTGCATCAGTCATGAGACAGCGAGACACAAACTATAATGAAACTAACAGGATATATGCAGCTTATCCTCATCTATTTCATAAGCAATCTTTACAGTGACCCTTCTCACAAAATGGTAGCACTATTTAGTGAATGCTGAGAGGTTTTGTGAGTTTTGGTTGTTGATTTTTTTAAAATCTAGAATACTTTCTACTCTCTATAGATTTTGTTTACACATATTACCTCAGCAATAGCTGTTTCTCAATAATTTTGCATATGTATAAACTGTTAGCAAGTGGCAGTGTTCTTGATGCAAAAGTGGTTCCAGAATTCCAATGAACAAAATTTTTCTACATAATTGTTAAATAACTCCAAATATTTACTATTATAATGCTTTGAGAACATTAAATGGTTTGTGTCCAGTTGAGAAGTAAAGAAATTTTCCTTTCCTTTTGGTAGAGAAATTCCATGCTCCTCTGTATTGGTTGGTGAACTATAGAAAATTTTTGGCATTCCAGTTCTTAGAAATTTTCTTAAAGATCTTAATGATCTAGATCATAGTGATCTAGAATTGAGTTTCTCATGCCCTTACTCTCTCTTAGACAGATATCTTCATATGACTGTCAGTAGAGTAGAAGATGAAAAATAGATACGCCTCTAGAAGGGGTCTTTGAAATAGCATGTATTTCAAAGTACTATGGAGGTAAAATGTTAGAGTAAATTTCAAAAGGGATTTATTTGTGAGCAGGAAGCAGGTGCTCTGACCACAGATGTATGAAAATTTGTTGCATGGCTCTGCTATTTTTTAACAAATGTCATTTCAACATACCTAGTGTGTAAAACAGAGTGAAACACTACCTCTTCTTTTTACCCCACCAAAGACAAACAAAAACTGAACCCACTTCTATAAAAATAATGTTATCTAAATTGTGAAAAGAAGCATTTGAGAGGTAGGAAATGCCAGAAGGCAAGTTATCCATGTAATGTTAAATATAGCCTGCTACAAAGCATGTTCACAATACAAGGTAGACTTTCAGAAGTACCTAGATGTCTTATGAGGCAGACTTTTTATGGCACTCTGAAGACTGCAGGATTTCTGCGTTGATAAAAGTCTCATCAACAATCCTTGCTCATACATCATTTTTCAATAAAATTAATAAAACTGTATATTTATCCAGGTCACAAAATTCACATCAGGGCATATGAAGCCAGTTCTCACCATCACAGGATCTTCCTTTGTAGTATGTGAATCCTTCACAAAAAATATACTCATTCTCCTGCTTATCATATTATTGCAAATTTAAAATAAAAATCAAGTTTTCACTGATTGAAAGTATCACACACTGCGATACTTAATGTACTGCAAGTCAAATTCCATCCAGAGAAGTCTCAAAATTTTAACATTTCCAGGTTTTATGTTATTGCTTTGTTTCTCCTCACATTGTTTTCTATGTTAAACTGTTTCTTTGAATAAAAACATTACTTGAGGCCAGTAAAGCAGCAGTAATATGTCTACAGTTTTGTGGGGGTTTATTTTATAACAGGGAGGTTAGCCCAATGCCAGCAATTTTTATGATAATGTGAGTTAGTTCTGTTGCAAAAATATTTCACACTAACTATATTGGGCTATTTCTTCTCTACACCTCTACTCTTGAAGAAGATTGACTGCCTGCTGTTTAGCAGAGGATTAAAAATTCACTGTCACTGCAAGAACTGCAGTGAACACAAATGTTCCGATTTGCATAGACTAGAATTATGTGTTCTGGCATTGTTTTCACAGGTAACATAGAAACCCCAGTCTTTGTCTGCTTTCCAGCAACACCAAGAAAATGTCAGATACATACTTTAATTACTCATTATTTTGAAAATATTATTGTTATTCACAATTATTCAGCACAGCTTGAGACGCCTTCTGCTCTGTAAGTCTGAGTACCATTGTGGAATCAGAAGGAAGGCTTCACTAATGCTTGGATAAACTGTTCAAAGGGATGGTGGATTCAGGTAGTTTGCTTCACAATATGAAACAAACCATCTGATATTTGTCTGTCCCTTGTTAAAATTCTGTTCAGTCACTTTTCTTTCAACCTCTCATCTCAGCTGTTTGAATATGCTTGGCAGGATCTGTGACAAAGAAACACTGACAAAATTTCAATAAAATATGACTGAATCATAAAAGAGATGAAAGAATGAAGTTGTACCTTGTGAAGCATATATTTGAATGTAAAAGGAACATGCTTACCTCTTGTATCACTCAAATTATTTTAGAATATATCCAGCCAGGATCACCTACGGTAAAAAAAAAAAAAAAAAAGGCTGCATCAGAAAACTTTCCTTCAACGGCTTAATGACATTGTCTTTTCTGAACAGCCTTTTTTTGAAAACTGCATCATTTAGAATTTCATAATAATTTTTTTTATTAATAAACACAAATACTTAAGTGGATGGGGAGTTTTGTTCTGACTTACTTTGAGAAAAGAAGGACTCAGCTGTGCTGGATGATTATTGGAAACATAACCTCAATGTCCTGTTTTCTGAAGCCAAATAATTAGATGCAGACAAATATTTCCTTGGATATATTAGTTTCAGAATGCAACAACCTTTGCCTCAGTGTTGTGCAAATGGTGTTCTGCCAGGATTTTATATTTATATGTCATTTTCCCTATACTTTTAGCCAAATATGTGCAAAGGCTATCATGCTTCTGTGGTATTTGGGCAGCATTGCAAACTTTGACAGCTCCATGGAGGTTAAGCCAGTGTGAAAGTGTAGTGACAGAATGAATCAGGTCTTGAAAAAAACATATATTTATATACAATAGACAAAACTCCCATGAGCACTGGAGTCAAATGAACTCATTTTATTTAAGATTTACACAGAGCTGTTAGGACCAATCTGGACATTGCTCTGATGGTCATATTCTTGTGCACAGAATATTTTTGCCTTTTCTTTTGTCTCGCACTGACAGTCTAGCTCTCATAGAAAGGTCAAATGGAAAGTCACTTAGCTTCTGGAAAATAATGTTTTCCAGATACTCAGACATCATATTTTTATTTTTGTCTTTGACCTTATATTTTTTTAATTGTGCAGGCTTAAGTCTACTTTGAATTTAGTCCCATCCTCAAATAAGCTATATTCAATTTTTATTTTTTTTTTAAAAAAAAGGCTTTTACACTGTCCTGATTCACATCTAGGTAAAAAGATAAGTACTGTGAAAAAATGTGCAAGAGTTGCAATTATGTATTTTTGAGTTTGAGCTAAATGGTGCAGCTCTCAAGCTGAGACCTGTCTAGTAGCCCATTCAGTGTAACAGAGGTGTGACCAATACAGATACAGGCGGATAGATGAAACAAATAACATTTATGGTGAAAAAGGGAAGGTGATACATAATCTTGAGATGCAGTCATATCTTGAATTTATGTATCTTCTGTATCTTCTTGATTCCTCAATCTTGTGCTTTTCCCAAAGGATAGAGATTTGTGATTCTATCTGATTATGTTTTGAAAATAACAATGAATAATGCAAATAGGAAATAAATAGATACTGTCTATTTCCAAAATGTAACTATATTATAGCTTTTGTTATAATTCTTCCCACAGAGAATAAACTTTCAGGTGGATTAAAACTTTTATTTACAGTAGTGTGCTGAACATTGCTCATCAACCCCTTGGATACAATAAATCCACGTTTAATGTATTTTATGCTCTCCAGCAGAAACTTATTCAAAAAGGAGTAAATGATTTCCACAAGTCAATCAGCCATATGTGTCATATGAGTCACTGTCATACATGAGGGGTTTGAGATCCTCCCTGGGACATTTTCTTACATTGTTTGTACACATTTTTTGCAAAGATGGTCTGCTTTTTCCAACACACTCATTAGCATCTGTCATCCTCCAAGTCTGCAGAGTCATTTTATTTTAAAGTATTACTTTATTGTATCAAAATCCATTATTGCATTGTGTTATTTTAGATTATGGCAGGAGGTGACAGAATGTCAACAGATGAAAAAGTATGAAATAGTATAGTGCCAAGTCAAAAGCCAAAATAAAAAGTCTGATATAGACAGCAATTTGTGTCATATTTGGTCTGAATCATTATGGACCAGAACATGAGGACTCAAGAAAGAACATTTTCTCCCCTATTGCAACCTAATGTAACTGTGAGCAGTGGCATATCATTATGTCTCACATGGTGAACTGGAACAGAAAGGAGAATACTCTAATGAGCTTCAGGGAAATTACAAGTCAGCATAAACCAGTGGTATAGTCTCACTACAGACAATTTGCTGTAAACATTAGCAAAGAAATGCTGATACATTGCAATAAAAACTTGCTAATAAGACAAAGTCAAATCATGTATTTTGATGCCCTGTTATTAAATTAAAATTTAAAAAATGAAAGCTACCTAACATCATCTAGTAGTGATGGGGCCATCACTGGGAAGCCTCAAATGACTCAGTTATAAACCAGTGTGATCATCCTCAGCAAAAATAGAAGAGGCAGATACTGATCTGCAAAACACTCAGGCACCATAATTAAAGCTGAAGGCAAGAACAAATACATAATACAAATAAACATATGGGTACTTTTTGTTCTCTACAGGCAGTTGAAGGTACATCAATATTAAAACAACCCAGCAATGCTTTAAGAAGGCAAATGGTTACTTTCTCATCAGGCCATCTTCATGCACCACAATTTATTTTTTCTACAATAACTACATAAGAGGACCTTTTGGCTAGGTAAAATAACTGTCTCTGAGTTTGCTCGTGCTTCAAAATATTTCCTATTTGACAAGTGGCTTTGGTCCTCCACCATTCTTCATAGCCCTGGGAAAACAAAAAGCAAACAAAAACTTTATATATGTGAAAAATCAAATAAATAAAATTTTATAGTTTTCTCGAATGTGTCAGAAAATTGTTTACAGAGGATAATTTTCACAGGAAGATTATTATAGCTCAATGTGTCTTCTTAATCATATTAACATGGAAACATAGAAGCTCATAAAGCAATGCATACTCCATTAGAAATGAAATCCACATGAGAAAGCTAAATCCTGAGGCATTTACTCTTTTAATAAAATCTTTATCTGACAGTCTGCTGTTGAAATCAAAGGAAATGTGTTGGAGTGAAGCATTTAGTATTTACTCAATAGTACAAGCTAATCGGAACACACTGTTATCACAAAGACTAATTAGATAATATTACATAATCCATATTTTTGAATTTTAAATTCATATAAAAATCCATGCCTTTTGCATACTATCTATGGAGGAAGATGTTTCTAAAACTATGTATCTACAAATTTTTGCTGGAACTAAATACCAAATATGAATAAGACAAAATATACCTTTATCATTTTTATGTTAGAACATTTTTTCCCCTACTATTTGTGTGAGAAAGTAAGACATTTCTCATCAAATATCTGGGGCCTTTACTAAGATGGAGCATAAAGCCCAGGGAAGTTGTCACCATCACCAGAGATATGCAAAAGACATCTAGATGTGGTGGTTATGGAAATTAATGGTTTAGTAGCGGATTTGGAAGTGCTGGGTCAATTGCTGGACTTGATGATCTTAAAGGTGTTTCCAGCCTAAATGCTTTTATGATTCTATAACCAAAAATATATTCCAAAGAGATAACACTTATAAATGAACTTTTGGTTCTGGGTCCTTCTGTTTGGCTGGATTCCAGCACTGGGAACAGTGTCCCCTGGACATAGATGGTGATTCATCTCCATACTTGGCCAGATGGAAAAAGGGAAAATCCTGCCATATCCCGCCAACTGTTTCCTTCAGCTGGTTTGTCTGGACTGTCTCAGTGAGATGCACAGACTGGGGGAAGCAAGGGTGCATCAGGACATTCACAAAGGGCTGCACTTGATCAGGTCCATGCCTGGAGACCTTCACTGATATTATCAATATGATGGCCTGCTTCAGGTAAATGGTACCTGGAAGATCTACCCTGATGTTGCCACTGAAGATGCATATGACTGCATTTTGACACAAACTGTGTTCTTTTACATATATAGCAGCTAGAAAGGCTGTAGATGTCTCTATTGCTAGCATACATTCTTAGTACACTAAGAGGAAAAGTAAGAAATTGAGTATTTAATTATTTTTTTACATGACATGCAAAAGGATATTTTTAGACAGGCAGGATCCATTCCCATTAAGTTGGTTTACACATCTGTTTGGACCCTGAGTTCCTTATCTTTAGATGATGATTCATGAACATCAATGTAGCTGGGACAATATCCTTATTGGCAGATTACAGTGTCTCTAGATGTACATTAATGGATCCATTCTAAGATTTTGGGTCTGTTTTGGGAACAGAACTGGATAGCCAGAAATGAATCATAGAAACATAGTATGGTTTGTATTGGAAGGGACATAAAAGGTCTTTTAGTTCCAACCTCCCTCCCATGGGCACAGTCACTTTCCACCAGAGCAGGTAGCTCAAAGAACCTTCCAACCTGACTTTCAGTGTTTCTAGGAATGGGACATCCACAACTTCTCTGGAAAACCCATTTCAGTGCCTCACAACTTCGGATAAAACCATTCCCCCTTGTTTTATCACTACTTGCCCATGTAGAAATTCACTGTCCCTCTCTCTATAGGACCACCTATAGGTCCTGGTAGGCTGTTCCTAGGTCTCCACAGAGGCTTCTCTCCAGGTTGCACAACCCCAGATCTCTGAGTCTGTCTTCATAGGAGAGGTGCTCCCCTTTCATGGCCCTCCTCTGGACTCACTCCAACAGGTCCGTATTTTTCATGTGCTGAGGATCCCAGAGCTGGATGCAGCACTCCAGTGAGGTCTCACAATGATAGAATAGATTGAATATCTAGATAGAATAGAATAGAGGAACTTCCTTGACCTTCTGGCCATGCTTGTTCTGATGCACAGGTTACAGCTGGCTTTCAGAACTGCAGGTGCACACTGTTGGCTCATGTCCAGCTCTTCATCCACAAGAACTCTCAAGTCCTTCTTCACATGGCTTGAGTGTTTGTCCCTGTCTGTACTCATGTCTGGGGTTGCCCCAACACAGGTTGCCCTTGGACTTATTGAATTCCATGGGATCCTTGGAGGCTCAATTTTCAAGTATTTCTGAATGGCATTGTGTCCTTCAGGTGTGTCAACAGCACTGCTGTAGTGTCACTGCAAATTTGTTGAAGGTACACACAATCTTAATGTCTTTGTCAATGATAAATTGGTCCCAAAACAGAACCCTGATGGATACCACTAATCACCAACCTCTACCTTGACTTAGAATCAGTATATTTAGCAGTGGGTCTAATGGTTTTTCTTCTTAAATAAATTATATATATTTTGTTGACTTTTTAGAGCTATTAGTTGAAGTTCTTAAAAGACATAAGGTCATATGCATTGGCATGACCTTATCATTTACATTTCATTCTTCTTATACACATCCATTAACACTAGAAGTTAATTCTAAACTGTGTATATGTTAAACATACATCATCATCTATTGCAATGCCATATGATTGAAAATTTTGTTTCGATTCTCTGCTGTCCATTATGCTACTGCAAATATATTTTTGGTGTAAGTATTTACAGTGCAGTACTTAGAAATATATGCAGTCATATTAATATTTTTTAATTGTAGTTAATTTTTAAAATTATAATAAATTATTGTCTGTATAAAATATGTGGGGTTTTTGCATATGTTTGTAATATTTATTAATAGAAAGACTTCTCTGAGAAGCTGTACGCAGGCAAAAAAAAAAAAAAATCCTAATATTCTTTAGAAATGGTATTCCCCAATTTAGTGTTCCTCTTGAAATGCTCAAAACCACGCACTGTTTGCTCACTTCCCCCTTCTCTCCTCTCCTGCTGCAGTGGGCTGAAGACAGGAATTGGAGGCACAAAAGGTAAAGATTAGATGCTGAGATGATAATAATTTAATGGAAACAGCAATGAAATAACAAAGAAACAGTACAGCAACAATATTAATGAAAAGGTGTACAAGAAATGCAACTGAATGACACGTGACAGAATCAGCAATACACCAAGCACCTCCAAGCTGCCTATGACCAGAAAAGAATTCCTTGCTCCAGCCCACAAACTACTGAACAAAGGTCTCTACTGGCTTCTGCAAAAATTTAACTCTGTCTTGGCCAGAACCACGACACCTAGTTATACACACACCTCTGTGAACCCTGCAGGCTTCCCAGCACAAATTCAAGTTTTCAGTGATCACACATGGTATCATTTCTTTGAAAGACAAAAACAGAAAACAGATTAAAAATAAATCACAGTGTTAGCTGTGCTTCATGCATATGGTGTACATTTTTGAAAGGGATTGTCGTACACTTTGACAGAGGAAGTTTGCTTGACTGATCCATGTATGTAAATGTCGTATATAAACAAAGCATTTGTCCAATTTCATCTACAGGAAAGAACAAGAAGAGAATTAGTAAAGCAGAGATTAATTTTGCTCAACAGCATGGACAGAATAAATTTTATTAGTAATTAGTGAAATAGGCCCTTGGAATGTGGCTTATTCCCTGTTCTGGCTTATCTCCACATAGCAACAAAGCATGAACAAAGCTGTTCAGTTAAGGGAATGTACATTAAAAATACAATAACAGATTTGCCTCATCCCAGTGATTTGTGATTGATATCTTGTACCTTTTAATAGCCCAGTTTGATTATTCAGCCCTCATTGTATCCCTTACCAGTCATCAGGCTTTTCCAGCTGCAGACTCTGGTCATTTACAGTTTTATAGACACTGGAGAGGTCTGTCTGAAGGATTTAAAACTACAAATTAGCCTTTTCAGATTGGCCTCAATCAAAGCTGACTTTGTGCTACAATAAACATTCAAACAGTTGGATATATCACTTTGGGCATGTTGTACCAAAGACTTATACAGAAAATGACAAGAAGGATGGTTTCCCTTTGTGGTTTTGAAGCTTTTGAGGACTTCTGAACTTCTTTGAAAAGCAACACTGCATGTATATGTTGCTAAATGCAGTGGTAGCCAAGTTAAGAATTTTAGGTCAGACATTTTGCAAAGAAACAAGAAAATGCAAATAATCTCTTCATTAGCTGCCAAAGCAGAAAGCAAAAGGCTTCTTTTTGAAATTTTTCTCCTTCTACTAATTGGACAGTAATAAGTTTTCAGGTTTTGGTAATTTCCTAAACTGTATGCTTTGCAGAGTAATGAGAAAATATTTTACTTTATTCCTTCAAAATTATTAATCAAATATATACATATATATATATATATATTTATTTATTTATTTATTTAAGAGGGGGTGTTAGCCTAATGGTAGAAAAATATTAGCATGCTCATGCCTCCAGTGTTTAAGTACATTCAGTGAGAAATTATCCAAATTTTGGTGTCTTTTTAATTTAAGATTTTACAATTGGAATTCCATTCTTTGTTCATTAGTCACACAAATCTCTTGAAGAAGTCAAAGGGCTATTTTTTGATCTCCAAAAAATCATAAAAATGTGAACCCTATCTTGTGCATGTGTACAGCAAGAGGATTTCTCTGAATATGGCACATTTTTAATTCAATATGCAAATCTTGAGAATTTCAAACTTTTTCTCAGAAAATTTGCCTGAACATGTGGCATTCATTAAATAAATAATTCATTACAACCTATTCACTCAGCTTATTATTAATAAAATTTCTTTGAAATAGTTGAAAATCTCACGAATTTTAAATTAGGTAGAATCTGAAATTTTTAGAAGTGACTGTGCTTCTGTTCGTATTTGACAGTGTTGATACTGTCTTTTTCTGGTAGAATCAAAGAAATTATTCTTCCCTCCTAAAGTAGTGACACTCATAGCAAATCCCCAAAATATTTGCTATTCTATTGTATTAGCCTGAATGTGCAACATATTTTGCAGACTGGATCTGACAATCAGTTCTGTTTTCTTTGAACCATCTCCCTTTTCCTGTCCCGTAATAAAAGGGAAACATTTGATGGGGGGGAAAGTTCATTTGACATGGGCTGGTTCATTTTATCCATAATGTATTAAGTCAGTCAAGATAGTTTCTAGAAAGTACTATTTGCAAATATATACTTACATCTACTTAATTAGCTTTAAATTATGTTCATTTTATGGAGTGTAATCAAGATGTCATTTCTGTTACCAGCATATTTTCCTGCTTAATAAAACACTTTACAGAAAAGCATGAAGTTAAATGCTGCTGTTAGGCATGTTTTTCTTGATTGGGATGTAATAACAGACATGGGCCAGACTTTGCTTTTTTTTTCCAGCTCCTGACTTTGCATATGAAAACCATACATCTGCCTGGAACAGGGCTTGGCAAAAGCATTTTTGTCATATGCGGTTTTGTATTCTGATGGAAAGTCAGAGACCTGAATTTTTCACTCTTACACAAAAGATTACTACTATTCTGATATGTTTTATGCAAATATATAAATATAAATCCTAAAGCAATTGCAATTAAAATCTTTCACCCTTTGCTTCTAATGCATTTCCTTTATTAGGTTTGAATGTCCAGTAGTGTCAGTACCTAAAACTCGTTGGGATTTTGCCTGCATGGATCAAAACCACTTCTCTAGAGAGTTTTTATTGTCTTATCTGGATTTTTCCCTTTCTGTGCATTTATTGAGTGGCTTCCTGGTATAATAAATTAGAATACACTGTCAAATGAAGAGGGTGTGAACATTAAGAAACAGAAAATGTTAAAGCAGAGGATAAAGTGGCAATGCTAAAGAAATCTTTAATATACAACTAGTGTGGTCATTCAAGAAAATTAGTAAAGCAGGAAACAATATGCTGCTGTGTGAAACTGTCTTCGAGTGACTTTTCATTCTCTAGTATTAATTTTGTTTTGAGATGTGGGATTTCAATATTTGTAGATAAAAGTACATCTCTGTAGTTATTTTTTCAAAGTATATACAAACACAAAAGTATCTATTTTATGACTGCTAACATGTTCCCTCAGATAATTAAAAAGAAAAAAAAGCAGAATTTCAACAGAAGTTGCGCTGCATGCAATGTGAGTAACTGTACTTTATAAGGCAAATTTCTACACATAATAAAAAAAAAATGAGGGAGGGAGGGAGGGAGGGAGGGAGGGAGGGAGGGGGAGGGAGGAGGGGAGGGAGGAGGGGAAGGAGGGAGGGAGGGAAGGAAGGGAGGGAGGAAGGGAAGGAGGAGGGAAGGAAGGGAAGGGAAGGAGGAAGGAGGAGGG
>NC_136689.1:86947127-87088591 GCF_903797595.1 Erithacus rubecula | reverse complement strand
AAGGAGGAAGAAGGAAGGAAGGAAGGAAGGAAGGAAGGAAGGAAGGAAGGAAGGAAGGAAGGAAGGAGCAGAGAGGATAATTATATGAAAGGAAAATTATAGAAATGTTGGAGGGATTTTACTGGTTCTAGTGACTGCTGTTAGCATTTAATGATGGATTGATTAAATTCTGATTGATATGTAAATGTATGCTTTCAAGAGTTCATGTATCCATTAATATAAAATTACAATATATCTATATTATCACAAATGTGTATGCAAAAAAGATAATATTTGTGGACATTAAATAATTCTAACTTCTTATTCTCAAGGATGTAAGTTAACATTTAGACCTTTTTTTTGCCTTCTCTTCCATTGTTAAACATTTTATGTTAGAAATGAGGGATACTGGCAAAGATAAAACAAAGCAACAACAATTAATGTGCAAAGGGAATAGTCATAATTTTTTCCTTGAATCACAATGTACAAATGCATAATATTCTTCTGTTAGAAGTTCTGATGCAGTAAGAAATACAGTAAGTATTGAACAGTAACAATCAACACGTCTTACACCAAACATTCATATGAAATCCTGTTCTCATTTCACACTTTTCTGTTCAGTTTTACAAACTATAATACAGTATAATATAGTACAGCTCCACTTTCCCTCAGGTGTGTATACAATTTCTACTAAAATAATTTAACCGTCAAATTTGGCTGATACTGAGAAAATTTTGGCCAAAATATTAACACAACTATTTTCAATTTAATAATCTTTTTTTGAGTAGATTTGGTAATGTGAGTTATATACTCAAGTACTCTGAATAAAAATTTGAGTTTTTCTCTATAGATTTCTTTACCGCTTTTTTCCTACAAGCTTCTGAGGCATTGAGAACACCAAGAGGCATCTCTCTTGATATTCTATATCAAAACTAGCAGTTTCAATAAGTTAAATCTATTTTTTCTTTCTGTATTTCGCTTCTGTAGTATTTTTATACACTATCTTAACAATGTATAAAAGGATAGGACAATGGAGAATATAGACCTCTGTATGAAAACTCTCAACTATTTCTATTTAAAAGTCTTGAAAACCATTAAACTTTTAAAAGCCATTTTCCTTTCTCCACATGGTTTTTGTGTTGGTACTGTAAGCTGTTGTCATAATTAAGTTATTTCCTACAGGTTTTAGAAAAAGATTAAAGCAAGGCCAGGTTAAGAATGAGAAATTCTATCTTATTAATGAGTTTTAGGCAAGTTATATGGAAAACAGTAGTTTCTGTTGTTTTTTTTTTTCTGTATGTATTTGCATAACATATGTTGTAGATTGCTAAGCAACTTGCATGGAGCTCAGCCTGAACATAATTAAGGCAGTAGTTTGTGGTAAATATAAGTCCCAAACCAACAATTTGTGTCTCTGCTTTAAAAAATAAAATCATTAACATTCTTAACATATGAAAGCTCACAGAGAAGCTGATATGCACTGAACTACTGAAGGAGAGTTGGTTGGTGTTGTGTCACTTTCCTTCTGAAAAGCAGAAATATGCCAGCAGCAACTGACTGATGCAGCTGTTCAATTAATTATGGGCAAATAACACCTTGGGAATCAAAACTCAAAATCCAGCAAAATCTATCATGGATTTTTAGGACTGCCTAGCCCAGTCATATATTAAATCAGTGGACTCAGGGTGAAAACATCTGGATTGCCTGGGCAGAAGCATTTGGATGGGTCTATAACCCTCATATGTGACTTTTTCAATCTAGAAATGACACACTTTAAAAGGTGCAATTTTGTGCTGATTCTGTTGAATGGGACACAAATAGTGCTGGATAGATCTTAAGTCCTATTTAGATGTGAACCTGCACTGAACTCTCTTAATGAGAGCATATCCTTCACCAAAAGATATTCTCTCTTAGACAACCAGAAAAAGCTTTGATGGAAATATAAGAAACATGAGTTCCACTAGAGATAATGGAAGGTGATGCTGGGCTCAGCCCCACAGAAATCAGGGTACTCTCCTGAAAAGTCAGGGCACAAAGGTTTCGCCTTCCTTGTCCCAGATTTTAAAACGTTATTCAATGATATTCTAAGGATAAATACACATTCATTCAAGGAAGCAGTGTCTGGAGCAACTAAACATCATAATCAGACCAGAACTGATACAGGAAAGAGCACATGAAGAATGGACATGTACATGGAACCCAAGTTTCATGTGCAAGTTTGCAAACAGTAACATTCAAGAACAGTGACTGACTTTGGATTTTCAAGACTTTAAGTTGACTTCTTGGAGTGTTACATGACCTTACAAATGCAGATAATGAATGCAAATAAGGAATAATACTCAAAACTATGTTCTCCTGAAAATCCCCACTCTACATTTAGAAGGATAATAGAACATGGAATGCTTGTCCCTAGGTTTACAGAGGCCCTTAATAACATATGCCCCTTAAAGGTCTGGTCATCACAAACTGACATACATGGCAATTGTTTTCACTATATGCTCACACATTAAAAATCTAGTCCAGATGGAAAATTCCATCCATTTTTATTTTTCCCACTTAATTTTGCCAGTGCAAGGACAGGTGTACTTAAAAACATATTTTTCAAGCAAAGGAAAAAAGATCTTGGCAGTGATCAACTTCTTCATTAATCTTAATGAGGTCAGTGACTGGCAAGAGAAAAACCAGTTCAGTTGTCTCAGCCACGTCACCTACTCCTGTTTAGGTCCTCTGCAAGGCAGAATGAGCCCTGACACCTACACATTTCTATCTTCTCATCCACATAGAAATGCATTACCTTTCATCCAACAAGAAACACATTTCTAAGTTGGGACGCTGTGATGTGTTATAGAGGAAAGTAATCAAAAAACGGAGTTTCTGTTTATCAAAGGAATATAATTTATGTGTTCCTTTTCCAGTTTATTCATAGGTGGCCCATCTACCTTGGTCAAGCATGGTGGAATTTTATCCTGAGCTGTTGATATGTTACACAACATAATGTGATTTCTTTGTCATCTCTACCTACTATCCATCCATGGATTTAGCTGGATTGTGGTGGCTTTGCATTCACAGCATCCGTTTCTAATTCCATGAAATGCTATTATTAACTATGATGATATAACAGAAAAGTGTCCTGGGGTCAGGGGTTAGGCTGCCTTCTCAGCCTTGCTATTCCTCTGGAAATAGTCCTCAAATGATTCAGCTGATGTTGATAGGTCATTAGTGGTTGATGTCCCTTGGGCATTCTGGTTTGGCTGATTTTGGTGTTAAAAGGTCCAGAATCCCTTCATCATGTCCAGTATCATTCTGATGGCCAGTCATAGAACTAAAATTTCCATGGTCTGTAAATATTTGGGGTCCATTTTACTAAGGTTCCTCAAAGTAATCCCATCTGGCCCTGGAGCAGAGCAGTTACTCATCTCTTAGGCATTTGTGGAAATTTCCTTAGCTGTGATTATGGTTTACAAGGCGTTGTTTTCATCTTGGCCAATCAGTTGTAATTCACCAAGGCCTTTAACCATTTTATGCAATTCTCATCTTGATTTGAACATGGAGTGTACTTCATCAGGTGGTATTTCACACTTCATGGATTCTATATCATCCAGAATGACGCCTCCTAATTTCCCCTATCTGAGTAGAATAGTTGCTGGTGTGGCAGCTGTTGCCCCACTTTGACAGCCTTCTCCTTCATCCACTTTGTCTATAAGCAACCCCAAGAGTGACTTTACATTATACATGGATCTGGAAAAAAAAATTACTGTCATAGTTCTCATAGTAGTTTTACTTCCATGTTATCATTTATCAACAGATGAAGAACAATATAATACAATTTACAATAATAAAATTATCCATTCCTGATTTTGTACATTTTTCTAAGTATGTATATTCAAAGATAATATCCAATTGTTTCCTGAACTCCTTAAAAATTACTCCTTATGGCATAATTCCCATATAACACTTACATTTAACTTCAAACTGAAAATTAAAGTTGATATTAAGGGGTGGTTCTAGAAATCAGAAATAACTTTTAAAAAACATATTCATATTGCAAGACTGATTCTACGAAATGCTTAGATAGAGCTAAGGCTGTGAAAGAATTTTCTTTATAAGCATTATAGAATTCCTCAGGTTAAATTATCCAGGAAATTAGGACAAAAATCCAGCCATTAAATGATCTTACAACTCTTGATACTTAAGGGTTCCTGAACAATTGTTAAAGTTATTAATACATGAGATATTCAGGAAAATTAGGGTTTTTGCTTATACTAACTATATAAATATTCAAAATATAATACAATTGGAACATGAATTAGTTGTTTGGGTAGTATGCATGTAGGTAGGTCCTCATTAAGTAAGTATCATTGTTTAAATGGGTTTCATGACTTCAGTATGAGTGAAGTTTAAGTATGTATTTATAGATACTCAAATGACAAAAACTTTATCTCTAGTATTGGAAAGTTATGATGCTAAAAGCTTTTTAACAAATGTTTAAAATTCATATTCAGTTAAACATGCTTAGAATTAAGCAAAAACTTTGATGTTAACCTCAGCAATGATTAATCACATGGATAAGGATTGTGGTATTCCCTAATTTATCAAAACTATAAGCATCTACAAGATTTTTTTCAAATGGATCTTTACATAATGCACAGCAAACAGATCACATAGTGCATGAAAATTACCACAGACATTTGAAAAATTGCAGTCAGTGTTCAGGATTTCAGATACTCATATTCTAATCTTTTCTAGATTGAATTAATATATGGTCCTAAAATTTACATCAAGATTATCCATATATCTTTTCTAGTTGAAGACATATAAGTCTTCCATTTCTGCAAACTGTAATCTGGCAAATAATCAGTGATAGACCATTTGGAAAACTACTTTTAGTAGAACGATGCAAGTAATAATATATATAATATGGGGTTCAGATTTTAAAGTCATAGGTTTATTTTATGCAGGCAAGAGCTGCTGTGATTCTAACACATTTCATTAAAGGCTGAAGATTAGAAATACTGTAAATTAATTTAAACAAAAGGGATACAGACACACAAATCAAAACAAAAAACCTTCCATATTCTTAGCAGAAAACAATTTCTAAATTCAGATATGACCCTAGACTACTGTCTGTGTGTCCTGGGTTATGTAGAATTGGTGGTGTAAATGCCATCTGCAGATTTTATTGCCTGGACTTTTTGAACTTCCACACTTCAACAATCAAAAATAGATGTAAATATTTTAGGAATCATCCAAAATGATCAGAGGAATTTTTAAGTTCAAAAAAAGTAAATAATTAATAAGACAAATATATTTCAAATCCATAAGGGTCTTGGATAGGGCACTTACACTTTTATCTCTTTTGCTATATTTTTTCAAGGAAATGAAAGAAAATCAGTAGCAATTAATTACATTAGGAAGAATATTGCTCTCAATTACACTGAAGCAAAATAAGTGCATCTGTGATGATATCAGAAATATTAGTCAAACCTTCATGGGCTTCACTGTGAGAACACCTGGACTAATTTTCTTTACTATACTATCATTAAAGGCAAACACAGAGTTTCTTGAATGTGGACACTCACAAACATTTATTGTGAGTTGATTTACCTTCCTTTTGAAAGTATTGATTTGCTGAAGTGCAGGTGTATTAATAATAGCTTTGAGAGAGTATATTTCAAGATATTGATATTTTTAGAAAAAAAAATGGAAGTTTTCTTGCAAAGTACTTTGACTTCCTTCTATATATTAAAATGATTTTTATAGAAACTACTTTTTTATTTTTAGAATAGTGATATTTTTATGTGCACCCTTTAGAAGCACAAATAGGAATTTGAACAGGTGTTTATACAAAAAATTCTCAAGTAATCCTCTCTAATTTTTTTTGCATTTATTCACACATGTAAGGGATGAATTAATAGTCATCAATAGTTTTCAGACAATCCATAAGTTAAAAAATTATTTCATGAATCATTTCACTGAATCATTGAAATCAAACACATTGTTAAAAATCAAAATTACTAATTAATAATAAAAATATTCATCTGATCAAATAGTTTACAGTCAAATAAATTGTCCACTCCTTTTCCTGGAATGCTGATAACATCCAAATTCCTCTCCATAATCTTCTACCATTTCAAGTAGAAAAGAATTAAATGAATGCAATTGACTGGAAAAACACATTGAATGAAGAAAAACTCTAAGCTGCTGAATAAAGATATTGGAAAGTCAAGCAGCTAGGAAGCTAAACTGGCAGATGAAATGACCTGATTTTAATACTCTAAGTCACTCAGATAGGTCATCCAAGCAAGACTCAAAATCTGAGGTTGCTTTTTTGCTTAGTTATTCCCACATCATTGAAAGTGTCTGATCAGGCCTGTGGAATGTGAGGCACCACACAGGAATGCACCAAACATCACATCTCACACTCTGAAGGTTCATGAAGCTTCCGTGCTCAGAGAACTAACACTTGGCACACAGGAATAATATGACTTTGTTTGCACTTGGTCATTCACAGCCTAATGGGAGAAATCAGTTTTGGAGTATTGAAGGTACCAAATATTAGGGCAACATTATCAAGGAGCTTTAGTAGACAA
Organism: Erithacus rubecula; assembly: GCF_903797595.1. Lineage (NCBI taxonomy): Eukaryota > Metazoa > Chordata > Aves > Passeriformes > Muscicapidae > Erithacus > Erithacus rubecula. The sequence goes on along the minus strand of NC_136689.1, from coordinate 87,082,022 downwards.
TTGTAAAAAAGACTTTGCTGACAGAATTCAATGAAGACCATGGAACAAAATATTTTCAACAAGCTTCTCACTTACTCAGGACGAAGTTCTTTGACCCAGGAAAATTTCTACAGCATGAAAAAGAGGCAGATAGTACGTTAAAAGAACCAACAACTTAATTCACTCCAAGCATTGCTATAAATGTCTTCAATAAAACAGTACAGGACCATATCCGTGTTGGTCAGAGTATTTGATCTTGGTAAGCAAACTGTCTGGTTATTCTTCTCACAGATATCAGGCTATCTTCATCTGCACAAAATCCAGTGAGTGACAAATATCAAAGGGTATTGTTTGTTAAAGCTAATGTACTTGGTGTTGATGTCATTGCCTGTGAGTTCAAGCTGTAAGCACAGGAGCCAAAATATTCCAAGTCTCTGAAGAGCATGAGTGCATATTAATGCAAACTATTCACCCAAACTTTTTGTTATTGCTACTGATGGCAAAGAGATTAAGTGAGCAAGTGCACACTAAAGTTGGACCTATATTTTTCTGTGCAGTACTTTGAGTCTACATGCAAGTCAGGGCATTTGTAAATCTACTTTCTTAACAAGATAGGAATCATGCTAATGTTTGGTAAAATTATCTAACTTTGCTTGCACAGTTTGTTTGCTGACGTATTGTCTCAGCTTGAATTATCTTTCCTTCTATTAGTAAATTTTGAGCAAGGGGATATTGGAGGAATTGAGTGTTATTCCTTCTTTGCAGATGATGGTCATAATATAAAAGTGAAGACTCTCCTGCTTCATTCTAGATTTTTTCAGAGTAATTCCATTGAAAAAGAAGCATCAGAAAAACATACAGTTTTGTCGAAGCCAAAGTTATTTTTGAAGACATACTGGATTTACATGAAGTTTACAAAATATGAGCACTTGGGCTGAAAGAGAGAAATATTCAAATACCCATTTGCCATTACAAAATTGCTTTTTAGCATATTCAGGAGTTTTAATAAAATTTTCTGTTCTGATATACACAGAGAAGTCTTATAAGTGGACCAGTAATGCTTGCTTTATTCACAGTTATGAGCAGGCTAGCCAATTTCAAGTGTGCTGAGACTAAAGATAAAGTGACATTGCCTCAATACCACATTTTATGTCAGGATGCTTGCAGTTCCTCTTCATATCACGTTTGGATCCAAATCCTTCCCCCTCAGCATTAAAATCCGACAGCTGCTTCACTGCTGCTCCTGTAGGGCAGTAGGGGTAGAAAAGTTCTCTCAGTAGCTCATCAGGAAGGAACTATTTTTGCACAATCAATTTTGATGAAAAAATATTCAAAACTGAGATGTCCACCACACAGCCTAACAAGAGAGAAAGTATTACATTTCCTTGACAGCAGAGAATTTGATCTTCTGCCTTCTCAGAAGGCCCAAGAATGGTTTTAATTGTACAATGTGCAGGATGCTTCTCCCTGCTGGGAGGGGAGCTACCAAATCCCCATAATACCAAAAACACAAATAGTTCCATGTATCTGTCTATATTATTGAACAAGACTGTTTCCATGTGTGAGACAACACCAGTTCCCCGCCAGGGGCTTAAGACAAATTAAGGATATAATTACAACCCTATTGGAGAGGGGTTTTTTTTATTTCTACTTTTTAAAAATAATGTCCACATCTGGATTAAAAAGTTCACTATTGCTGATAGTATCACAAATTAAAAGTAAGTTATAAAAATTTAGTGGTTAAGTTACATTTTCTTGGACAGTTTCTGAACCACAGAAATGCTCCCTGCAAAGATAGTAGTATCCAGCCCTCAGACCTCCTGTGTGACAGCCCTCCATCAGAAGGCAGCAGAGCCAGGATCCCTTTTTCTCTCTGCCCTAAATGGATATTGGATTCTCATCTGTGCAGTGACATCGTTTTAATTGCTTTGATGTAAGAAACTGAAGGTGATTTCACTGTGACTCTATCACTGTGTGTCAGACAAGATTTGGAAAAGGAGAACATTTTCAGGAGCAAAAGTCCTCAGTCCAGTAACCCAGAACAACAGGGAGAATTTTATCCATTCATTAGAAGCATGCAAACAAACTAAGAAATGAGGTAAGCAATTGAAATATAGACTTTTAAACAGAACTTTTGAAATATTTCTGCCTTTCCTTTTAGCTATGGAATTTCTTATATAGGAAAAAGTAACTTTCCAATGACATAAATCTCAAATTTAAGACCTAATTCTCCTGGAGCTGTCTGAAAATCAAAATAATATCTATCAGATTATAGGCACTACTGAAGAATTTTAGACTGGAAATCTCTGGTTGTTTTGATTGTTTTTGCAAGCATTGGTTGGAAGCCAGTGATTTTCAGTCCCGCTTTCAGCAGGAGGTAAAGATCTTGTGGAAGAAACTGAGAGCCCCTTAATGAGATCCACAAAAGTGTATTTCTTGCTGAAACTACTTAAGTGAGTCATTATCTACCCTGATGCATAATTTAATACGTGTGCTGCCGAAGTACAGGACTGGGAGTTGGAGTTAAAAGGATTAAGGTGAACATACATCATACTTTTCAGGACTTTCCGAATAATTTGTGACTCTTTAAAGAGTTTTACAAGGTTAAACAAAAGCTGTACACTATATTATTGCCTCAAACAATTACATTGCCCCTTTAGAAATGTTTATGCTCCATGCCACTTTACGGTGTCATTGTCAAAAGAGGTGGAAGAAAGCAATCAATAGCTGTTGGAAACTACACAGCATAAAAGCCCGAGGAAAATAAAGTTCACAGGCGCATTGACTGCAACACTGTTGCTGGAACAATGTGGGGTTTAGTCAGTGCTGAAGACTTTTAAAAGAGCATTTTAGGAAATGAAATTCACATTTTCTACTGACTGTGACATTTTAGAAATGTTTTCCTCATACACTAGCCCTGGACACTTCTAAGACCTTTTACAAATTTTGTTTACTATAGCTTCACATACACTTCCTTCAAGTCTTTTCTAATGACACGAAATTCTTGCCTAATCACAGCAGAATGCCTCGGGTAGTTTTTTTCTTTTGTTATTTTCACCAGTTCGGGACCAAGTACCCTATAAACTACTAGATTACTCGTTTTGATGAGATTAGATGAAATTGTATTTTCAGCAGTCTCTGGTGGGGAGGTGTGTGTTTCCAGCTCCTCCTCCTATGGAAGACAATCAGTCTTACAATAGCAGAAGTTAAGAATTCTTTTATATGAATAATGAACATTACTACTCACATGTTTGTCCCTGGCATGTCATTACAAAAGGCTCCATGCATATATCAGTTCTATTGAAGAGTTAAAAATTAATCAGGTAACAAGAAAATTCTTCTCCTAAAGCCACCATGGATGACAGGTTTGGCTGTCTCCCAAAGCAGTGATGCCTGTGCCTCATATTTTTATTCTTGTGCCTGTTCCTCTTGATGTTCCTGAGCACCAGGAAAAGAAATTGATACCTAAACCCACTGAGATTACTGACATCCAAGGGTATCTAGCCTGGAGAGAGAATAAAGCACACATTACCTTCACTACTAACTGCAGACTATCTGCCATGTGAGTGCTGCACAGCATGCTGAAAAAAGGGAGCAAATAAATAAATAAATTCAGCAATAATTACACCTGGAATCTGTCAGGAAGTTTGAGTCCTTTTTCAAAAGACCATTGTTGAAACTGAAGTTGAAAACTACTGCTTTACTGTTAATGCAAAAAATAACATTACAATATAGACCTTAAAAGTTCTATATTAATTTCTGATAATATTACTCAGCTTTTCTGTTCTCTTTCTTCCCAGTCCCATTGCAGCAGATTATTTGTAAAGAAGCTTCTGCAAATAAAGGCTTGAGGAATCAGAAAATGAAAATTCTATTTGAAGATAAATAGATGTTTACGATTTTATGGGATTATAAAACATGTTTTTTGCCAGCTATTGTCACCACATAGATGTGCCCAAGACACCAAAAATGTGCCCCATCTCAGCTGAGACTCTCACATTGACAAAGAGCTTGTAAGTACTAACTCACTACCAGCTCCACAGAATCCAAACCTAGGGCTCTAGGTAGCATATAATTGCTGTGCCCAGAATAGCCTTCAAGAAAAGCATGTGTATATTCCATGAATATGCAGGTTTACCTGGTTGAATACAGGTTTTCTCAGGAAGCTACTATTGCAATCCTCCATATCATGCCAACAGATTTTATTTCTGGAAAGAAACATGAAGACACTAATCTTGTCTCCATATATTCTGCAGATGAAAACATTTCACATAATAAAAATGTGGTTTTTTTAATGCTGTCCAATGACAACACAGCATTTGGATAACAAAAAAGTCTAATTCTTATTAGTGCTGCATGAAGTTTTTCCCCCTTAAAATAAAAAGATGGCAAGACCTAAAGCAAGGGTTTGAAATAAGTATTTAAATATTCCAGCTCTAACCACACTGCTTAGAAAAGGGAGTTTGAATAAAGAATCTCCCTCCTCCCAGGAGCTGCTTTTAACTTTCAAATGAAGCATGACTAAATTCTAGCAAAGCAGATTTGATGTTTCCAATTAGCTCAGAGAGCTGAAAATAGTTGTGATGTTATCAGACGGTGGGTGTTGTGAATAGGAGCCACATCCTGACATAGCCTGTATGCTGGTTATAATTTCAGAAGAAACATAAAAATTACTTAATTACATAATTGTACATTCTGACTTTTTGTATTTTTATAAATTTTCCAAAGAATTTCTGGCCATAACCAAGCATCTGCATTTTATTGTTTGGTCATATTTTTGGCATCCAATTTGTAGGTTATGAATGGTAATCCGTCTTAAAACAGTAACCCTCACAACATCTTTCAGCCAGGGCTTGATCCAGATTTCTGTGGAAAAAATGCCTAAAAAACCCAAATCAATATGCATCTTTCCCAGTTTTGTGACTTTTTGTTAGTTTGCTGTAATGTGATTGCAAGCAGTAATACCAACCCAAGCCACTATCTTCCATAGTCTAACTTTTGCACTACACACATTCAACGCTATTACAGACAAGTGGGACAAGTTTGTCCTGCACTTTTCCTAACACTGGAAAATGTAAACAGAAAATATTATGCTACTGATGAGTTATTCTCTCTTTAAAACGTGATTAATAAAATAAAAGACCACAATGTGAGCTGTAATGTAAGAATCCTTTGGTTGCATGCTGTATTATTGTTATTGTGTTATCATTGGCTCCAGCCTATGGGGGTTTTTGTAATTATTATTATTTCCTTGCATTCTCTGTTTATTATTACAGCTAGTAAATACAGGCTCATCCAGGATATACAGAATGGATTAAACTGAACAAAGACTTTTTAGAGTCAATAAACTAGTTGTTTAGCTGTTGGAGTTTGGTCAATAAAGGGATTCTTAGTGAGTGCAAAATGGCTAGGCAGCATTAACATATTTTTTTGTGAATATTTTGCTATTTGATTTTAATGTAAGCATAGAAGACAAAACACAGAACACAGCTTCTCAACAAAACACATATATTTTCCTGGTTTGCCTTCCCTGTAGAAAAAACTACAGTGTTGTCATTAGGATATTTTATTACATGCTACCATATTTCTGACTTCTGCTGCAAGAAATCAGGCAGTCACACTTTTTTTTAACTATTACGTTGTATCTAATAAGACCGTGTAGTAAAATAAAAAAGTAAAATATTAATTTGACTCAAATGGGAAAATCAACACCTGTCAGAGACATGCATGCCTTTAAATACACAGAACTCAGTAAAATACCCATAGCATAAGAAAGAAAATAGCTTTTCAGAAATGCTTATGCTGTTTCCAGTTAATTTCAGAAGTTAATTTGTTTTTTAGAGAGAAAAAGCCTCCTTTTTTGGGATGAAAAAAATATATTTGAATTGATAGTAAACACCATGGGGCCTTCAGGGAGTTCTTTTGCCACTAGCTTTTAGTTTTCATGTATCAATGTTATTTGTGATCTAAGTGACACTATCTTGCCAGGAAAATTTTCACTAAGTATTTTAGAAAAAGGGAGTACCTTTTCAAGGACTGAAATGATATGGAAATTGGAATGTCACAGAATACTTTTTTACCAGTGTCTTTTTTTCCAACATCTTGTTTTCCAACATCATTAGAGAAATACTGATATTTTTCTTTCCTTTTTTTGGCTTTATGGAAAAAAAGAAAAGCAACACCCTGTGTTTTCTTCTAGGGAAATGTCAATGTCTTCTAAAAGTAAGACCAACTTCAGCCAATAATTTAAAAAAAGACAGCAAGGCTGGATGGAGCTCTGAACAACCTGGTCTAGTGGACAGCATCCCTGCCCATGGTGTGGGAGGGTTTGGAACAAGATAATCATTATGGTTTCTTTCAACGCCAAAAATTTGTTGTTTCATGAAATTAAATGCAAGGCTTCTCACATGTTATGCTCTATAGATGGAGCTTCTGCAGTCCTCTCTGGTTTGTTTCCTGTGAACTTGATAAAGTGCTTCTCCTTCTCCCTGGGGAAAACCCATTGACAAGATGAGGAAGTCATCTTTGAGCTGAGGGACTCCTTGTATTATCTTAGGTCTCCCTGAATCTATTATACTACAGTTGTGTGCAAACATCTTCCTTACACTAGCTAGAAAGAGAGAAAAGAAAAAGCCTCAGCTGAGAAGTAAATAGGTTGTGGTAAGTCATGGAGCTTAGCTTCGTTGGGAAGGTGGCTTTGTTAAATGAAACAGCAAGTTGACAAGTCTGAAAGAGGAAATATAAAATGATAATCCAGAAGCCCTCATTCTCTGTTCCTGATGCACATACCACTGTCAATACCTCCAGGTCTGAGGTTTTTTGTTCTCAAGAAGGAAACACCTATCAGACTGTTCGTGCAGTGATTAAGAACAAAAGAGCCCTGACCACTGCAGCGCAACTGCTAGAGCTCCAGGTATAGCTACACACCCATTCTGAAAATGGAGACAATCATATTTCATTGTTTGCATGCTTAGCTGGATCACAGATGTGACAGGCACTGTGCCTGACCACAAATTATTAAAGAAAAACATTAGCTGGTATAAGTCTTGTTTATGAAAGAGTGCCAGTGGAAAAAGTCACAGGATCGTGGTCTCCAGCTACTACACAGATGCCAAGGAAAAGCATATCAACAATGGTTGAAGTTTATAAGAAGTGCATGGTGCTTTTTGGAATAAAAAAGATTTCTGACTGCATTAAATTATATTGCTGTTGTTTTAAGAGTAAATAACATGCAGACATCCAGCTAGCCAGTTGGCTGCTGGAGATTTCATTTGGAATAATTTACAAAATCATGACATAAGACTTATGCAACTATTGGCCTTCCAAGAACATAATTTCACACTATGTCCCTACCTAAACTAAATACCATTTGGGCAGACATTGTCAACTTTTTTGCTTGTTTGGCACCAGGCTCATGTTAATTGCTCAGAGTTGAGTGAGGCCTAATTGCCACTGTCCCCTCCCAGGTTCTGCAAGTGCATGTCACCCCAGCAGAAGCCTATGGTAGTGAGTGCCCTGCAGAAGAATGGTCCAGCTACAGCATTTAGGACACCACCTCAAGCACATTGTTGACAGGTACCACAATACACCTCCTGTTTGGAGCTAGATGATCTTTAAGCACCCTTCCAAACAAGCCACTCTATTGATTCTGTGATTCTTTGAAGGACTACATAGGCAGACAGAGTAAAGAAAAGATGGAGTATAGTAAAAAGTTTCTGGCTTGAATTGCATCTTAACTCTATTTTGGAAGGGAATAATTGATCTGTGACAAAATTACTCATGTGAAAGAGTAAACAGCAGTAAAATGATCATGGAAGGATGCTGGCGTGAACCACAACCAACTTACTAGATGGTTGAATTACATCCTTTGAGTCGTAATGGAGAAAAACTAGTACACTACCCTGAGTAGATACTAAACAAAGGAATATACCTGACTTCCTGTTTTCCTCTTCAGTTTATCCTTTTTGATAGCTTAGTCTGCTAGCTTCTAAATTGCTCCCTGCTACGTGCACAAGAGCCATAGTGGCTTATGTACATTTATACTTGCTCAATCTCTCTTTTTTTTTTATTATCCACATGGCTAAAAATGTCTGGTTCCATCTTTTTAGACTTCTGTGTATTTAAGTGGAAAAAATTGTGTTTATATCTACTATTTATCTCAAGTGTCACTCACTCAGATGAAGGGAAGCAGTAAGACTCTTGCTTTTTTCCCCCCATTGTCTGCACTAAATCTTGATGAAGCTTGATGGAGTAGATCTGCTGTTGCAAGAGGGACACAGGTAAGGATATTCACCTCCCAAAAAAAATCCAATTTACAATCACTACCTGTCATTTCTACATCTTTTTACAAAGACCTTGATTTACAGGCTAAAACTGAAGACATAAATTCTTCTGCCGTGAACCTGCCACTAATTCTGTCAACGTGCTGCTCTGCTTGAGAGATTCAAAAAGGGATTTTCTTTCCATAACCTACACCCTTTACTAAGCCAGCAGGAGACTATTTCTCAGTACAGTAGAGAACACTTGGTGTCCACTTGCAGCTTCTATAAACTTCCCTCTATATCTGCTCTTAGTATAACTAGAGGAAAATGGCAAAGGAAATGACCTGTCAGATTCCTGGGTACATTTCCTTACAAGGATGGGGCACAATCACATGGGAGATAATGTATCAGATATTAAAGTGATTTCGCTTGATCTTAGCCAAGAGGTCAGACCTAATATTCATTGTACATGACAGCTCTGTGAGTTTGTGCATTTACCCACATTGCAGTAAATAGATAAATAGACAAAACCTCGGTGGTGAGCACACACTCCTTGTCTGGTTTGATGCACTGAATCCTAGAAACTTTCCCCATTTGTAGTAGCCTTGATTTTCAGGTCAGTCAGGATACATGAAATCCAAACAAGGACTCTCACAGGTTTCAAAAAACCCCCAAAAGCATCAGAGTCCCAGAGTTAAAATGTCATGTATGTATTGGAAAAAGCACTCTTTCAGCTTATAGTAGGTTGGCCACCATTATCCATATCCACAGGAACTTAATGCCAGGCAAGGGGCATCCTCTATTAAATCCTGACATAGCATATTCAATAGAAAGCCTATTTAGAAATAAATTAACAAGAAAACCTAGTGAATTAAAAGCCACAATGGAGGAAAATAATTTGAGGAACGGAATAACGAGAACAATTTTCAGCCATGAAATGTTTTTATCTTCAGATAACTTGCAAACGGTAAAGCCATGAATTTATGCATAAGATACAATACACAACAAAGAGATAATTCATATTCAAATCTCATGGTCCTCCATCACACATCCCTCTGTTTATATGTAGATAGTCTTATGAGAAAATGACACCAGGCACAACCAAAATTATGAGACAGCAAGTCAAGCCTGAAGATAATAATTACTTAGTTCACACAGGCACAGAGAAATTCTTCAGCTCACTGTCTTGGTGGCCTGCAGTGACAAATGTATCATGTGAAAGTAGTAAATTAAAAGGATATCCTTTCCTTTTTTTTTTTTTTTTCCTGAAACACTTAGTGAACTAATAACTGTTTGACAATTGCATGGCTGGTATTTCAGAGGAAAGGGGGAACATGTGGTGACTGAGAGCACCACATCCATTTCCATTTACATTACTGTAAATCTTGAGCAAGTCCATTGGTTTTAGCTGAATTACTCTCATTATCAATGGCAAAAGGTAGGAGAAAAATGGTCAAAGGGATCACATTTTACTACGGGAAGGCAGTTTCTTTCAAAAGAAAAGCACATTATACAAACTACAAGGAATACTCAGTGTCCTAGTTAAAGGTAATGTGGTAAAATAAAGCAATGAAAAATTAATTTAATCTCATAAAATAAAAGCATTAGAAAAACTTATTTACAACATTTTCCCCTTGATAAAAGGGACTATTTATCATTTTGTCAAGATGCTTAGCTATTCAAGGACTTTGTTAGACTAGCCTATTGAGATATATTTAGCAGTTTACACAAGAAATGCCTTAGTTGTCTCTTTTTTCTGAGAAAAGTTTGACTATTTACAGTTTCATCAACACTGAGATACTCCTTTTTTCCCCCTCAAAACAGTCAGCAGAGCAATTAATTATGACATTTCTCTCAAGATGACTACAGGTTGGAAAGTGTGCAAAGCGTCTGTTTAATATAAAGATACATTTAAACTTCCTAATTGCTAGAATCATGATATACAATAGTTTTTTCTCATAGAAATTGTGATTAAATAGTCATAGGGTGTCTAAGAATAAAGTACTTCTGGCACTTCTGTAGGAGAAATTTAACATCAAGAAGGTTTTGTTCTAATGAGTCTTAAAGCAGCAACATGTTACTGTTAAGAAATGCCAATACATAATTCTGCCTCGGGACTTTTTAATGTGGATGTTTGTATTCCTTCTCCAGATATTTTTTTTTCTTTAAAAGCGCCTTTCTCTTCCAGTCTCTGAAGTCACTTATAAAATTATAATACTGTGTTTTCATTGCTATTGAAGCTGTAGTAATGCTTGTACATTTTGCTCACTGTACTGGTCAAGCTCTTTGTAAATTACTGGCTAGGATATAATGTATCTTATCTCCTAAATGTTATTTCACAATTTGTCTGATGTAAAACAAATGCCACATAGTGACTGACTTTCAGACTAGCTGAAATGCTCGCAAGAAATGCAAGATGACATTGAAAAACAAACCCTTCTTTTTGAAAAAATTTGAAGTGCAACTTCTAAAATCAAGAGCTTCTTCCAGGATTTCCAGGTCTGCTCATGAACCAGAGAGAACTAAATACAGCAGATAAATACAAACAAGTGAATGCTAAAGCCATTTGCTGAGATGAGTTACAGTAGAAAGAAATATCACAAGACACTAGGGTGTAAAAAATATAAAGTATTATCATAGGAACAGATCATAGAAACACACAAAACCACAGACAATTCAAAAATGTGGGCATAAAGTTCATCAACATGAAGACAATTACCTTAGTTCACAAATCTTTTAACAGAACTTTTCTAAACAAATGCTAACATAGAACCTGGGTTTGGAGAACTTTGTTAGTCTAAAAAAAAATAATTTGATCTCATTATTTTCTTCTTTAAAACTTTGTGCAGGAAATTTGAATATTATTTTACAATTCTATATTGATGAAGATGGAAATCTGAGGAAAAAGACACTAATGGAGAAAATTACTGCAAAATAATGCCTTCAGATTTGTATAGTTTTTCTGGCCCATTAAGCTAGCATTATATTTTCAGATATCTATGGAAATTGTAGTAGAAGAAGAGCTATTAATCTCAGCTAATTTTCAATGGGAATTTCATAAACCTGATGTGATAAAAATAAGTTTAAATTAGCACTGTCTACTTAAAACCTTAGTCCAAATGTTTCATTCTATTCCATAAAAAGTGTTAATTCACTAACAATCTGCTAATTGCAGACATTTTCCTTATTTAATTTTATTACTTGTTTGCCTATCATGTAGTTTCAAAATATGCCTTATATTTACAGAATAATTTAAGGATTTCAAGCCTAATATTTAATAATAATATGTCATAATGAAGACAACCTTCCCAAAACAGTTCAAGAAACACAATTCAGTTATTTAATTCATATTATAATAAATGCTTAATAAATTTGAGCAGGTAATGTAAAAATAGCATTTGATTTATTTGATTTCTTTTTTCTGTTCATAAATTATCTGCAAACAGAACACATTATTCTTCAGTTATTGAATTATTTGAATCACAGATTTATTCCTCAAAAATATACTGATAATTTATTAGATATCTAACAACTCTGAGGTAGTTTATTTTGAATATTTAATTTAAAAACTAGGTTATTTATATTAGCTACACAGCTCATTTTTGTTCTTAAACTAGATAAGCTTGACTATTAAATCTCAGGTGTCTGATGCAAATTATTTTGATTACAATTCAGCGAGATTTCTTCAAAGACGATTATTCACTAGAATAATTTACAGAGCATGAAATGGAGTAATATTTGTGTCAAAGTCTATAATTTCCATAAGATTCCACAGCTCTTAAGTCCTTAGTTAATACTTGCTGCATAGGAAGGGATATAACTATTTCTTTGGGGTCGAAGTTAACTGCAGATCTCACTAGCATGCACTGGTAATACACCAGCAGGGCACAGCCAGGCAGCTAGAGAGGTGTGAGTTACAGCAGCCAGCCAAAGCCAGGAGCCACAAGAACTGGATGAAAGGCTGTTCAAGCAGGTGTGCACACAAGGCAGGCTCAAACCCAGGTGGAATTAATTCTTTACATTGTTTAAATGACTAAAAAAATAGAAGAAAAAAAAAAAAAGAGGCATAATTTCTTGTCTCCCCTTATGTTCTCTTTCTTTTTCAATTAAGGCAGAAGGTATTACAGGCTTTTTATTTTCTTTTCCTTCCCCTGCAAGCAGACTATCCACTTTGAAGGAAAAATTCTCAGCCTGCAGAGCACTTCCTTATCTGCTGGAGGATCTGCTCTGCACTCCTGCTCTCTCTGGAATCCCAATGCTGGCAACGCCAGATCTGCATGCAGAGCAAACACAGAGTAAGCGTCTGGGACCCATCCTGTGGGTAATTAAAATAAATCCTTGTTCTTCACAGGAGAGCAGATTCAATAAAACTTATCAATTTTAGTGTTCACAGCCACTAATGTAGAGAACAATTTAGCAACAAAGGTTGCAGGAAAATATCAAAGCTAACTTAAGCAATATTTTTGTTTCAATGCTTAGAATTCAGGCAAGCCCTACGATAATCATTTTTAAGACCTAACCAAACAAAATATCCAATCTCCAATTCTAGTTCCTATATGCTTCTATAAATTATTGGCATCATAGGAAGAGTCAAAAAGGCTAAAGGAAGCAATTCTGCAGTCATCCTTTGAGATTATGTTATGGAAATCACCAAGTTACGAAGGATTTCATTTAGTTTTGGTGGTGTGTTATTTTTCTTTTGTTGCTGAACAAGATTCATTCAAAATTAACTTTCAAGACCCTTATAAGAAGCATTGTTAAGGTTTTTTCCATTGGTAGGACAAAAGTAATGAAAGTTTATTGTGGTTTGATAGTGATATATACTCTGGAAAGCATTTTCATGACACAGATTTTACAGGTCTATGTCATTTTTTTAACATGTCTTTCCACTGACAAGGAAGCTTCTGTAATTTTCAATTTAATTTGCTTTTGAGTCAATATGATTTTTTGTAAGGTTTTTATAAACAAGCACTGGTAGCAGAAAGAGCAGACAGGCAAATTATTTTTGAGCAACGTAAATTAATGCAGCTTAACATTAAAAAATAAATGTTGCTTACTTGAAAAGCAAAGCAGTGTTTACTCGAAGGTTTTCTGAAACACTGCTGGGGTATTGTTTGTTGTGTTCCCGTAGTTTCCCTAAAAGCTATGATAATAGCAAAGTGTCAGGGCTCTGCTGGAATCCTCTGGTCTGATATTCATCAACCATTCTTCAATCTCAATCATCTGCAGTCTTTTCTAATTGTGGGCCCAGGTCTTTTTTCCTCCAGCACACTGTGCACATATTCTGTGGTACTTTAACAGTGAAGATCTCCTATATTGTTTGTTTCTGTGATAAGTCAATTCCTTAACTTTCTACTCTGTTTCCATACTTTTCAACAGTCTACAGTCAAAGCATCATTTAATTTATCTATTGTTTTAGTTGTTCTCAAGTCATATAGAATTCAGGCTATTGGGAAATTTACTAAATATATTGGAAAAACATATTACTAAAATATGCATGCATTTACTTAGACAAAAACATTGGTTCACCCATATGTTCTCTGCCTTATTTTCGTTTTCCTTCTGAATTTCAGAATTCAGGTAACTTTCTTCTAAGGAGTCTTAATGCACATAATTTCCCTTTGAGCAGAGTCCCATCAGGCTTTATCTCCTGCATTTGTAGTAGCTAGCAAAAAAATCTATTCCTTTCTATCCTGTGCTGACATGTTCAACAGAGCAGTGTGACTTTTCCTATTAGAAAAATACAGTCCTTTAGTCAAAATATAGTTATTACATAGATTTTGCATTTTAACTCCATGCAGCAGAAAAAAGAAAAAAAAAAAAAAAAGGAAAAAAGAGCCTAACAAAAAGAGACATATACTACACATCTCTTTTTGTCAATCTATTTGGTCTATGGAACCAGAAGTGTGACTCATTAGAAAGATGGTCAAGATTCACTCTCACAGTGATTCTGCCAGAATAGAACACCACTCTGAAATGAATAGGATTTATTACACAATATGAGACAAAAGTGTTTTAAAGTATCCAAGCTGAATTCAGTGTGTTTCAATTTCCTGCAAGTGTTGGTGGAAGAACTGTCATTTACCATCACTATTAATAACAATTATAAAGTCCCAAGTCATATCAAGGCCATATTGTGCAAAAAGATGCATAACTGTTTATAGGCAAGAACTCATGGTTTTTGTCCAAAATTTGTTATAAAATAAATAAATAACATGGACAAAATTTGAGTGGTCAAAGAATTATTTGCAGTAGTTCACACATTTGATGCAGTCCTGAGAAACTGTATCTCAAATAATCTACTTCACTACTTGTTCCCATAAATACCAGGAAATATTGACTTTTGGATTCTGCAGTATTTTTTTCTAAAACACGAGATTAAATTTTCTGACAATCCAAAGGAGATATAATTTTTATACTGCAGATACTCCATATACTCCATGGCTTTCACAAATATAAGGTTTCATTGCAGCTAACAAAGAATTCATGGCTATTCCATGGATGCAGAGAGCTGGATATATGGCTAGAGATTTTCCATGCATATCATAATGAAGTATTTTGTCATGTTTCAGATAATACTGTTCTGCCTCCTTTTTGTGCTTTTGGACATTATTTTGAGAGAGCCTATTTACAAGAGCATGTTGTGGCAGGACAAGGGGAAGTGGTTTCACACAGGAAGAGAGTAGGTTTGGATTAAATACTGAGCAGAAATTCTTTCCTCTGAGGGTGGTGAGGCACTGGAACAAGATGCTCAGAGAAGTTCTGGATGCTCCATCCCTGGAAGCTTTCAGGGCTAGGCAGAATAAGGCTTGCCCCCATGGCAAGGGATTTAGATATGGATGATCATTAAAGTCTCATCCAACCCAAATCATTCTGTGATTCTATGCTTGATTTTAAATATCCATAGCATTTAAAAGTATTCTGTAAAACAAAATCCTTCTTCTGATGACCTTATAAAATCATACATTACCTCCAGTACTAAAGGTATAAAGACATAATCACTGTTGGCATAAGCAAAAGAAAGCTGACTAAAACTTTGGAAAGCACTTGAAGCAAAAAGCAAACAAGAGAAATCTGGATAATTTGAAAGATGGCTATGAGCATGTGAATATGAGAAGGCAAAAATCCCATCATTTAAAGGAAAATTTTCCAATGAGTATATGAAGAAATTCTGGGGGAAAAAAATGTAGCTAAGATATATTTATTGGTAAAATTGTCTTGATTCTCATGGCAAAGTAACAGCTTGTATTCCAGTGTATAGGGTGACAAAATGTTTGTTGTGGTAATAGTAGCTGAAGATGGTAATCTTAGGTGTAGCATTTTGGGTAGACAGAAACTTGGAGAAGTTACATGAGAGGAAACCAGAACAGGAAAAATGGTTAAAACTAGAGACTTAGAGGAGATAAAGTCTACAGTTTCAGAAGCAGGAATGGCAAACAGTACAGTTTCATAAATAGGACATAAAAGGAAATACAGTTTTAATTATAATTTCTTCTCCGTGAAACAAAAGAAGCTCCTACTGCAATGAAAGGATTTCTAAAGCTGCTGAGAAATCACCAAATCTTGCTTATACCAGTGAGTGTACCTGCACACTATGGACTTTTGAGAATCAGGATATTTTTAATTTGTTCCATCGACACTCAAAGAATAACCATTGACATATCTTCCAAAAAATCTTGGACACAAATATCACCCTAGAAACTGATTAAGTGAAGAAACCAAAAACTTACACAGATGAAAAATGGGACTGATGTAGCACTACTCAGTACAATTCTTGTAGATGTTTGTCCTGGGTTTAATTTTTCTTATTTTGACTTAAACTGAATACTTGAAATCATTTTTACAGGGAAAATGTTTTTGCTACCCAGTAAGGTGATCAGAGATAAGAAAAGTATTCCCTGAGTTCCAGGTCTACCCATCTCCCAGGTTTGAAAAAATGTTAACTTTTTTTAAAAATCAGCAATAACAATAAAATTTTAACCGAATAATAAAATATTAACTAGATAATAACTTTTATATTAATAAACAGCATTATAACTATTTACAGTTGTCTTGTGCTGAAATATTTTAAATGAGTTGGTAATCTGCATTCAGATCATAATAAAACATATGTACTTATGGTTTGTTATTCAAAATTTCACCAAAGAGACCGTAAACAGAAAGAAAAAATTTCCCATTACTTCTGAAGGATTATCTCCTGGTAAAATTTGATTTATCTCAGTCTTTCACTATACTTGCTCTGAGCATTAAGAACTATCACTCTTTGCTTAGGTTTCAGTTCCCTCAATAATTTTTCTTGAGTTTCTTTTGCCTTACAGAAACAATTTTACCATAGAATATGCTTTTGCAAAGTTTGGATCTTAGATTAAAGTGGCTTGAGAAATACCTGGTTGCTTTAACAAATTATCATCTTGATCACAGCTGCATACAGAAGTGAGGTCTCTTGGTGTCATGCTGTTGCCTTATCCCCATTTCTACGAAGAAAAGATAGGAGGAGAAATTTAATTGATAACACTGTCAGCGTCCCAACTTTTCTGCTTAAAAAAGGTTACTTTTGCTTGTCCCTCCACTCAGGCAGGGAATATTTCTGTTTCTGTATATTTTTCATTCCTTCCACCAGTTCTGAGAGCAAAGAGGAGGCTTAGCTGCACAATATAAATATGTAACATGAAAGTTATGCAACCTGTCAGAGAATATTCCAGTGTTTAATGACCGTTTTCAGAATGTAAGGCTTGAAGATTTCAGATAGCATGCCTACCTTGGCCAGTGAAATATATCCATACTTCCACTGTATCTATTTGAATATTTCAGTATTTTAAACTATTCACATCCACCCAAGGCTAACCAGAGCCTGAAATCTCAGAGTAAGTCCTACTCACAAATCTTGTCTTGCAGACACAAAGGAATAAAATCAGAAAAATAACCTGTGTGAGAAGTCTTTCCCAAATATCAACCTTATTCTATTGAGGAGACAGCATTATCAAATCCAAAAACTGTCCTACTTTTCAAAATGCTTTGGAAAAACAGTGCACAAAAAAAAAAAATACTTACTAAATAAAACATTCCTACATGGTGTAAAATTAAATCAGGTGAACAAATTCTTCTCCTCAGTGTACAAGATCCTAAGGAAAATCAAATTTTCTTATTGGCTTCTCAGATCAGATCAAGCTCTCTAGAAAATAAGGGCGCAGAAAGACTAATTGTGCCTACAGTCAAAATTCTGTGACATCAAAATACCAAGGGATCTTTGTTAACTTTAAGACTGAGTGTGGACTGATTTTTCTACATCAGTCAACTTCAATTAATGAAAACCAAGAAATATTTTAAGTCATTTTCTGAGGAATGACAGAGAGAAGTAGAAGCATACAGGGGTGATTAGATGCTGAGTAGTGATCTCTCAAATCAGAGCTCAGAGGAGTTTGCTGTACACTTAGTCTCCATATAGCTCAAATGGGGAATGAGACAGTGGAACAGAGTTGCCCAGAGAATGATGGGTGTTCCATCCCTGGAAGTCTTAAAGGCCAGATTGGATGGGGACTTTGAGCAAGCGGGTCAAGGTGAATGCATCCATCTCCATGGCAGGAGGTTGGAACTTGATGGTCTTTAAGGGTCCCTAATGGGAGAAAACATTCTATGAGCTATGAAAATTTTAAAGTTGCTGCTAATAGCCGATATCTTCTGAGACCGTTTTTTTCACCAATGAGAAACGGGCACACTTCTTTACTCTGATGAAGTGCTAAGATGAAATGGTTGAGTTATTGTACTTTTTAAAGCCTGAATCCTCACCTCTCTCAGCCTCAATAAGTATGAGAGGGCAAAAGTAGCAGGAAAAGAAAGTGAAGTGAGGGTTATTTCATTTGATCATTTTAACAAGGGAGTCATTATGCAGACCACTGAAACACAGTGAAAATTAAAGTAGCTTCCATGCCCTCGAGGGCCACCTTTACGTGCAGAAAGTTTCAAGGACACTTTGTGTGCTTGGTATGGTGTTCCACTTCACCTCATTTCTGCCCACTCTGAAAAGCACCAGCATGAGAATCTTTTCCTTTAAGATAAGGAATGGACTAAATTAGGGTAAGGTAAACTGGATTGGAGAGCACCTGTCTTTGCTCCAAAGGCATGATGGTATTTTATTAGAGATAATTCTTGCCTTCTTCTGAGACATGGGAGTACTGTTATGCCCTTTTAAAACATTGGAAGAGATCTGCCCAAGCGCAGAGTCCAATTAATTTCAGTATTTTTTTAATCTACAATGGAAAATTTGAAGAACTGTTTTTATAACTAAGAGCATGAAGATGGAATAGATTCACAATTCATTGAGGATTAATTTTTTGAAATAAAGTTAAGAAAAATTATAGTAAATCAGCGAGTTAAATAATTTTGCTTTACAAGGTACCCACCATTATCTTTATTCATGACAATCTATTTTAATAATCGATGACCAAGCATAGTTGTACTGAATGCATATCTGACCTGTCAAACCTGAAAGAAATTTGTGTCCCAAAATAATTCATACACCAGGACTATACATCAGCAGGAGCTAGATACATTATGCACAACCTAAAACAGATACAGAAATTATGCTTTAGCCCCGTTAGTTTGTCATTAGCTGCAGCATTAGAGCTAACATGACAATTGCACTATTCCAAAATTACTAAAAGATACCATACATCTCCTAAGCTAAAATATAGGTATCACACCAATTTTGTCGTGAGGACACAAATGACTGGTATAATGAAGGTATAAATACCTGACTTCAATTCTTATCATTCTACATTTCAAGGGTACGAGCTAAATCATAGGGATATCACAGTCAGACACTAAATCAGAAAACATAGGGTTAATTGAATGGTATTTTACTGGAAAATAACACAATTCTATAGATACAAATAGTTTATATTTAAATCTTAGGTCTTTAAAAGTTTATTAGTTTTAAAAATACTTTAACTGGGCAATTGTTTGAAAAAATCCTCAAATAATCAGAATATCAAAAAATATTTACAATTATAGACTCTCAATCAAATACCTTTATATCAAAAGGAAGGAGTAGATCAGATAGATAGAAAGCAATAAATCCATAATGTTCATGTGGATTTCGGTTTGGATTTTATCTGTACGAGCACCTCTATCAAGGGCTGGAATATTTTCTATCTAATATGGAAGGATTCAAATTACTTTTTTTTTTTTTAAAGAAAATGACAGCAGAGAATATTTTTCCCTTTAACAATAACA
Organism: Erithacus rubecula; assembly: GCF_903797595.1. NCBI lineage: Eukaryota > Metazoa > Chordata > Aves > Passeriformes > Muscicapidae > Erithacus > Erithacus rubecula. The sequence goes on along the minus strand of NC_136689.1, from coordinate 87,062,550 downwards.
CAGACAGAGACACTTATGAAGGGTTCGAGAGATGGAGATAGAAGAATGCTGCAAATTTGTACACATTGAGGTGTATAAATGGCAAGCAGAAATAAGATATAAAGCAATGAATTTTTGAATAAATCATAGGTTATGGAAAGCGTCTGATAGCTTTCGATAATTATAGTCTAATTGCAAATAATTGAAATAAAGTCTTAAAGCTACTTTCAAAGAACAAAAAGAAAAACATATTTGGAAAATGTTGCATTGAATGTATAGAAAACAACTCAGTAGGAGGTATGAATTTTAAAAACAGGCTGTTTTCAGAAGATGTAAATAATCATTTTAATAATGTAACATATCACATTGTTTATTTCACAGGGTTTTTTTACAACTTCTTAACAGAATAATTGTTATTAAAAAAAAAAAAGAAAAGCTTAGGCTTATCATTTGATATTTGATACTAAACGATCACAGAATAATTGAATTTTGTGCTCCAGAAATTGATTACTTCAGAAAGCTATAGTTATTTCATTACAGAAAATTCCTTGCATTTTTAATCATGCACAAAACACAAGTGATCTTTTCATATCTCATGAGGTTTATGACACATTGTGGATAGTGAAGATGGTGACAGACTGTAGAAGAAATGATACTTAAAATCTGGTTCCTTTCTTCCCTTCTGTCCTTACTTGCAGTCAGAGATGTTCAGAAGAAATTAATATTCTAACCAGTTCTTCTGAACTGAGACTTTAGTAGCAACTTATTAAAATTAACAGAACAGTAGTGGAAGACAGGAAGGAAGAATTTCACCAAAATTCGTAGCCATTGCAAAAGGGATTGGAACGTCCTCTGGAGAAAGAAACAGAACAAGAAGAAAAATCAGAGCAATGGTTAGGGAAGAAATACCAATAAATCCCATGTTATATCATTACCAGTTTGATAAATCAAATACGAATAACATTCATTTGTTTTCAATAGCATACTGGCTAAATAGGATTATAAATTATTAACTGAGAAGCAGATTTTATTTATTGGGATATACGGCCCTCAATGGAAGACTGACATACAACTGCCGCTGCTGAAAATGATAACCAACACATTTAGATAATTATTTAACAGGTTATAACATAGTCCTATAGGAGGGACAAGGGACACTAGATTCTAAATATCTTTATATCTAATGCTGTGCTGCAAATTAGGTTAGGAGATGGGTTTGGGAAGCCACTGCTAGGCACAAAACGATGTCAAGGGGCTGTGCTCCCCATCAGGGAAGCGCAGATCTGGGGAGTGACCTTCCCTCCACCCCCTCCTGTGTAACCCACACACCCTCTGTGCTGCCCAGAGAGCTGGTGGCACAAGCTGACAGAGCAGGGAGCAGCACCAGGCCCAGCTCATTCCTACTGCCTTATTGCTGCCAGGCTTTCATGCTGGTGATTTACTCCCATACAGACATCTGTTTTAGGCATCTACATAGTGCTGAGTACAGCTGCTCTCACTGACCCACACCAGCCCCTGCACGTTCTTCAAGGTCACTCTTACATCACAGACCCCTACTTTAACAACCCTGAGCAAGCTTTGCCAGCCTCTGCTCACCCTAATGAATTAGAGGATTTAGGGGTGCAAAACAATGAAAAAGGTCAGTGCTGTCATCATCGCTCTGCAAATAGAAAAATTGAGGCACAGTAACACAGCAAAACTCTCCAGTGGCACTCAAGAGGCCAGAACATAAATGGTAATATGTATCTAGAAAATGCAAAGAACCCTGCTTGGGTATTGTGACCACCCAAAACCATAGTTTAGACATGAAGAGGTCTGATACAATAGTTTAACTTTGGAATGATAATTGGGTTTTTAATCTTTCATTAATTAAAAACAGAGGTGTGCTGTAAAAATAGTAGAAAAAGATCCTCTGAATTCCTAAGCCTGTGAATTCTAATTTCATGTATATTTATTCACTGTTCTTTAAGAATAAATAATAATTAAACAATTCTCTCTTTTTTTTTCTGTTTTTAAGTACAGTTTCATTTTATAATATAAGATATTAGTGAAAGATAAAAGCTTCCATATAACCATTAGTTAATAGAAGTGGAGCATGCCAGAAATCTCTATAGTGAAAGGGAACATATGGAAAAAATAATTTATTTAACCACTGATTCCCTGATTGTCAATTTCCTGTCCATATATTGCCACAGTACTTGTTAAATTATATTAAAGTCATCTCCCCTTGTCATTTGAAAGTTAGAATATAAGAAATGCTAGTAGCAGCACAATGTCATACACCCTATTTTTCTCAGAGGAAACCCAATTTTGTGCCTCCTTTCTGATAGGTTTTATCATGGCTAACACATCACAGGAAGAAATCTAGCTTTGAATTCAAGGTATCATCACATGTAGTAAAAACCAAATTTTGATCATATCTCTTCAACAGAATGGAGAACAGATACATAAGCTGGTGAACTTTCTGTGAACAGCACACTTAGAAAATACCTGTTGCTGGCTTTTGAGATTTCACAAGATTAAGGTGTGCTTTGTCAGCAATGGGTGCAAAGTCAGTGATAAATCAAAACCATAAACAATTTCTGTTCAAAAGTAGAGCCTTGAAACAGAAATAGAAGGGAAGATTGCATGCATAATATTGAGAAATTATGAAAATTAATTTTCAGTCAACTGAAAAGACAAGTCGCTTGCTTATGCTATGGAAGCCTATGGAAGGAACTGAGATATAAATAATTTGGATTTGGGACAGACAACAGGTATAGTTCCAGTAAACTGATGTTTTACAATTGACTAGCTGCTTCTAATCTCTGAGGAACATGGCCTCTCATGCCATACCTATTTACTCCTTTGTTCTCAAACAATTCATTATTATGTTTTTTAGCTTTCATTATATTTCCTTTGAACCTTCTCTAGAGAATTTACTGGAAATTATTGGTATTTGGGGGGAAATTGCTGATGTTGAAACAAGTCTTGAAGAAGCTGGCTCCCTCTTGGTTTCACCAAGTGTCCAGGCATTGGTACTTTCCTAAACAACTTCTCTTTCTGTATTCCTTACACACAGTTGGTTTTAAATATCAAAAACCTGTCACGCCTTTCTTTACTGATATTCGGCCTCATCCTAAACCAGGCCACATTTGCTAACTAGATGGGTGTAAAAGGCTTTACATAAAGTGGATTTTATTCAGCATATCTTTGTTTCTTGCTTCTGATGTCCCTGAAGACCCAATAACTACAAAGCAACCCTGAATAACAGGAATGTAGGAACAGATGTTATTTGGGCGCTCTCACATAATAAAGACTTCCAAGAATCCCTGATGCCCAATTATCTAAACACTTATTCTTAAGTTTCCATTCAGTGCATGATGAATTCAGTCTATTTTAGCTGAATACAGAAGGAAAGTATTTAGTGTGAAAGTGATGTCAATCAAAATGGACACATAAATGGACTGGGTAACACTATCTCACAAAGCACATATTACATAATCAAATAGGTAATTTAAATGAGATCAGTTTATCCTGTAATAATTACATAAGTACCATGTGTAAAGAGGGCAATTATTATCTCATTATTTTCAAATTATTTTGGATTATTTTGAACTCCAGAGCATTATCATATATGCTATTATTATAATAAAAATCCATAGTCACACAGTACTTTTAAAGGATAATATTGGTATAAAAATAAAACCACAGTGACCCAGAATACAGACACTCCATTTTGATTTGGAAGATATTCAGTTTCATAGCTCTGTGAAAGACTTCAACAGGCTTGGTTTGCAGTGTGTCAGAAGAGGCACATCCACCTTCACTGGCCCCAACAGACAGAATTTTTTTAAATTCTTCTTTTTCTCATCTCAGCTACTTACAGACACTAACTTCTTCAACTGCTCATGGATGGGCAGATTATTCCAAGAGACAGGATTGCAAGGAAAAGAGCATCACACAGTTAGACATATTATATACAAGGCAATGGATTAATTTGTTCCAGGCTTTTCTTAATGTCACCTTCCCCTACATGATTCCCAAAGATGTAAGGAAAACAAAAAAAAAAAACCCTCTAAATGCAACTGAAACATATTAAATTATTGTTCTAAAATTAGAGGCAGTGAACTGTGTTGTGTCCTTGTTTTTTAATAAAGAAAGCACAGAAATTGTGTGATCTATAAATTGATCATTGCTCATATAAATTGAGCAGAACTCAATTATCACTCAGGACACTGGCTGTTTTTTAAAGCAGCACTAAAAATTATGGTCACATGCCTGTACAAATAATTGAGAAGGCCTAGGGAAGTTTAAATCACTGTAAACTTGCAGAATTGCTTCTTTAGATAATTAAAAATTATGTCTAATTTTTGACCAAAAAAATTACATGTGGTGTTATAAATTGACAAGCTATTTTCCTTTCTGCTACTTGATGTTGCACAAATTAAAAAATGGAGGAGTTATGGAAAGAATTGTTAAATTATTATTTTGAGGCTAATTTCATCCCTGTTTTTAAATTTTCTGTGTTGTTTGATCATAACCAAAAGATTGTACCAATAGGTCTTGCCTTAACTATAACTTATCAAAAAGCAACATTAAATACTTACCTGTGCCTTCTTCATCAGCATCCTCTTCTTATGTTAGGATCATTAGAAGCCAAACTCTCTTGAAGGAAACAGAACCATTCTAATGCTGAAAATCTTCTTCCATCTTAGCTTCTTAATATGCTGCTCTCACTAAGGGTACACTTCTAAGAGCAATTTATACACACAAAATCCTAATGCTGTGGGGACTTTCCTTTGTAATATACATGAATCCAGTATAAAGCAATATGGATTATTTTCTATACATTTGTATCTGCCAGGCATGTGAAGTCCAAATAAGGACAAAGACAAGGGGGATAAAATCAAATATGAATAAATGATCTCTCATGAATGGAAAAAAAGAAGCTTTTAAACACAGAGCATGTACATTCAAATCACCTTGAAGCAAATCTAATATATGCAACAAGCACTATTGAGACAGGGGAGGAACTAAAAAGGTAACATTTTTGTTTGAAGCAACTTTGAAGAATCTGGTCAAGAGAAGCTGTTCACTTGTTTGCACATAAAAACATTCATTTCCAAGCAGTTTGTCTCACCTTGTTCAGAAGCTTTTACTACCTTGTGTATTAACAATGAAAACTTTTTTTCTTTTTTATATAAGGTTTGGATTTTATAGGACACTTGTCTGCAAAATATGTTATTAATATTTTTTAATGATGCAGGCCAGCAGGACTGCTTTAAGTGAGATTAAAATGTATTTCCTCCTTAGTGACATCTTTGACCTTTCACTTCAGAGTGGGCAATCCTGCAGCAAAGCAGAGTGCTAAACCCTCTTTCTAGAAATACATGCTCAGGAAGCTTTTATAGCAATACAAAACAAAGTAATAAGCTGTTCAAGATGCACTAATGGGTTAATTTATTGCAAACCTCTCTAGAAAGTGATCTAGTTAATCAGACTGGACTTTGGGAAGCAAGTCACTGAGAATGATCCATCATGTTTCTGTCCAAATAACAGCAAAACCTTGAAGTACCTCAGGCTCCTTCCTGAGGGCTAATATATTTATTAGTTATACAGCAGAGCCTGGCTCAAAAGGCTGCATGGGTCCCAGTCAGACACAGAAACCTCTGTGTGCTTTGTCAAACAGAGGCAGACAGAGAATTTGTGCCTTCTTCATGAAGGTCATGCTAAACTCTTGACAGATTATCTTGATAAACTTTGTGCACAAAGATTCCAGACACAAGAGACAAAGTCCGTTTTCCAGACAGAGAATTTCTAGATTTGGGATCTAGCTGTTCCTTCACTCAGATAGGCTTGAGTGATCCCCTCAGGAGCTACCTGTAGTCGTCACCTTACAGGATGTCATGGGTAATGAAAGACAGAGGACTTTGATACTCATGAAGCAGAATCTTTATGCAGAAAAATAAGGCACAGGATCAGATTATTTTCAGATGCATTCTTCCACCTTCACACAGCAAATATCTCTATGTTAAGTTCTGTAGCGCTGTTTTACCTATGATGCTATAAAACATAATGAAAAATTTGTGATACTGCTGCATCAGATACCATTCACAATAGGTTTCTCTTTGGAGAAGAATGAGGATTTATGCAAGTGCTAACTGTACAAACAGAAATTAAACCACAAAAAAAGATTATGAGACTAGCTTTAACTAGAATGTTCTTTTTCACGAGTAGTTTATGATTACATATATTTATAAGAATATAAATGAGGTCAGAATTACCAAAATATTCACTTTTTTCCGAGTATTCCACTTGTATTGCAAGTATCAGAATTCAAACACAATGTGTACACATACAACACTATCAGGACTTAGTATATACAATTAGTACAATTTAAGTGCACTAATTATGATTACAAACATGCAAAATAAGAAGGTAAATGGTACAAGGATCTTCTGCATCCAGCTTCTAGAGAAGCCCATAAATTTAAAGTTCTACATTTAAATTACAAAAATGCTTTTTTCCAGTCATCACGCTCTTTATAGAAAAACTTGAATATGAGAATAAAACTTTGCTACATTGACGGGCAGATCTAAGGCATACCTCGGGAAGAATGAAGTTCAGGATGTGAACTTTGAAACTGGTGGATGTCATAAGACTAAACTGGTTCTGCAGACAAAGGAAAGAGACAGAGAAAGGTGCGAACACTTTTTGTAACAGGCCATGCCCTGCCACCCTGTTAACAGCACTGTGCTCAGCCTCCTCAGCTGAGAACTTCTGCACAGGCAGCAGCACTGCAGAGAGCAGGAGCTTAAGGACAGAGGTATGTTTTCTAAAAATCTAAAAGACTCAGTAAGTTGAGCATTTTGTACCAAATTCCATTTGGCTGCACATAAAGCACTGCTCTCTACTGTATGATCCATTTTTTCACATCCTTACTACAGAAGGTCTAAGCATGTTCATGGAAGCAACTCCATGTAGCTTAGTGTGAGATACTACCAAAAGAAAATGGCATTATTTTTTGGGACAAAAAAATGAGCTTTTTATCTCACTAAAACAAATGTTTAATGTTCAGACAGGCAGGAAAGAAAAGAGGAAAGTGAATGCAGCAATAGTGAATGCTGCATTTTACCATGGTAAGGTACAAATGCAGTTGGACCTTCAAAGCACACATTCCTTGACAGTCAGTAGATAAGTACTTTCTCAACTTGTTGTCTGTCAGCTGTGTAGTGTGTTTCCCTATTCATGCTTTAGTTAATCTGGATGCTCCTGGGTTTTATCCAAGTACTTATTTCTTACAAACATATGGGCAACTAGGTGATGACATTGATGGCAGAGGGTGAGAAGAGAAGAAGAGCAGTCAGATGTCCAGAAGTTCTGCATCTAGGTCAATAAAATCCCTGTTTTATGGTCTTGCATTGATACTGAGCAATAGGACTGAATAATATAATATGCAATGTACATTTTTTTCATGACATGAAGGATTTTAAAGGGCCTTTTAGGAGATTCTGTCCATCACAACCCTCTGACAGGTGTGATGAGAGTGAACAAAGCCAATTTAAAGTGGTTTTGACAACCCTTCCCATGTCATGAAGTTGGGCTTGTGGCCAAATGTAGTGGATTATCCACAAAACAACTGAGTAAATTAGTAAAATCCTTTGTCTAATTTTGGGAATATGTATAAATTTCTGCAACCACTGGACAAAGACAAGCCTAGAACCCTTTTGTCAGCTGATATCATGCGTGGTTGGTTGTCATTCTTTTCTCAAAATACTGCCTGGGAAAAGAGAAGCAAAATTGAATCATTAATGTTATGGCTAGAACTCAGCAATTTAGATTTAGAATCCTTGTAGATTATTGTATGGCTCACAGTTTGTGACATCATCTTCACTGAGATATCCTACACTGTGGTGTAGGTTCTTATTTCCATATTAATGAAGACAAGTCCAAAACAATGGAATTTCTGTTATTTTAAAATTGGTTTATAATTTTGTATGCAAATTCTAGCTGAACCTTGTGACTAAGTTTTCGCTTGACACATCATGAATTAAAGGTAGGAAAACGAGAAAAAATAAAAATTTTAAATAATAAATAGTGATGTGATTTAATAGAATGCTTGATTTGACAAAATAACAGTGCAAAATATTATTCTGGTGTGACTTCTGCTTCTTTCAGGAACAATCTAACACAGCTATAGTACATCTGTGATAGATTTTATTTTTTTTGTTTTGCCTTCTCCTTTTCTGTTTTGTAAAATAAAGAGAGAGAGAAAGAGAGAAAGAGAGAAAGAGAGAAAGAGAGAAAGAGAGAAAGAAAGAAAGAAAGAAAGAAAGAAAGAAAGAAAGAAAGAAAGAAAGAAAGAAAGAAAGAAAGAAAGAAAGAAAGAAGAAGAAAGAAGAAAGAAAGAAAGAAAGAAAGAAAGAAGAAGAAGAAAGAAAGAAAGAAAGAAGAAAGAAAGAAAGAGAAAGAAAAGAAAGAAGAAAGAAAGAAAGAAGAAAGAAGAAAGAAAGAAAGAAAAAAAGAAAGAAAGAAAGAAAGAAAGAAAGAAAGAAAGAAAGAAAGAAAGAAAGAAAGAAAAAGAAAGAAAGAAAGAAAGAAAGAAAAAGAAAAATAAAATAAATAAAAGAAGGAAAAGAAACAAACACCATTGATTTAATCCTCCCCTGATTGGCAGACTGGAAAGCTCTGAATTATTTAACAAAAGACATAACTTCTAACAGCACAGAAATGACACATAGAGAGGAAACCTTCAAACAGGTGAAAAAGAACACAAAGAAAAGTAAAAACCAGAGTCAGCTATATGCCCTTCGTCCCAAACAGCCCTTCATTTCCTCTCTCTTGTGTTCCTTCTGTCACAAAGCTTCACCACTTTGTGTCAATTGTTACATATGCTAAAGCTTGCTTTTCTCTTCCAGTTTCCAGTGTTAAGAGTGAGAGTGTTTGAAGAAGGTTGACTACATCAAATGTGAAAGAAACTGATACTCAACCAGCTCTTGAAGACTCAAAATTAGGCAACTCAAAGTAGCCAAGATATGTCAGACATCTTTTTAGAAAGCAATACCCACATATGGCTAAGGAACAGAGAACAAATAATAGAAATAATCATCATCATCTCTAAATCTTTGAAAAATTGCTGTCATCTTGCTTTTCCATTGATAATTGGATTTCTACTGACCTTCTCCTTCATCCCCAAGTAGAAACACCTGGTAACTCCCCACTTTTCCAGTGAAGAGTTCTTCAAAAATTAAAAATTTATGGAGATAGTGTCTTGCTGGTTTGGATCCTGAATAAAGTTTTCTCAGAAAAATACTGAGGAAAATTTATTTTCTTGGCCTTATTGCTATGACTTACTTTAGCAAAAGCTCGTATCAGCCAGAAAAATTGAAGAGGGGCACCATTGATATCCTTCTCTCCTGGCAGAACAAGACAATAGCAAGAGGTTTTCAGAAGTTCCCTGACTGGAGTTCATAAATTCATCTGGTCAGCTACACTGTTAAAATATTTTTCAAGAAGAGAGCTCTCTTAGAATTTTCACTTTGCTTTGGGTTTGCTATTGCAAAATCCCAAACTAATCACAGAAGTTCCCAATACATCTTTTTACAATTTTTTTTTCTCAGAGGCATAAAACTCTGAGCAGCCCAACACACACATAGCCAGCTGTCTGTGAGGCAAAGAATAATTCTGAAGGACTATCATGTAGATCCAAGCAACATTTAGGTGGATTTTATGACCAAAATATGTATAGGTAGTCTGAAATTCATACTACAAAATCTTCTTGTCTTTATTGTCCCCTTCATCATTTGTTAAAATGAAGGAACTGCTCCCCCAAAATATATCATAAGTCATATCCTGAGTACTGTTTGGTATTATTGCCTGACTAATTCAAATTACATGGTGACCCTGGCCATTGTAGATCTTTAATAAAAATTAAGTGGTGCTATTAGCCTTAGGTATAATTGTTTATTATTTCTCAAATATTAACCAATTATTTAGGAGTCTTAAAGGGCAGACAGATAGTTCTACCACACAAACACCTTGGGAGGTAATTACTTTTTAATTTTATCAGTTTCTTTCACCTAAATATGACATTTCTTTTTCCAGTTTAGACTTAATGAAAAAGCACCACCAACAGAGACAGTGGTCAAAGAACTGCACAAGTTTCCAGGAAGGGGAACATTTATCAAAACATACTGTATGGTTAATGATAGTATGCATGGATAAAGAAGCCTGTAATATACAAAAACAATAAAGTTGAATTAGTGTATCGAAGGTTGTTTGGACAAGATTCAGTTCCATTTCCAAGAGACTTCAATTTCCTTTCACATAAACTCTGTGAAATACTTTATGTGACATGTTTATGACTAGCTGATTTTATGAATGTTATAATTGCAGACCCTTATGAAGGCTGAGAACAGAATTGCCCCTTCAGCAAGCAAAAAAGCAAACAGATGAACATGACAATTAATAGTTACAGTCAAAGAAAGAAAATTCACATATCTCAATTACATTACATTAGATTATAGCACTATGTGGTGTATACCATATTATTTATTAGGATTATTGCAGTTATTAGGATTTTTGCAGTTCCTAATGACCAGAAAAAAAAAAAAAAAGAAAAAAAAAAGCCCCACAAACACTTAATTCCAAGTGTAGGCAACAGGTATGAGATTTTAGATTTTCTCTCTGATTTATTAGGTTTACAGTTCACATGTTGTAATTTCTGATTAAATTTTCTCTTAGGAAGAGCTCATAATATCCCCTTGAAAATATTATTTTGTGTCCCCTTAAAAGTGCCTATTTTACTTTATCATTTAGATAGTTCAAGATATTTAAACACTATGGGCTATAAACTTGTACTAGACATGCATTTTTATTGAGTAGCTGTTTTGAAATAAAACAGAGCCAAACAAATTTTTTTAAATCAAAATATAAATCAGAATCATCAACTCACATGAAAATAAAACAAGAAAGTTGTGTCATCTCTTTTCACATCCTAGATACAAGTAAATGTAAGATAAAAAGACTTTATTGCTTTACATATGTAAATTTAACTAAAACACAATTATTAATTTTACAGATAAAAAAGCCAGAAAATGACTTAAACAAGTTTGATGAAGTCAAACTCTAAGGCTATAAAAGGTTTTACAGACCTTCCTATCCCAAAATAAAACACAGGTTTCATGTCTCAGCCCATCATTTTAACTCACAGAACCAAAGAAAGGTTTAGTTGTAAGGGATGTCCACAGGCCACCTAGTCCAATTTTCTGGCTGAATCAGAATGAGCTTCAAGATTAATTGTTCAGGGCCTTATTGCATCTTGTGACTGTTGTATTCTGGCTTTCCACTGCACAGGGCTCTAACCTGAGCAGGGAATGCTCTTGATATCTTCTGGCTGCTGCCTGTACCTACATGTTTCATGCCTCCTGTATACATCACAGATTCAACATTAGTTCAGATTCTGAACACTTTGTGGAGTTTTTCTCCTCTGGACTTTGAAGCTTTGTATTGTAAGCATAAATTCATCCAAAATGAAAAAGAAGTACAAAATCTATTTCTGTCTTCACCTGAAGCTCTTCAAAATTTTTCCTGCACACATTGAATCATTTTTTACTCTACAAGTTGTAGACCTTCAACAGACTCTTGAATGGCTTTATCCTGTATATCTCTCCATCTAACTCTCCAATAACAAGAAATTCAGATTTTGCTTTCTTCGGCTAATTCCTTATATAAGTCAGATTTTCTTTCAAAAGGAAAAAAAATATAGTTCAAATAAGAAAAAAGCTGAAAACATATATAAATAGAACACTAATTTTTTGTGATAGAATTTAATTTATCTCTCAGTTGCTTATACACATTTCATGTATGTTTCTGAAAGTAACATACTTTCCTATCACTTTTTTATATATTTTGCATATTTTTAACTGTTAACAATAGCTGCAATTCACATTCCTCACTCCACCAAAAACTCCTTAGAAAATGCCTAGAAAGAAAGAAATTTGTCTGTTGGGGTAGACAGACATTTATATTTATGCTCCTAGTGGAATAACTGCATTTTGTTTACATATGCATTTTTAAATTGTCATTGATCTCTGGCTCAAAAATATCTAGATGAATTCTGCATGCAGAAAAATCACTTTTGCTCACATTTTATCAGGCAGTTTCATCGTTTTAATGAAGATTGAGATGCAAAATACTGCATTTATATTTCATTGAAAGGCTCCCCTTCAAGGAAAAGGGTTGCAACTCTAGATGTTAATTTAAAAAAAAAAAAAATCTGCCTTACTTCCTGAGATTGTACTATGGGGGAAGAATACTTACAGTTACTGGTCACAGAATATTGCAGTGCATTTTTTCAGTAACTTTACTGTGTTGCCTGTTACATGCCTACTAATTCATCACCTCTATGTTTACATCTAACTTTTCAACACTCTCAGTATATTAATAGCTGCCTATTAAAACAGAAACAAAACATGGCAGAGTGTTTCCCTTTCTCCTCATCTGCATTTCACACTGGAAGATCCAGGGTGAATACTACTGACTGTCAGCTTTTAAAGGAAAATCTATCAGATTCATCCACTGCAAAACCCTTGAGAAAGTTTTTCCTGTTCCTGCTACACAAGTGAACTGACCATAGTAAGACAGTGGGTTGGAAGTCAAAAAAACTTCTTTACTTTCTTTAAAAGAACTTCTTTAAATCTTTATATCAAAATGTGATATATGTAAAATATAATCAAATATGTTGCAAGATATTCTTTCCAATAAGTATTCTTATTGTCATGATGGGTTTATTCACCATTCATAAAAAAGGGGGAAAAAAAAGACCTTCGTAAATACTTATGCAGCCTCCTCATCACACCACCATATATAGATAAAAACTTCTAAAGAGCAATGTGGAATAACATGAAGTTTAAAAAAGCAAATCACTGAAGTTTTGAGGTGTCAGTGTTAAAGTTGACAGTAAAATGTTAGGCCAGGGCTCTTGTGACATTTTAAAATAGTGTGCAGTTAATTAATCACATGCCATTCTCCACAGAAGTTTACCACGTCACTCAGCATGTGGAATGACTGACACTGGGGTCCTGAGATAATGTTTAGTACTGGGCTGTCTTCAGTGTGTGCCTCTCGCAGCTTTTACTTTAGCTCACATTAGCTCAAATCCCAATCTGAACACAGACTCTTTACTTTTCCCATGAGTGTTTTTCCATGTCAGTGCAATAAAATAATTTATTTTCAAAATAACAATGTGAAGTAGAGAGGTGTAGCTATCTTCCCTTTACAAAGTGCTGAAACACACAGACACTGAAGTCAGAAGTTTCCAATTATTTTAAGTATCCAGCCTGAAAAATCTTACCCAACTGAATTTCAAAAACATACCAAAGGTATTCTCTAAAAAGCAGCTTCTACTGGCTTTGCTCACCATTACAGCTTCTCCCAGCACCATGGAATGGGGTGAGCCCAGGTACACAGAAAATGAGGTTCATACAATTAGAGATCCCTTGTGAAAAATCTGATGTAAGGAGCTTGTTAAACATTGTGACAGGGCAGTAAAGAATTTGGTTCTCCAGGGTGAAATAATTGCAAGACAATGTTACCTCTCATCATCAGCTGTAATTAGGAGATATATTCACTCATACCTTCTCATTCCTACACTAACATTGGAATGAAGGACAAACAGCTTTATTAATGACTATATTGGTTCATCCGTGGTTTATGTCACAAAAAACATCTTCATTGGAAAAACAGCAAATGGTCAAATAGTGAAAGAATGCACCTAAACCTGCCACACTAGCCCTGAACTGCTTTCAACATGAACAGTTTGGGGTCCTGTCTCCAAAAGTACAAATGCTGGGAACATACTGCCAGCTACCAGCTAATCTTAGAAGTACTTAAGTTTTTGTTACCTTCTCTTTCATAATTTTTACCTTCAGAGCTCCACAGGCACTAAAGCATGCCAAGTCTTTACAGTCTGGACAACTCAGCAGCCAGCTTGTGCTGAGGCTCTTGTCTAGTATCTAGAAGCCATGCGTTCGTCTGCTTTCATCCTCCAGGTCTTTGCCTCAGCCAGTGCTCTCAAAACACATTTAATACGCTCCAGAATTATCACTTCTCACAAAAAGCGATGCTACAGTCACAAGGAGTTCATTCTCTGGCTAGTTTTAAAACCTATTGACCCTTTTTTCTTTGGAAATTAGATGTAGTCACCTGTCTCCATGAGGTGGCTCTGAGCTGTGCTATCTAAATATATTAAATTACAACATTTTGCTTGTAACAATGCAGTTAAATTGTAAGAATTAGGATGCACCCCTGTTCTAACCCATTCCTGTTTCTTAGCTTCAGGCAACAAGATGTTAATTGGGTTGTTCAACATGCAAACATTTTGAATTTCATTCCAAAGTACATGATGTTCATATTTGGTGATTCATGAGAGGCCAGTGTCTCCCCTTCTGAGATAAATTTTTTATGTACATTCTCACTACCAGTGTAACATTCTTTAATTTCTGTAGCTCTGTCTGATAATTGGCTTTTTCTTGATAATTTTAATGGAAGACTTTTCAGCAAATCTAATGTCATGGGCTTAATAAGAATAATAAGAGAAAAATCCCGTTTTCCTCAGTTTTCTCTGTAGCTCCATTTACTTTCATAAAAAGTTCAAATTCTTTAATTATATCTTTCAGATGGCTGTTGTGTGTTTGCAGAGTTCAATTTAGAATGGGGTCTTATGCAGTTTCTGTAAATTTATTTTTATCAACTGTCTATTTCTCTTTCAAGATCTTCTTTCCCATGCCTTCTATCATTGAGTAAGCTTTAAAAGTGATGGTGAATAATTGTTTCTCATAACTAAGTCTTTTATATATTCAAATAAATTGTAAATATTTTTAAAATCTTAAAAAGGGTAGCAAGAGGTTTGTATTAATTGGACCCAGGCCAGTGCTGTTGTATGACAACCTTTACATACCCAGTTTCCCCTGTGCACTTAATGGACATTGATGCCTTGCTAGATGCCGGTGCTGAGTTCAAGTGCTAAAATATGATTCCACATTAAATTTTTAGTTGTCTAACTGCTCTGTTGGCTCTGTGTTGCAATGTAAGTGGATAAAAACCAAAAAAAGATTGTTCAAGCATCTGCAAGTGTGGCAGCAGCTAACCTCAGTCTTTGTCTTCACAGCTTTAATAATATTTTTCAGTGTGGTTTTGACTGTTCTTCTTTACTTTTTCAAAATGTGTAGTGGTATCTTCCTCCTCCCTTGATATTCCATGGCATTTTGAGGCTTGTATTTCATCCCTGTGTTGCCAAGGGCCAAGGGAGCCCACAGATATGCATGGAGACAGTTTTTCCTTCTCCTTGAGTAAGACTGAGATGCTTTTCACAGATATTTGCTAAGAGCACGGAATAGAAAATTTTAATTTAAAAAAAAAAAAAAGCTTAAAAGCATGACCAAATCTGAGTAGATTTTAGTGGGATTGGCAAAGACTATGTCTACACAAATAGATTTTCTTGACAAATTTCAGGTCTTTCCTCCAAAGAAAATTGACTCCAGATGAAGAAATGACCACAGAGAAGGTCATCACATTCGTTTTTAGCAGGGAAAAAATTAAAAAAAAAAAAAAAACAAGGGGAAAACATATCTTTACTTTCAAGTGTGGCTGAATTCTAACTCCCATACCCACCCTAGCTCCACCTTCCTCTCTCACCCCTCTTTTGTCCTGCTCCATACCAAAACATCAGACAAATTTGTGTCAAACCAGGGTTTAAAGTTGTGCTGTTGTAAAGTCTAGAAACTAAGATCTTACTTAAAGTGCCAAGAAGTTTTATAATTGTAAAAAATCCCACTTGAGAATGGTAAGATCTCCTGTAATTTAACCTTGCCACTAAAAGGAATAAGAAATTTGCTAATATTTCAGTCTTGATTTTTTGGTACCTCAATCTACATTGCAATTGCAAATAACTGGAGTTCAGATAAGGCTGAATATGCAAAACCTATGACGTTAACAATTAATACAGTATGCAATATGTAGCATTTTTCCTATACAATATCTCAAAACTGACTTTAAATGGTCATGGTAATTTTCAGAGGCCATATATTATTCATCCTTGTATTTGAATATATTTTTTCTGGATCAAGAAAACATTTGTGTATATTAATATATTTGTACATATATAAAATTTATAAATCTGATAACATATAGAATTTTAAAATCAGATTACTTTAGTATACCATTAACACAGTGGGTTAATCAAATAGTATAAGATGGATTCCAGTCTTTTCCATTAGGTCTTTTAAATTCAATACTTTTTGTCACATTTTTCAAAACTGAAACAACATTCTCTCTGGAGACGGATGTGCATAGTAACATTGGAATTTACTCCAGAAAAGATATTATTTGGATGTGTCATTATAACTAATATCTAGTTTACTTCTTTGACCTAAGAATTTCTTTTTTGCACCATGGAGGAACACTGCATATATGAGGCCAAACACTTCTTTGATTGCTCTTTTATCTTGACAGATGCAATGCAGAGATACATAAGTGGCACCTACTGAGAACAGTAATGGACTTCTTTCCTGAATTGTAAAACTCGACAGAGCATTTGAAATTTGGATTCAGATGAAAACCATGAAAAATTCACAAATCCAGACATCTCACTCAGTAAGGTAATAATAATAAAAAAATCACTTTCCAAGTATGTTTTTAATCATTTGCCTGCATTTCTCACTCTAAAGAATTAAGAAACATATTTTAATAATTGTAACTGACTGGAAAAGGCTCCCTCTTATTGCAGGCTATACTTATTAGATCAATATCTTGAAACTGGTTTTGGCTAGTGTGTAACCATGAAATATATTGAAACTCACCAATATATAAACACAAAGGCAACACAAATTTGTAGTTGTGCAGTTTGTGTATGTGCAGTGATAAACCAATGCCAATGGTTTTGTAATGCAAGTTTTTGTCTGTATGGATAACTTTAATGAAAGAAAATTCGCCCTCAAGTATTTGACTTGGTAGCAAAGTTCCCAGTGAAAAGCATTCTGCTCTGTTCTGGAGAAAGATTGACTGGATGAGTTCTAGCATCTGATGAGCTGGAGGCTGACAGTGACAGGGATTCCCTCATTCACAGACATTTTCTCCATCCCAAGATTGGGAGGTTTTGTTTTGGCACAAGATGATAACCATTTATGAGAATGACAGGTTCACATGTTGAGCTGGGTAGTGTGAGATAAATATGTGACATGAGATAAAGAGAGGACAAACGTCTGGCATCAGAGGTGGTGGAAAATCTGTACAAAGATGGCTCTGCAGACAAGGTTGGAGGCCCCTGTACTGATGTTTTAGTGAAACCCTTTTGCAGCTTCCTCAGGATGAGTGACAGGAGTGAAAGCAGTTTGTGTGGTGTGGGAGCAGGTCAAGAGCTCATCCTGAATGCAGTCATGAACGATGGACACACCAATGTGCAGGGTCACACGATAAATCCAGATCTACAAACAGGAGAAGACTTTTAGATCACACATTAATATTTTCTTTTATTTCTCCACTGCTGGATCCACTATCCAGATTTCTAAGCTGGCCCTTCAAGGACTCCAAACCTGCTGCATTAAGTAAGTGAGTCAAAAAAGCACAGTGATATGATTAGGGAGGGTACTAGAACAGAAGGTCAAGAGAATAGGAGCCAAAGCCCTGGAGGTCTCCCAGAAAAATTCTTCACAACCATCACAAAGAGCAGAATCACGTACCTGGAATATATTGTCTTGGACATGGGGGTATCTTCTCTACCATTCCTCAGTGCCCTGGTAGACATCAATCAGGAATAAAAATTAAGTCCAGATAATTTAATTTTATGTCATTTCACTTTATTTAATTAAGCTGTGCCCACCTGTAATTAATTTTTAGCATGACAGATGCCATGATCTTTTTCCTATGTTAAATTTGATGAAGAAAGAAGTTTTAGGTCAGTGCAGAGTCTGTCATTCATAATCTAATTTATATCTTGTGCATAAGTAGGAATGTATCAATAAAATCTGGTTATGCAAAATTGTCAGGACTTTTTGGTGCAACCATCTACTGAAATACTGCATGAAATTTTTCTTCTTCTGTAGGTAATGATAGCACCTTTGTGTGCTTAACATCCCTGAAAATTACAGCTATTATTCTATCAACTTTCAAGGTTTCCTTTATAACTAGGAAATTTTCCAGTGTCATTGATCTAAATTCAAGTGAGTAAAGTAGCCTGGGACTGGTGTAGGTTGACACTGAAAGGAAGAATTGAATCCATGCTTTTGTGATGGTGACAGTTGAAATTTAGTCAGCTGAACTTTTGAAAGATGACAGACATACTGGTTGAAATTCCAGATTATATATTAGCCTGAAAGACATTAAATTTTCCTGTTTTGAACTTTAGTGATTTTATTAAAACCAAACAACAAACAAAACAAAAAACATTTAAATAATGGATGCTCAGAGCACTAATGACTCATGAAGCGTTGGGAGAATTATACAGAATAAATAAATCATAGGATAAATTTTTCTTTTTTTCTATTGGCAAATTATCTTTGAACAGTTGATAGTTTTTCTAGATTTATTCATCTGAAATTAAGCAATTAATAATTCATGTAATTAATTAATGGCTTTATCTAAATGTAAAAAAATTATTTGTAAACTGCAATAATAAGGAATTATAAGGCATGATTGCACAATATTTCATTTAACTTATTTTTGCTCTAAGTCAGCTTTGCAAAATTTCACCTTCACTATCCAATATGCATGTATATGAATTTTAAAATCCTTTTACACTAATTCTCCCCAATATTTTCTTGTAAGTTTTGCATACCAGTGAACAATCCTATAATACATCTCTCTACTTAAACTATTTGCAGAAATCAAACAAAATAACAGAAATAAAAAGACTAAGTATTAAAAGAATATTTTCCAGGAGATAGTTTCCATTTCGAGCTGGACTTTCAGTGACAGTGAATTTTTTAATAAGCTTTGCTTATTCCTGATACCCACACAAGCATGCACTCACTAAATGGTATTAACATTTGGCAAGGTAGCAAATGGGCAGGTTATGCTGTGACTCCTGATGGGAAGAGGAATATTATAGAGCTAAGGGATCAACAGAATGAGGCTTCAATTCATTAGTTCTTCAGCAATCATTTCAGATGTTCAGCACCAGAACTCCCTGATCAACATTCAACATTCACTGAAAGACAAGTTGAAGTCAGAGAAGGTAGAAGAAGAAAAGGCTACAAGAATATGCTACAGGAATAAAGCATTTGCCTTGAGAGGAAAAGTAAGTCTTTTGAAGAGAAGGCTAATGGGAAATAAAAATGAGATTTATACAATCATGATGATAATGACATAAGATCAGTGACAATTGTTATGAAGAAAATTCCTAAAATCTGGAATTTCAGAGCTCAGAATCTCATAAAAGATCATGTAAAACAGATGGAGGGAAATCTAATTTTTTATTGAATAGGTAATGAACTTTTAAAGTGTGTTGTCACAGGAGACTGTGCAGAGAGACAGTATCAGTGCTTCAAAACAGATAAGAGTAAAATACCAGAGAATATATGCTGGGATATATATTCTATGCCACATTAGTATGCATCATGGATATATCCATATGTGTTCAATGGCTATGAAAAAAGGCAGGTGGCCAAATTCACATGTTCTGACTAAATGCCATGCCCCACTTCCAGTGTTAGAGGCTGGGTGTGGTGTAGCAAACTGGCCTCACTCAGCAGGATGTTTATCACAGTCTTGTAGAAACTGAAACTTTTCTAGCATGCCCATCTTCTGTTTGTTTATTTCTGCTCAAAATAAACATTTATTTCCTATGCACTAGCAATCATTTTCTTGTGATCAGGTAGCATGAGGCAAAGGTTATGAAAATGTCAGCACCTTCACAGAGCAGAGCAAACCTTTATATCTGTATATGGTCCTTAAAGATCCTGTTGGGATTTACTGGGGCATGTTCATTCCATATCCCCTTTCCCATATGAGCTCCATAGAGTTTCAGAGTCTCACAAGACCAGACCTCTAGATGTTAAGCTTGTTGCTTATGAAAGATGAAGCACTAGTTTTTTTCCATGAGAAATTTCTCTCTTAAGGGGTTATCTAGTCTAGTGCTGTGTTTACTGGATGTGGGAAGTGCACATGAACAGCCAGGGCTGGTGCACTGATGTAGCTCTACCCACAGTAGCAATGAGTATTTTTGAAATTGAAATATATCTTACAAGCATGGTCAGTTCACCTGGAAGTTCTTTAGAAAAAAAACAAAAAAAAAAACAAAAAAAAAAACAAAAAAAAAAAACAAAAAAAAAAAAAAAACCAAAAAAAAAAAACCTACAACAACAGAAAACACATGGTCAAAAGCAATCATACAAATAGTTTTTAAGACCCAAATATTTTTTATGACTCAAAAGGGTCCTAGCAAGCTCACTCTTACATGGATGTTTAAAGAAATATTCCTTCCAGACTCCATAGTTGACAGTCTCTGCCATGGCTGACAGAGAGAAAGAGACAGTTTTTCTTTCATGCCCTATACTTTCTTCCTTATGACATAAATAGGAAAAACAGAGAATAATGGACAATTTTCTGCTACCCATTTCTCTCATGACAGCAGAGGAATATAAAAAGGACTTTAAAAGTGCCACCCATTCAGAAATCTCTTAATTTTTAAAAGCAACACAGAATTCACAAAATCACATACTTCTGTACCAAACAGGTAAAATATTTTTCACTTTACATAAGAGTGAAGAACAGATTACACCATTTTGTTTATTTGCCTGTAAAAAGTACCAATGACTAAATATTCAGGCTGTAAGAAAAACAAAGTTCCCTTCTCTCCTTAGCTGCATATGCTATCATCATACCTTTGTTGGTGAAGCCCTGAGTGCAAACCTGCAGCAGCAAGACTTCAACACAATTCATTCAGTTACATAAATTCAGTTTCTTGTCAGAGAGATGTTTTCAGTTTAAGGCATGTATTTGGGCTATGAAGCAACTGAGATGATCTCTCTGTGTTTATATTTCTTCAGAGTGGCATAACAAACTTTCAATACAGAGGTCAAACATCAAAGGCAGTTACAGGTTGTTGGCATTCATTTGTCTTCTGGGTACAAAAGAGAACACTTATTCACTTTGAACATTGAAGAGCTGAAAGAAGACTTTAAATCACGGTGTGTTAGAGGCTAGTTCAAAGAGCATGGAGTATAACACCATGCTACTGGTCTATAAATGGAGGGAAGTACATAGGGACAGAAAAAAGCTTTAATAAAAACCCATGAAAAACCTTCAGTGTGTGCAGAGCTGCTGTTAAAAGAGTGAGGAAAAAAATCTAGCAAGAGCTTAACTGAAATTTTAAGAAAGCATATAAAATACAGATTAAGTTGTGACTTTATTCAAAATATTAGCTGATTTACCCCAACTCTTTCTATAATCATGCTAACAAGATGATGAAGAATGAGATAATTCTTTGCAATGCCACTTCCTCTCCGGGCACTCTCCTTACTTGCACCACCAAAAGGCTCCAGGCAGGACTAGAGAAGCAGCACTGTAATTATGTGGGAAAGCAGTACTGAAATATGAAGGCCTTCTAGAATCTGGGTGATTTTAGAGTTCAGGGAATATGCAAGAGGCTTTTCAGCATGACTGAACTGAAATTTAGAATTAGAATTCTAAATTCTGATTTAGCTCTTCTATTAGATACCTAAATTTCATTTTGGGTCTAGAATAAAAGGTTTTCAGATACTTCTTTTTTTTTCTCTCTAGTGTTCTCTCTTTTTCATAATGTGACATACAAAGTAGTTCTAGAACTAGAAGTTATGGGGTTTTTTGCAGGCAAACTTGAATCTTTATTTCAATGAAATTTAGATAAATAATTCTCCTGACCCTAAAGTCTAGTACTATCTCTATATCCATGACTCTATAGCTGTGCCTGTATATAGCTATATTTTGAGGTCATAATCAAGTTCTTCTTTCAGAAATATTGCAGTTTTCTCCAGAAATATTAAAGTCTGAGCTCTGCCAAAAAAATCTTACTATTAAAAATTTATTCACTGACTCAGAATGAGTCCCATTTAAGTTCTTGTGTAGTACCTGCATTTTGACTATACCTATTTTGAGAACTGAAGTGTTACTTTGAAGCAATCCATCAGGAATATGTGCATATACCCTTTGCTCATGGCTGAATTCACTTTTGAAGAATGTGAAAACTCCTGTTATTATGCCAAATAGAATCAATAGAATATATTAGTTTGGAAGGGACCTCTAAGATTTGAACTCTCAGTCCCAGATCACCCAGTTGAATGCTTTGCTATGAGCAGAGACATCTTCAACAAGATGCAAAACTCATTTTTCCTAGTATATTCATATCTATATATTTAAGGTAAAAATATGTATGCATTTTTAACATATTGCTAACAACACACATAAATTCAGAGCATCCTTATGTGGGATTTCCACGTAATATAACAAACAATTTTTTTGTCTGAAAGACAAACATTGTAACATATTAATGTGTCCTTTTTTTCCTCCTCCTTCCCTTAGTTTTTATATCTGAGCTGATGCCATGTGGTATTGAATATCCATTTGGATCAGCTAGCCCAGCTGTGTCCCCTCCCAGGATCAGCCTTGGGATGGAAGAAGAATTTTGGAGAGGCACACTGCTCAGCAGGACCCAAAGCACAGGTGAGTTACCAACACCTTCCAGCCAGCAGTGCAGAGCAGAGCTCTGAGAGTGCTGCTGTGGGGAAATGAACTCCAGACCCAGTACACCAAGGGACCAAAATAGGAAACAAAGGTGTCTAAGCCAGAAAGTCATCAAGAGCTCAAAGGTGAAGGTCTGAAATCAGAAAAGCAAAGCCTTATGCACAGTTCAGCTCTACAGCTTTTGAAGGTTGGCATCCAGCTCCTGGACTGGAATTTACGAGGCCAAGTGCAGTGGTTGAAACTACTAAACATATAAATTAATTAGGCAAGCTGAAGTTAATGGATTTGGATTCATAGTAAACAGCATGTTGAGCACAAATGTATTTAAATTATCTAATAAGAAACAACAAAAGAAGGATTTGTCTAAAACTCATCCTCCTCCATGGAAGCCTGTATCACTGATTTGTCACCCAGGCAATTTTTGCATAGCAGATTACTGGGTCAAGCTCTTGTTTATGAAATGGAAAACTCCCTCCATCACTGAAAGGTTTTCATGCATTTATCTGCGTTATGCATGTATATAAGTATAACATCACTAATCTCATGTTATGGATAAAAATTTTTGTATTTATAGAAATACTCTGCAGTTTTTAATGCAAAATTCATAAAGGAAGAAAAAATGTGAGACAAAACAAGGATTACCTGGCTTAGAAAGTAATAAGTTGGGGTGAAAAGCATATTTTGAAGTTCTGTACAATATATAACAAAATCCATTGCCTGTATTTAGAAATGTTAAGTGCTGAAATGCATTTGGTTCACTTGGTTCTGTAGTCATATCTGGTAGGACAGTTCCTTCACAAGAATGCCATCTGTATTGTAACTGGAGCACTTCTCAGTGTTAAAATGGGAGTTCAGCAGCCAAAATAGCAGAAACCACAATATAAACACTAAAGAAAAGACACAAGCAGGAATACACATGTATTTGCAACAAAGCACCTATGGTGGAAATCTTGTTTGCACAAAGAGAATATGTAAAATGTTTGGGTGAATAGAATTGATCACAGTTTGCCAGGGTGCCAAGAATATTAGTTTGTGAAACATCTCAAGTCCTATAGAGCTAGGTCATAACAACTGAAGAAGATTTTAATCTCATGCTCCAACGAATAAAGAAGTTAGACCACTTGTCCCAAGATATAAGCATCTCACAGGAAAAACATTTCCATCCTATTTTAGAGGACTCAAATCAAGTTTAATAGGCTTACAGCTCTGGAAATTATTTCATGAGGAGGGAAACAAAAGGAATTACTAGTCACTGTAGGTGAAAAATAACCCAAAAAGATCTCATATTTATACGTAGACTTGAGTTAAGAAATTTATGTACTGTTCTAAAGCAGGAAGGGAAAGGAAAATCTGTGGGGAAGTGTTTGACATCACTTTTCTAAGTTTAAGCAACCAGGGAGGTTCAAGTGGAGTGCTTAAAAAATGGGACATCTGTTCAACACTGCTGTGAAAACCACCATTTCTTTAAATTTATTTATATACAACATCAATGACATGACAGGAAAATACAACATTTGTTGCTCTAGAACTTATATTAAGGCCTAAAGAAATGACATCTTGATTTGAGTAAAGTGGTAGAAGGCTGTGACTGGTGGCTTAAGACAGATTTGCAAAGAGCAACAGCAGTCAAGAAGTGTGAGTAATAGAAGTAACTTCAGAAAGAGAAGTGAATAAACTGTAAATGCAGCTAGCAACATAATCTGAGCCAACCCCTAAATCTGTCCTCCAGCAATTATGAAAGGGTCATGCAGACTCATTGGAATGATGAAATACATAGAAAAATATATGTTTAACCTCTTTGAACCTGCAGCCAGAAAAATACAGTACAATGATGCTGGATAGCTTAAAATTCTTAATGAAGTGTTAAAGGACCTGGAGGGATAATGAAATACCCTAACATAGGGTAATATAATTGTAAATGAAAATCAAATCAGTACATATTTAAGGAGAACAGAGACACAGCACAAGCAAGTTTTCACTATCTTACAGCATGGTACTGGATCAAAAGAAGAAACCCACAGATCCCAGGACTAGCATGGGATACCTATGGTCCTAATATTTAATTTCTTTGTTTAATACATTGGTTATATATATTCAAAACATTCCACAACCTTAATATTACTCGTAAACTGCTGTTATTTTTGCACTTGATTACTAAGAGAAGATGTGAAATACTGAACTTAAAAGAGATTTTAGCAAGAAGTCAGAGCTATTATCTCATGCTGAGACTCCTGCTCCATAACATTCATTGGTTAGAAAAAAAGACCCTGTCAGCCTCTTTTGCTAAGAATTATTTCTGAAAAAACATATCTTTTCCATATGAAGTGATAGTTTAAAAATAGGAATGTATCTTACCACATGCAGTTTTCTACAAATGAAGTAGTGACATCAAACACAGTAGTTGTTGGCTTATTTAAAGTTGACTTTTTAACATGGTATCTGCACTCAGTATGACAGGACGGAGTTAAGAGCTCAGCAGTAAAATTCAAAAATTTGCCATTTATGCAGGAAAAAAAATAATGGTGGGCTGAATCATTCCCAAAATGAAACTCATAATAATTCTGAGCAAATGACTGCTTTTAACAGTTATTTACTCTATTTTATAGCACAATGTTAACCTGAGCCATAAAACATAATGACTTGGACTGCAGAAGTGGCAGCACTTTTTAATTTTCATTCCAAAAATACTAATACATACTGTTTGTAACTTTTGCTTTAGTGCTTTGTATTTAATGTGCAGGAATTTGTTGTAAATTGCTATAAAAATTGGAATTAATTTCTAAAGCAAAATAAAAGCAAATTATTTCCTTCTGAACCCCTCAACCATCTCCTGGACCCATAAAATAGTTTCTTTTATTGAACTGCTCATGAAAAATGTAATGTTTTTCCAAAGCAAAGTTCTCTGCAGTGATGTGCCAAGTGATCTGATCATAATGAGGGAGCTGGGTAACCATGGAGTTTGTTTTCATCTACTTCATAATTACATTGCTTATAGTTCATGTTTTTAGCCTGCAGCTACCACAAAAACTTTTTCAGTGTGTCTGACTGCCAAATCAGTTTTTCTGTCCTTGGTCTCTACAGCTGCCCTGGCTGGTTCTAGCCTTTCTGATGGGTATCTAAGTGGTCTCAGGCATAACACCTTGTGCCTAATTGAAGCTAAAGTACTGTACAAGGTGAAAATCAATGTGTGGAGGGGAGAGAGAGTGATAGAAGCTGTCAAATGCCATTTCTGACAAGCACTTTTGGCTGTAAAGGAAACACAGGCCTCTCATAAGATGGAAAAATGTGATTCCAAGTCTTTGTTTACTAGGTGTTTTCATTCTTAACCCCCTAAGAAAATTAACTAAGAGAGCCACTTTGTTTATTTTTTGAAATTAGCAGAATCACACAAAAATTTGAGAGTGATAGAAGCCTTTACTCAGAGAACTGCTGAGAAAGAAAGCAAGAGCTAAATTTCTCAGAGATTTTTGGAGTACAAACAGTGAAAAGAACAAGAAGCAGGGAAGGATGACTTTCTAGATTCTTTTCTAACAAACAGGAGACAACTGGGTGAAAATCGGAGGATGAAAGGCAACTCTGATGGACTGCCAACAATATGACAACGTTCATTAGTGAAGAAGAAAGAGAGTGAAAACAGAATATTAAGACGAAAAAATGTGTGAAAAGCAGACTCCAATAAACTCAGAGCTTTGTAAGTATACTTTTGTGGAAAATAAACCAAACGAGGTAAAAAACTGGGCTCTGAAAATTTAGCTATTATTTTAAAAATTATATAAAGGGCACGAGTGTAAATTACAGTGGCAGATGAAAGATAGAAACTGAAATTGGTCATAATGAGTTTTTCAATCACTTAAAATTTAAGAGTGGAGAATGGAGATGTAGAAATCAGGTAATTTATGAAGGATCTTAAAAGAATAGTTGGAGCATGAGGAAAGGAATAGAAGAGCCAAAGCTCAAAGCAATCACTGCTGGCAAGAGATGTGAATGGGAAGAATACCAGCAAAAGGGCTGGATACCTCCCAAGGGACCAGGAAGCTATCAACACATGATATCAAGAAACTGAAAGTAAATCTAGTGTCTTTTTTGCTCGAGTCTTCACTAAAAGGTCAAGTTCAGTCAAACAGGCAATACAGTAAATGCTCATGACAAAAGAATGAGTCAAGCTATAGAAGGATAAAAACAAGCCTGAGATTGCTAAAAATATTTATACACTTGTAAGTCAGCTGCACGATTATTCCCACTCCAAGGCACGTAAAAAAATAGTTTCACTAATGTCAGGGGCATTAGAAGTCCTTCTGGAAAATTTGTGACAATAAGTGAAACTCCAGAAGACTAATATAGCAAAAATAACATCCACTTTTTAAAGTGCAGAGGGAAAATAGGAATTGCAAGCAGTCAGCTTAACTTCACTGATGCAAATTAATTACAAAATTTGTAGAAAGGAGGAAGATAATATGGACACAAACAAAAGCCAACATAGTAGCCAAACATGTCTCATTTTCTTACACAAGATGAGGAGCCTTTGTGCATGGAAATCCAATGTTTTCATGTCAATAAAATGCAAACACTTTTAAGACAACACACCAAAAAACAGAGTGTGCTGAAATATTTTGGGCAATTGTACTTTTGCTAATGAATCACACATTAGAAACTGTCAATTTCCAATAGGCAAGCAGCACTTTGTGAGAGATAATTAGGTGTCCTATCCCAGAATATGCAAGGCTTCAGCCAGCATGGGCTCTTGCTTCCAATGAGGGGCATTGAGCACATCAGGTTCATAAGGAGAATGCAAGGAAGAACAGGAACAGGTCTGAGAGAGGGTACTTACAAAGAAAATCTGAAACATAAGGGTAGTCTAGTTTGGAGAAGATACACAGAATCTGATGTGCACGTATCTGATGTGCACCTGTGATACGAAAGAGGAAATAAGTTGTTCTCCACACTGAGTGTGGGTAGGGAACAAAAAAGAGAGATTTTAAAAATCTTGGTTTATAAAGCAGGTGGGGCAGACATTTTCAACACCAACATGAGATCATGGGCATGGACTGGATTACCTCATTTTCCTTGTATATCTACCTGCCTGACTGCTGAGGGAAGGGCAAAAGGGAAAGACAAAACCAACTCAAGGTAGAAGAATTTACTGAGAGGATAAAATTCACCACTCTGCAAAAAATGAATACCAGGTCTGTGTATCATTAAGGTTTCCACAAAGTCCCCCAGATTAAATGGTGCTTAAGTGCTCTACTGGAATTACACTGTAATCACTGATCTTCTGAACAGGAACCTTCTCATCTCTTCCAAAACAGAATGAACCAAAACTTCTGAATTGCTCTTGTTATTTCAATTTAATCTTGTTTACTGTATTGTTGCCAGGAACTAACCAAAACCAAAGCCCCACTGTGTTAAATATTATATTAGAACAGTAGAATTAATAGTTCTTTCACCAGAGGACTCAGAGTTCAAAGGTGGACACAATTTATTCTTTCTGGCTTGTTTTTTTTTTGTCTTCGAGATCTCTGAAAAAATGTAAATATGTTTTCAGTATAGATATATTATATTTGAAACTTCAAGGAAAATTGCTTTTTGTCACCCTGATTTTCAGTGCTTACAGTTTTCCACAATAAACATTTTAAAAGCTGAACTGTTTGAGGGCTATTTTAAATAGGTTGGCGATTGAGTGTTTTGAGGTTTGGGGGTATTATTATTTTAAATGTTTCTTTATGTAAAATTTCTTTGTAGTTGAAAAAATATTCTACTAATTTGCAGTTACCAGTACTTGAGAACAGAACTAAGTACAACAAGTATATCACATTAGAAACTGTCTTTTCTGAATTACATAACCTGTATCTTGTCTTTCCAGACTGAATCTGATTTTGTAAGCCAAAACCGTTTTAATCCAGTCCAAATGTCATTCATGACTATTGTCAAACATTTCACATCTTTAATGTGAGCTAAAGAAAACAACAATTGACATGAAGAACCTTTTGCATGAAATTACTTTATTGGTTCTGAATCTCTTAAACTTAATTGTTCTATCTTGATGTCTTTCAAAACTGTCCACATACTTTCAAATTATTGCAGCAGCTTTGCTATGTGTTTAAAATATATTCTATCAACACAGATTTGCAGGAGCATGGAGGGAATGAAAGCAATACCACAGCATTAGAGAAATGAGGCTCCTGGTATTTGCAGTGTGAATGAAACAAATATGCAAACATTGTGTGCCCTTTTCTAGAGAATACATCACAAAACCAGATTTTGTACATGACTTTTGTCTCATAATATATGAAAAAATGTCTTTAAAAACAATTAAAAGTAACTATTGCTAAATATGAGGTTTCTGTTATAAATGCCATTGTATTAATCCCAAAGGGATTTTTTCACTGTGAATATTGTCTGTTTGAATAATTATGATGTTATACTGTGTCTTCAAAGAAATAACAATTTATGATCTCTAAAGTCAGTGTTGATCTAACCTCCAAACTATAAAGTTTGTTTTAAAATAATTCTCAGCATTTTCCCATTACAGACAGTGATTATCTTAGGCTAATACCAATCAGCAAATTCATATTTTTTTGTATTTTACTTACAATTTTGTTCTTTCAACAGTGTGTTGGAGCTGCATTTATTGCATCTATCAATGTCTGAACTTCACGTTGTTTTTTCTCCTGTTTTTCTCTAACCCCTTTCTAATAAGCAAAATAAATTTCTGCAGAATTCTAAAAGGCTATTTTCTTTTTGCCTTGCTTTGTTTGTGACTCTTTTGGTCTTTACACTTTCTTTCAGATCTTCTTTTCTTATAAAAGGGTTAAATTATCAATATATTTATTCTGGGTCCAGCTATTTGGCTTTATACATATACATACTCTGTTCTATATGATCAATTAATGAACCTAATCCACTGTGCTTGTTTTCACCTTCTTTGTTGAATGAGAATGGACTGAAATATTTCTGTAAAGTTTGGCAGTGTGTTTTCATGATTTTTTGAAGCAGGCTATGCGTGCAAATTTAACCAAATGTGTAACAGTTTATGATCTAAAAATTTAGTTTTCCCTAGTAACATCTATGCAACTAATTCCATAATACCAGTAAAATAAAAAAAAGACCCCATAGTGAGGTATATCTGGATTTATGCAGAGCTCAAGTCAAATTCAGTAATGTGTCAGAGTCATAGAAGCTTCTCCTTGTCACATTTAAAATTATTACTAATAACTTGTACATAAAAATATGAAAAGCAGTTATCATGAATGTTATGTATTTGATAGAATATGAAAATAGGCAGTATCAAAAAAATAGAATCTGAAGAAAAGCTTAGCAATTAAAAAAAATATTTCAAGTGGAATTTCAAATTATATTTTATTTTTTATTTCCACATTCAACACTGCAAAACCAGAAAATATTTTTACATTTTCATTGCATTTGATTGGTAGCTTAATTTGAAGAACTGCAATTTAATAGGTTCATTACCTTACAATGAACCCATTAATCCATGTAATTAATTTACAAGGCTGAAAATCTGACCAAAGCTTGTTGTAATAAAAATGAGGCAGCAGTTTTCCCTCATTTGACTTAATAATTTTTAATATCTCTAAAAATTTTAGGATGCACATATTTTGTACTATATTACAGAAAATCTAACTTTATAGTTTGCAGTCTTTGTAGATTTAAATGTACATTTTATTTATTTATAATATTTGTGTTTTGTTTTAAATCTGGGAAACATATTTGTACAATTTTTCCCTTTGGCTTAGATATTCTTCAAAGATACTACAGTAAAGTGGCAAAATCTGTTTGCACATTATAGCAATTAAAAATTATACAATATTATTGCTTGCTTTATGCAAATGAGGAGTGAAATGGTCCTGAGATGATTTAGATACATCCATAAATCAGACAGCCTAAACAAAGTAAGCTTTACTTTGCACAGATGTGACAGCCAGATGTGGATCTGCTTTTTATTTCATAGCTGTAATCTGTACTGGATTTAAGTTATTTCCTGAAAAATAAGGCATGCACTCAAAGTTGAAACATTGCTGGTTGCTTCAGGTCAGTACTAGTTTTTAGCAGGGATCATTTCTCTGTTTGGACTCTTTTTCTCTGGGGAAGAGGTGAAACGGGAATTGTTGTTTCAGGGCTATTTTTTAAAGAGTCCTTAAGAAAGGCCAGCAAATTTCATGGCATCCAGATAGTGAAATCAGTCCTCAGTTTTCTGCTTTTGTAAATGATTCACTCAAATTATTAAATAGTTTTTGGCAAGGGGTGCAAAATGTTTTCACTGTAACAGATTTGTTTCTATACTATATTAAGTTATCGCTCTTTCAAGACAAAATTAATGTATATACCAGGAGGATCATGTTTTAGTGTAGACAGAAGGTATTATTGGTAGTGTCTCTTGGTGGAATAGGAAGTTTTTATGTTTATTTGCTCTATACAGTTTGTTCTGTACAGTTCTATACAGCTAATGCTTTCTCTAGAATTAAGGTGCCAAGGTTTTTCCAAGGCATGCATATTCTTTCGAATAAAGGTAATGGGTGTTATGTTCTCCTAAGTTATGTGGTCATGATCTCTGAGAACTTTGTGCCAATTTTATTGGAACTGATAAAAAAAACCCTAAAATTTCAGCTGTGACTGCCTGTATAAGATTCAGGGAAAGTGTTATTATGTCTCTGTGCTTTGTACAGTCCTTCCTGTTGCCTTGAAAATAAATAGTCCACATTTAATCCCTTGCTCTAAATCTAGCCTCTGTTTCAAATTAATCAAAAACACCTAGGTGCTTGATAGCAGGAACCCAAGATACTCACTTTCACAGAAAAAAGAAAAAGAAAAAAAAAAAAAAAAGCAACAGTAGTCTAACACCTTCCACTTGCAAATGGATGAAGCAGAAAGATGATCTTAAAATACACAGTGTGTCAACTTTGTTTAGGGTTTCCTGTTCATCTTCTTTCTGTGGGCTTTCCTCTATTCAGACATTGATTTTCCTGGATTCTCTGACAGCTACTAGGCAGTCATTGGCTCTGAACCTCACAGCTGTGCCTTGCTGTACAGCTGAATGCTCTGAAACAATGGTGTAAAGCTGTATCAAACTGGGTTATGCTTATCAGGAGTTAGGCACTCTGAAGATCCTCTTTCTCTTCTCAGAGCACACAACTATATCTGTGGAGTTAACTGGAAAACATTTGTTCTAGTCCTTTCTCCTGTATGTTCTAACCAAAAGGTCTGCTTGGTATGATTTTAGGCTTTCAAGGCTTCCTCCAACTGTAGCTAATACAAGTTATACAGGCTTGTAAATTTTGGTTCTTTTTAGGGGTTTATGACTCCCAGCAATCTACATGGAAGAAATTCGGCAAGTAGGAATAGGATCAGTTCTCTTTGTCCCTTTATAAAGACATGTCATTGGAAGAACATATAGCAATGCTGTCAGCTAGACCAAGGATATAAACACCTGTTTTGATACAACTCCATTAGAAAGTTACATGAGCATGAAGTATGATCCATCTGTCTTGAAGTTTTCTGTGCTCAGGTTATCTGACTGCAGTTTTAGGCATTGTCATGAATTAAAAACTGATAGCTCAAATTCAGCTTCTTCAGTTGCAGTATTCAGCACATCAAACCAGTTTTAAGGGCCAAGGTCTTTCCAGAGAAGACCTCTTTCCTTTTTTTCCCTTTTTTTCTTACTTTTTTTTTCATCATTTGATGAACCTTGATGAAGGTCAGCTATTTGCCTGGTGTATATTTCATATTTCATTTTTGTTAGGTATTATTATTTTGGATAATGTGGCTAGTTCCTGCTGATCTGGAAAAGAGAATAAAAATAGTCAGATGTAATTTGCTTATTTGGGCAGACAGGAGGTTAGTGAGTAAAGCAGTTTTGGCATGGAAGAGTTCTCAAGTGTAATGATTCAGTATTAATTTAAAAACAGACTTAGAGAGTGGTCAGTTTGCAATTTGTCTGAAGAGATTGGCCTGCAAATCTGCACTGCTTTTGCTGTGTTTTTTCCAAAATGTGGTTTGTCCTGGAACATGGTAAAAGGGCAAATCCTGGCTGAAGCCCATCTAGAATGGTTCTCTGGTAAACAAATGTCTGTTGTTTTGTCATGACAAGAATTACAGGACTCTTTTTTAAAGTCTGTTTATTGAATTTATAATGTTAAGTTAACTTTTAAAAGTCAATTTAGGTCTTACATAAACAAGGAAATATGCAGTCCTACTTGGTATTACTGCTTCTTGCTTCAATCCATCACTTGCATTTATTTCCACCATGATGAACAATCTCCTTTATTTACCATCTTATAAATCAAAAATTGAAAATATTTTTGTGTATTTCAGCATCAAACATTCAGGGTAGTTTACAAATGGCAATTCTGGATGACGCTGAATATTTTGCTCTTGGGTTTGTGCTCAAAATACAAAATTTCAAAATCCAGACTTCAGAGAAAGATCTGACTGGCTAGAAAAAGGTGTACTTTATATAGAAAATGTGGTTGGTTTAAATCACAGTATTTTTGAGAAAGACTACATGAGCCCTCTGTAGATGTCTTTATAATGAGCTTCCACATTAATTTTAAGAAATCAGTATGATGTGCTGCTTGCAGATTATAATGTAATTCTGTAATACAAATTAGATCAGCTTTGAATGTCTTTGAAATGTAGTGTGTTAAAAATGGTATGTACAGGTTAAAAGATACAGATTCAGAACACCGGGATTTACATGAAATTATCACACATGCTTTGATAGAGTCCTAGACTGATTCAAAAGAGCAAGTTTCATATGAAGCTGTCTCATTTTCTTTGATAGCCACCTTGATCTTTATGCAGTCATCTATTAATTATATTACAGATAAGGTAAATAAAAGTGTTGAAATATTGAGATCACAGCCTCCTTTTTTCTTGTGAAGACTAAAGGTATGCTTCTATGAAGTCAGTGAGCAACGGGGAATGATAAAGGTATTCTTCAGCTGTCAGACAGTATTTATTTTGACACGTGACTGAAAGATCTGGAGTTCAATAGCTAAGAGCATAACTGAAAGAGTAAAATTTATATGTGATCTAGACCAAAGGTGCTATAAGACAGTCTATGAATTTTCTGGGGTCAGTGTACTGGATAACACTATGAAGGTTTTCCTGGTGGAA
The DNA here is from genome assembly GCF_903797595.1 of Erithacus rubecula. Taxonomy (NCBI): domain Eukaryota; kingdom Metazoa; phylum Chordata; class Aves; order Passeriformes; family Muscicapidae; genus Erithacus; species Erithacus rubecula. The sequence goes on along the minus strand of NC_136689.1, from coordinate 87,028,743 downwards.
TTGTATTTAATTTAGACTATGCTGTAAGCCTCATCCTACCATTGCTGATCATGCCATACAACTGTCACTAGCACCACTCTGCATTCCAGCTTGTTTCCTCTCAGGTTTGGCCTCTGATTGCCTCGTACAAACAACTTGAAAGCTTTAACCCTGTTAGTTCTAGAGGAGTCCATCATGCTTAGTACAGACTAAACATAGGAAATTTGCTTATTTTATCAGTGTTCAGGATTTAGCAGTAATTTATAGTGTGGATTTTGACTGTAGAAATTTTTCTACTTCTTTTATCCAAAGGCAGCAACATTTAGCTAATAAACTACAGTGTCATTGCTACACTGATGTTACTGCAGAATATTCTGTCTCAAGAAATTGGCTTACCTTCTTACTTTTTAATTCAGAATTTTCCAAAAGCAAATTCCTTTGCTTTCAGTAAGCCTTAATAGAAATGTCTAACCTATAAAAAGTATTTATCACTAGGGATGGAATATTCAGCTGAACTAAATGCATTTGTTCATCTTATTATTAAATTCCAGTGTTCTGCCTTTTATAGATACAGACAACGGAACCTGCCAGGAAATAAAAAGCAATCAAGCCATGTGTATCTCTGTTAGAACAATAGCTTGATTTAGACAAACATACAGGTCCCTCTACAAAACATTTGTGAGTGCAAAAGTTTTAATTTAATTCTTTGTTTTTATAGACATTACCGTCATCCGAAGACTACTCAAGAGGCGTTATTTATTTTCTTTTTCTTTTTCTTTTTCTTTTTCTTTAGGACATGTCCACATATATTTAAATTTTAAACTGATATTGCTAACATTGCATGATATGGCTCACTGTGAGATCATCAAAAGTTTGTTACTACAGCTCTGTCTCCATTGATATGCTAAAAATGTGAACTAGCAATATGCTCATAAAGCACTCCAGATTGCTGCATTAATTATTGGTGCATTTCTTCTTTAAGGGACTCTTTTCCTAGTTCTGCATGTTTCAGTCATAGTCTTTAAAGGGTTTATTGTTCAAACATGCATATCATTCCTACCTCCATTGGCGATATTTATGCTATAAACGTATGAAGAGGGAAAACAGTCCCTGAGCTTTTAAAAGTAGTTTATATAAATATTGCAAGAAGAAAACTATTCAGAACCCTGTCCAGTATTTTTCTGTACTAAAGTTCTTTTGTAAACTCACTTTGTAGTCAAGACAGATGAGTTTTTTGTAAGTTTATTTTTCTCAAACCAAGGAATGCAATTAGGTGACTTTTATCTAAAACATAAATCTGCTGACTTGCTGCTAAAGTTTTGTATAATGATGAGATAGGCAATGGTTACAGCAAGAATTCCTAGACTACAATTTTATAGGTGCTTATTCCTAATTTTGTGTTTTTCTCTACAGAATCATGATGTCCAAAAACCATGTGAAGCATACAGTGGCTATAGACAAGCTTAAGACAGTATGGAGAACAGAAAGGAAGAAAGATGAACTCAAATCCCCTGGGGAAAAAAAAAACATAGAAAGCTGTAGAAACGTTATTCTTCTTGTAGGATGACCAAGTGGTACCCTTTGCCAGAGAGATTTTTATCAAAGCCAATGTTATGCTGTGTGTGTTAAGATCATCTTTGGTATAAGACAAAGAGTGGCAACATCTGTGCATGAAAAAACAATGATTTAATGTAGCAATGTACTAATGTAGAGAAGGAAGCTTATTAAATAAATATGTATGTTTTCTATAAAACAGAACTGGATTGTTGCCAAGACAGGATGAGCACTTTAGCTATAAGATCTTAGCTTCAACAGGTTCATAACATTCATAAGCTAAATTTACTGCAAATACATTTTCTACTGGGTATGAATGTACTTTGCACTTCTGGCCTTTGGGTGATTACTCTAAAATTGTCAAAACTGAAAAGTGATGTGTGCATATAAGTCATGTGCATGCTTGACATTTTTGAGAACTACATCCTGAACTACGTACCAGACCACACAAGGTATGCTTTTATAGACAATTTAAAAATATCCAAGACTTTGTTATGCAGATTTACCTTTTTTGGTTGCTGGGTCTTGTTAAATTTTCTCAAGGGGTATTGGGAAAGAGGATAAAAACAAACAAACAAAAAAAAATTGTCATAGCTCTCATGTCATTTCAGTGTAAATTCTTTGATTTTCAGACACTTTACTGTAGAAGAAAAGTAACACATTCTGTCTTTTTACTGAATATGTCTACTAAAAAAATCTTTAAGTAGTTAATTTATTTTCCACTCTGAGTAAAATTGCATATATATTAATTATTATACACATCACCTGTTGTTTGGGTGCTTGGGGCTTTTTTTTTTTTTTTTTTATTGCTTTTCTAGGTTTGATTTTTAGTTAAATAAAAATCTCTAAGTTGCTCTCTTCAGCATCAAATTCAGAAGCAAGGGCTTTCCAGACTACCTCCAAATGGTTCTGGATTGTCTGACATAAACCAGTATCTCATATTACAATGACCATGATATGGCCAAAGAAAAACACAGTGCACAAACTAGTTGAGGACACTGGAGTTGCAGCCAAAGCCTCTTTTGATGTTCTAAACAGATCCTTGTCCTTGCAGCTGTGAGAGCTGGGACTGGCATGCTGCTTGTTGATGGGCACAGATAGAAAACTTGTGATAACACCGTGAGAATCATTATAGAGGGGCTGGTATCAGGTCACCTCTTTGAGGTGGCAAAGCAATTTTCAAGTAGAATATCAGCCTTCAAGGGCAAGTAGCAGATGCGTAGGAGAGGGATTGGCTTTTTTTCCTGATTCATATTTTTTTTTTATTTTACCTTTCTTCTACCTTTTACAACCAGTTTTTTCATATCCTATGGCCTATATGGAATAATAAGAAAAATTCACTGAATTTGCTTGGATTGACTGTGACTGAACCACTTAAAATAGAATGTTGGAGTATTTTTTAGCTTTTATCTTCAGTATGCTTTTTTTCCAGTATGGATTGTTTCCATGTTAAATGTAGGTATACCACTAATATATTGCAGAAAGAAATATAAATATTTTTTAAGATAAAGATAACAGTTACTTTTTTTTGCTTGCTTAAAAATTGTCTGACCTTGTTTGAAAATAAAAATAGGTGTTTTCTTGCAGGAAAATCAATATCCACAAGACTAAAAGATGCAGAAAAGGTAGGATATCCGAGGCCAGCTGGAGAATTCTGAGACAATGCTGCATTGACAAATAATTACAAGGGCTTGATTTATCATACATTTTGAAGGGTCACTCACCCTGTGACAACAGAAGCTGACACTTCAGACTCTGGCTTCCTCTTCCAGATCCATGAGCAAATCCAGCAGTGCAGCACACCAGTGACCACTCAACAGATGTCAGTACCTGGTGACCTCAGACCAAGCTTCATCTACTCCTCAGCACACCCTGTTCCAAAGGTGCAGTGCATGCAATCATGTATGGTGTGCACCAGCACTGTAAATGCTTTTCAATACAAAAGTAAGCTTCAAAAGGAATTTTGAACCATCCCACAATGCATGTATATCTGTAGAGCACAAATAAGACAAGAAATAGTTGCACCACCTCTTCCACTAAATCTGCAGAAAATCCGCCTAACACAAAACAAAGAACATTGTTGCTGCAAGTTTAGTTTCATTCAGAGCTGATTAGAAGGTAGAAATCATACACAGAGCCATCTATAAAAACTATGCAATTTTTACAATTATTTATTCTTGTTCTAATTTTTCTGCAAGTTAGTCATGGGATGCCCCTGTAATTCCCATCGATATATTGACATAAGAAGTTCTGAAAGTTTGTCTTTCTCTAAAAATACACTTGAACTAGCTGAACTTCCTGATCTACTTCTCTCCCCAAAATAAACAAAGAGTGTGATCTGCTAGCATTTGAGAAGTTGCTCTGAATACCCTTTAAGTGTTTTGTAGAAGTGCATTTAGCTGCACATATTATTCTAATTTTTTATTATGCAATATTCCCAATATAACAAATCCAAAGGATTTAATTGGAACATAAAAAACCCAATATCCTTAATATGATACGTTAAAAATTAGTAATTGTATTTAATATTTTAACGTTTATGAAAATCCTGAATTACAATAGATTATTTTGGAAAAGATCCCATGTTATTTGTTCCCTAATAGTCCCAGGGACATTTGACATTTTCCAAAAGAAATATAAATCTTATTAAAAAACTTTAGAAAGTTGGTTTGTATATGTCTAGAGAGAGGTTACTTTCCTTTTCATCTTTTCTTCATCCAAATTCTGATTTCTTTTCCTTTGTCAGCTTAAATTAGGCTTTTAATGTTATTTTAGCATTTTTTATTTAATATGTACTGAAAATGGTCTGGGCCTAATGTTAGCACAGCTGTGAAATTTGATTTTTATCCTTTTACTAAAGGACTTGTGGGATTATAAAGATTTTTATAACAGTGCTTCCTAAGGAGGTAAAAACAATCAATATACTACCACTTAAAATAAATTTTAAAAAAGTAGACAATTTGCACAGTACTCTTGACCATAGCAGTGATTACATAAACACTAGGTAGAGTCATCCACTGCTCACAAGCTGGTAAGGATAATTTAGCCACTACCATCCACTCCTGCTTGTATGTATCCAATTCTGGCACTGTGACAGCAGTTCCAATGTATTTCATAGAGTCCTGTGATAATTGAGTAGAAAGAACCTCTGCAGGTGATCTGATCCTGCAAGGCCAGGTGAAATTGGGCTGCTCTGGGATGTGTCTGGCACAGTTTTGGATATCTCCACAGAAAACTCAAGAAATTCCTGCACGTTTGAAAACCATTGTGGAGAAAAGATTCTTCATAAGGTCTAAAATTTGTACCTTCCATTCTGTCTCTGTGCAGAAGTGGCTAAAGCCTGGATCTGGCTTTTGTCATCCTCCAGGATAGATGGAGGCAGCAGAAAGATCTCCCTTTCCCTGGCTCTGTGAACAAAGATCTGACCCTCCCTGCAGGCATTCTGCACCCCAGTCCCTGCTCAGCCTGGTGAGCTCTGATGAGCTCTCTGGCAGCTCACTGCCTGACTGACACTACCTGGGGAGCACAAAAGGGACACAGCACTCCAGCTTTCTCTCCTTCTCAGAGCTGAGCAGAGATGGACTGAGAATTCCTGTGGTCTGGATCTCCCCATGTCAGCTCACCAACACTCCTTGTTGTGAAATTATCTCATTTTTCTTCACAAATGTTTTGGTTGCAGTGAAGAGTTGGCCAGAGGATGTACACAGGGCCTGTGTTATTGTGGGGCTAGGCTGACTTCTCCCCAGTTTTCTCTTTTTCCCATCTTCCTGCCTGCAAAAGTGTCCATGTTTGGCCTAGCCAAGACAGGTACTCTGAGCTCTCATCTTCTCCAAAATGACAGTAACCACTTCTCAGACCCACTGGAAACACGAGCCTTCAGGCTGGAAATAAGCCACCTGCTGTCTCATGGCAGCAACAAAGGAGAGCCCCAGAGTGCTATGGCCTGGCTGTTCCTTGTCATCTGCACTCTCTGCAGCTTTCCATGGTGTACAGCCCACTTTCAAAGCACCCTTCAGCCTTTGCCTGTGCTCCCAGGGCTTAAGTTTTTACATCCCACACTGCTTTCACTGGAGGCCTGAATCAGCCTGCTCTCTTGAATCAGCCTCTGGGCAGTCTGGGGAAACACCTGACCCCTATTGCAGCAGTTTTCAGTCATTTGGTATCACTATATTGTGGTCAGAAACTCTCCTGGTTCTGTGTCACATGAAGGAGATGAGGACCAGTACTGAGGGGGCTGGAGACCTATGTCTGCTGAAGCCAAAGTAATTTTGCAATATTGAAAAGAAAGTCAGGTCCTCTCCACACAGATTCTTGAAGACCTGGTGTAAAAGAGATCCACTTCTTTGCTCTACAGAGGAGAGCAGAAGCACTGCAGGTTGAAAAGAAGGTATTACATGAATGACATTTTTGCCACCGAGAGATGATGTCCAGGCTGGCAAGGCTGATGCCTGTGTCCCACCTTCAGGATAGCCCACTACCTTCCAAACCAGCTAATCACTGGCAAGTGTCTAAGCCACCTTTCACTGCCCAGGCTGGGCAAGGCTGTGGACTACAGTTGCTCCTTAGGTCTGCAGAAGAAAGGAAACAATTAATTCATCCCTTCTGCAGGAAGTTTGTTGCTTCTTTCTGGGGGGAATCTCATCCAGAGCCATGCACACAGGCAGCAGCTGCATCTTCTGCTGGTCCCTCACGGTCTCCTCTTCAATGTCATCTCAATCTCCAATGGTTCTGGCCCCTGGTGACCTGAGAGCAAAATCTTTTTGTCACCTCTTGCATTCATTTTTTCTGTGCCCACACATTCATCTCTTGCCCTGCTTCTCCATATCCTTCCTCCTACATGTTTTCTCCCTTCAGCTTGTCAAGCCTTGGCAAGCAAAGGTGCTGGAATCACTTTTCCAGCAAGGAGTGGATTGTCTGCTGCAGATTCCCAAGGGTGTGGTTGGTCTGGGCTCTTCTCATCAAGTCTTTGTGGAAAGATTTCGTTAAGGGGGCTGTCTTTTGACAATCTTTCCCAAGCTGTACTGGGCTCTGGGGAAATCCTTTTTCATCAGAAGGTCGATGTAAAGTCCTTCATGCTCAAATCAGAGCTGGCAACAAATCTTCTTTTGTTCCTTACACCCCTGAGTGCTCCAAGGCACCTCAGTGATCACAGATATGACACACAGCAACTGGAGGGATTATTCCTGTGGGTGGATTGCTTTAAAGGCACAACGGGTTACCCAGTATGGTCTGTCAGGTGGCTGGTGACAAGGGGCTGTTGAGAGATACACACCTCTAATTCCTGACTCCAGCACTTAAAGTCTTCCATCAAAGCCACCCATTAAGGAGCTTCTCCAGGAATGCCTGAAAACCCCTCCATAAGCCAAGGAAACTTCCATCCCGGTTCAGTGGGAAAGCCTGCACACACATTTCTTATTTATTATTCTCTCACACTTGATGAGTTGCAAAGAGAAAACAGAAAATGTCAGTAAAGGTAAGTTTCTTATTAACATTTAGAATTATTCAGTAAGAGCACTTGGTCCATGTGTATTCCAAGATCTCTGTGCAAGGGTGAAAATATAACATTAAAGTAAAATTTATTTTACAATCATATTTTCAATAATTCTACTTTCAATTTTTATCACCATTTAATTTTTTTTTACTGTCTACTTTACATGCTTTTTCTTGATAAGACAAATAGTGATCACTCATGACTTCTGTCCTTTCTTGAGAAGCAATTTATAAAACCTTTAACATTACACAGGACCAAAACTGTAAGACATTTTTCAAATCTTATGGTATACTCTATTTAACTAATAGTATTATTAAAATCAATATTCTCAAAAATGTGGTCTGGTATCTGAAGTAATTTAGATCAGTGGTATTACTTCCTTAAAGGAATGTTGAATAGCTCTTTCATGAAAACTGAATAGTCTGTTTCACATTCAGTTAAAGGTAATAATAGAAGTTAATCCTAATAAAATGCAACAAATGAAAAAAAATTTAGATTAATATGCCATGCTGTTTACTTAACCACTTAAAACCTGTTATGTACCTAGAGCTGAACTTCAGTAAAGATGCACAGAATTGTGTTTTAAATTATGTAGAGGAGTGTAACATTGTCATTTCCATCCCTGCTAAGAAGCAAAAGATTGAAAAACCACTTTCACATTAACCCACAATGAAACTTTGATGATAAATTTGTCATACTAGCAATAACAGAACTATAATATCAAAGTTATTATAGTAGTTTTACTTACAGTCATAGATGTTAAATACAGGGATTTGGCTAAAGAAACTGTCATTCTATTATCTGACCTTTTAGTTAGTGCAGTCAGGTGGTTGTCAATAGCACTGCATCTTGTTTTTTGACAAAATTAAAATGTACTTTTTTACTAAAACCATCCTGGATAAGCTCATATCAAGAAGTAGCTTTTCTGTGTTACTAGAAAAAAAAAGGTATTTACTGTCTACATGAAATTAGTTACACGTCAGGTGTGTAACACCACTGAATGTGTTGCAGATAGAAACTAGTGTTGCTTAGATTAAATTTTTATATTCACTGGTTTTTGTTATATAAAAAAGGTGTCTGTATGTGTGTGTGAGCTGTGCACTGTTATGTAATGCAGATGAAAAAAATAACTGATAAATCTTTGTACATTTTGTATTTTATATACTTGAGAAGAAATTATTTTAAAAATTAAAAAAAAAATCCTGAAAAAATTATCTTGGTCCATTTTTCATAACAAATTTTATCTGAGGGACTAAAAAATAGCCTTTACTAGAAGCTTTAATCTTCTGTGAGCCTCAGGATTTTTTGTGAGTGTTTGTGCAAATGCATAGAACTGGGGGGTGAACGTAAGAAATTGCTCAAAAAACACATGGTAAAACAACTGACAAGAAGACAAAATTTAATTCAAGAATCATCAAGGACCTAAATGTTATGATGCATCTTTTTACTACCTGAGTTTTTGCTCCCAGCTGTTTATAATTTTTTCAGCTGATTCTACAGCGACTGTGAGGTAAACCTGCCAAAACGTGTGTCATTATTAAAACTAAATTATGCAGAGCATTTGCTGATTTTCATCCATTCTCACTCTTGAGATGTTGACTCATATGCTAGATTACTTCCTTCCCTGCTTTGAAAAGCATCACAGGGTTGTTAGATTCCACCTAAGGAACCTGTTGCAGGATGAAATGAGCCATATGCTTGATATCACTCTGGGGTATCTGGAAGGATTTCTTTACTGTATATAGAAATACAGTATTCCTTACTCTTCCACTTCATTAGCAGCACTTAGTTGCTTCAGCTTTGGAATGAGAATTTATTGCTTTCCAGTCTAAAAACGAGTTCAATATTGGCAAGCAAAGAAAAATCTACAAACATCTTTGTTTTACGTGCTCAGAAATCTCTGAATAGTCCCACCACAATTTTAAAACGAGAGAACACACTTCCTCCTAAATTAAGTAGCTGCTGTGCAGCTCCATTTGTAACAGATTTCAGAATTCAAAATGTCTTTAAAGGGATACTGAAATATATATGTAGAAGCATTTTCTCTTTATTTAAGCATCCTGAAGGTAAGAGGAAGAGGATTGTATTTATTCCATCAACAAAAGCAAGAAAACTTTAACATCAGGAACATAGGTAAAAAGTAATATTTATCAAATATGCCATAAACATTTATGTGATGTTGCCATAAGCATATATTTAGCCAGATATATGTTGTGAGCATAAAACTTCAGGGAAAGTAAAAATTCAGGCTTTCACAAACTTGAGAAGTAGAGCTTGAGATCCTATGGATTAAACGTGTATGAAGTGTGAGGGTCTTTCTCCAGTTATACAGAGTGGAAACTTCAATGTTTTCAGGAATAAGAGCATTTTAGAGATAAATCAGACCTCTGTATACTTCTTACAAGTCTAACAAACTTTTCTAAGGCAAATTAAGCAAAACTAAACAAACAACAACCTCACCTTTCCCCTTCTCCTCTTCCTTCTTCCTCAAAATCTCCTAGGTGCTGGAAATGCTTTGTAAAAAAAATTTTAATTGACATATAGTTCATATATATACTTATTTTTAGATGTACCTTTTGAAAATATCATGAAAGTGGAAAAAAACCAAAAGTTGTACTTATTTTGTAGTGACCTGAATTTAGCATCAGATGTTAAAATCAAGACATGAAATTTTGGTAGAGAGATAAAAGTCAGAACAGAGACCTGACCACATGCCGGATGATATTAGTGGCAGATGTGATCGTCAGAAGTGTGATGGCATTTCCTCTGAATAGGCGAATGTACTCTTCAAACTTTGATGTTAACATGATTAGCAATGAAAGTATGCTTTGTTCCTTTGCCTTCACATGGTCTCAATATTGGCAGTTATCGTTTACTTGTATTTTTAAATCAAATATTATCCTGCCCTGTATTCATGTGCAGATGCTTTGCACAATGCTGCTTTTTCTGTTGAACCTAAAAGAAAACTGTGAATCATTGTACTGAACAGAAGCTCATTTTTTTTCCCTCTCTTTTACTCAATCCATGCATTTGTATTTCCTAGTTTTATACTGGAAGCCACAGTACCATGCTTTCCACACAACACCAATACACACACCTATTACTTTGTCCATTGCCCCCAGAAAGCCATTAATTGACTGCAAACACAAATTTATTGCAAAATGACTGCAGCTTTATTAAGCAACAGGATTTACAGGCAATAACATAATCAATAGAACATTAATATATCACATAATTAAGCAGTTCTTACAAGCTGCGCCTGTAGCCTTAAATATATGGATGTGACTGGTGATAGCTGTTGTCCAAAACCAATTCAAATCATGATTTCTAGAGAGGGAAAATACATATCAACCCTCAGCTGTAGGGAAAATGTCCTATTTATCCCATACACATCCTCATTAGTCACCTAAAAATTCTCACCTTTCCGTTTTAAAAAATAACAGTTACCTAAGATTGTTACTATAAAGCAAATTAGAACAACAAGGTATGCTCCTGAGAACAAACTGAGATCAACTTTTTTATTTGAACTCCTATAAAGACACCTGGCAGTCAGTGATGCTTCCTGTATTTTGCACGTTATTTGAGTGCATAAAGATGGCACAGCAAACAAAATGGATAAAACATTAATTCTTGCACATTAGATTACCCCTGAATGTCTTTCAGGTGCTGCAATAAATCTGGGTGTACTTATGGAATTCTGTGAACCAAAATAGAGTTTGCTATTTCCATGAACTCTATTTGTTCCTGAATGAATGACACTTGAGATTATGGAATCTGTTAAATGGTATCTCTCATGAGGCGAAATGGTCTTGAACACATAACTTTCCAAAACTTGCACGGATAGTCTCTGAAGTTCTATGTTTTCATTTTTAGCCAAAATATTAATTATTCTTAGTACATGGAAACATGTAAACCTGGAAACCCATGTCTGCACTGCCCTATTCAAATGTCATTCTCTTGGCAGCTCCGAAGTCAAATTTCCTGACCAAATTCCCCTACTACTTCCATGCACTTTTCAACTGTTCTCTGGTGTACAGTAGGCATGTTGTTGTGTGAACAGGGAAACGGGTGGGACAGAACAATGCAAATATCCAATACCTCAGGATATACCCCCCATACAGCCTCAATATCAGTGTTCTGTAGCATCTCTCCTGAAACACGTCTATCCACTCTCACAAGACTTTGTAGAATCAGATCATGAGATCTTCATGCCATAACCCTGTTCCAACTTTCTGCACTCAGAATGCCTGTCCTCAAAAAAACATGGCACACATATGCCTCTCATTTGTATGTATGACACCCAAGCTGAGAAATCATCAAATCAGGAGAGAATCTGGAGAGAATTAGTTTATTAGAGCATAGTCTGGGAAAGTCAGATGTAGCAACTCTAATTTTACACTGACAATTTGGACCAAGTTAACTTAATGCAGAGAGGAAAACATTGACAGGTGGAAGAAGAAAATTTGTGAAGCCTGACAAGCCAAAGGCAGAAACTCTGACTGGAAGGAGGATGCGTATAAGGAGGTCCATCACAAGACTGCTGTGTACCTTCTTCTATTCTGGGAATAGAAAATGGGAAGATAGATCTCCAAACTAGCAACTCAAAATATGGAGGAGAAAAGGATGCCCCTAAAGTATATTTTAAAGGATACTTTAGGAATGTACCCCTAAAGGATACTTTCAGAGAGAAAGACAGCAAAATATCTGCCATGTGTATAAGCCTATGAGTGACCTCTTCCTCCCATTTGCTTTGAAGGATCTGCCAACCTAGCAAGGCAAACTTTAGATTTTTTGGAAATCACTGAGAATTACCCCAAAGGTACTCACTTCCCAGCACCACGCTTCCAGGCTGGCAACCCTCTCCAATATGCATCTACAAATTATTCTTCCATCACATATGTGTGAGTACTCCACACAAGCCATTGGTTACTCTCACACTGTGTAGGATATAGTTCTGCCGCACCTACAGTCATTTGAAAAACATGTTTCAGACACAGGCAAACTATTCTCCCTACTGCTGATGAGGAGAAAAAATTGTCTTTTGCTGATTCCCTAATCCACAAGCTTCACTTCAGAACTTTCCAAGGAAATTACTCAACATTTCTAGGAAAGAAGATGATCAAATGCCCAAGGGAGATTTACAGTAGAAAATAACAGGACAGCATTCATTCTGCAGAAAAGGAGGCAGAGTGAAGTAGATCACTTTTAGACCAGACTTCACACAATTTCACCATGGCTCAGAGGGACTCGATTTACACACAACATACATACATAACTAGTTCTATCAGTGCTGTCTGAACATGAGGATGAACATGGATGTAAGCCCAGAATTCCCTCTGGCAGAGAACTGTGTATTATCAAACACAACAAAAAATAACCAGATCAAAAGCACTGTCCCAGGAGAATCGCACAATCTTATCCATTCTGGACACTTTCTTATGAATAACTGGGCAAACAGCCCAAAGCCAGATCTGGTTAGAATTGCACATCAGGTTTATACATTTGACAACAATTAAATATTTTTGTTCTTTCAAACATGTGTTTGTTCTCTGGACTTAAGGTCCTTTGGGATTGCCCTTAGTTCTACTGCTGTTTTCTTTGTCTTTCTTTTGAGATCAGCATGCATATGCTTGGATCCCAGGAGATGGGAGCCCCTGCACATTCAGGTATGGACTAATGGTCTCTTACAGAAGACCTGGGAGTCTCCACTCTCATTCCAATGAAAGGTTTGAAAAGCATGACTGCCAAGTGCAGAAGATATTCTCCCTGGGATCAGGGATATGAGATAATGTGCTACTTCTGACTAGGAGATGCAACCTCAGCATTTTTTTGCCATGCTTTGAAACTAATGTAAAGAACGGCTTCTGTCAGACAAAACAGTAGTATTCTTGGATCAAGAATAGCAGAAGACTGTCCAGGATGATGGACTGTGATGTTTATGGTGATGTCTTGGGAGAAGTACCCCATTGCTCACCTTCTTCCAAAAGTTCAGGAAAATTACATCCATATATGCCAGGTAGTAAGTTCAGGGGTATGTTTTCTGATGTTGAATGATAGAGGCTGGTATTCAGGATGGAATTATTTTTTTCCTTGTAGCTTTATAGGAGGTTCAATTTTATTTTTTTTTTCAAGTAATAGAGGAGAAGAATGTTTTCAGGTTGAAGAAGGAAGGGAGAGTAGCGCCAGAAAGACATGGAGTCTGGTCTAGAGAACTGCCAGCAAACAGATAGCAGCTGGCTCTTACAGGAACCAAGGGAGACTCCTAGCTGCTAAGAGAACAAAGAGGAGACACAGGAGAATATCAGAAAAGGGAGGACAAATATACAGAAAGGGAGAACAAGAAAAGAGAGAAAAAAGATAAAAGTCTCAAAGCCAGGAAAAGGCCCTGGGAGTAGGTGATGAAGGTGGACGATGAACATTTACAGAAATGGCCTTCAGCCACGCCTGTTCCATTCCAGGAACAACTGACTGAAGCCACATCCACAGTCAATGAGCTGAGAGCCATAAGTGCTTGTTGTCAGGAGAAACTGCACAGATTATGGCTCCAAAGGTAAGAGCCACTCAAAAGAGATGCATGTGAAAACCCTTTCACCTAGGTGATTGTACTCAAGACCCAAAAGGCCTGCACTGTGGTCATGGATATTGAGTACTACCAAAGAGTGCTTTCCACAGAGATATTACAAACTTGAATTAATCTCTCAGAGCTTAAAAGAGGCAATCAAACAAATGTTGATAGACTCAAGTACCATAAGCTCAATTATTCTTGGAGGGAGGGAGGGAGAAAAAAGGCAAACCCAACATCCTAATGAGACCGAGAACATGCACACAACCCTTGTGATGGAAAAGCAACCAAGAGGGACAATTGTAGTTGGGGAGTACAGCACTTCTGCTATGCTTCTCTGATCCTCCAAATAACTTGCATAAACTGGTAAGGGAGGACCTAGGCAATCTGTAGGGCTTGTCTTGCCTAAGAAAGCCATGTGTCAGAGCATTCCAAACAGCAAACATTTTACAAGCTCCTTTTGAGAGGATCCTCATACCCAGATAGTACCCACACAAACTTAAGTGCAAGAAGAGATGTCATTACCTTCCTGATGGATTTGCCACAGTTTACCAGCAGTATACAAATTTCCTGTGCTCACAATAAATCATCTCCTCTTACCTCTTGTCCACATGTATTCACTTGGATACACAGAGTGGGCCTCATGAGCTAGGCCTTGGGGAATAATTCTAACATACACATGCAAACATATGCAATAATAGAAAGATATATAAATTTTTCAAAAAGTAGTTGGTGACATTATTTGGTTTCTACTTCCTCCTCTGCTCAATTGTTTTCACTTCTTGTAAAGTTAGATCACAACAGAGAAAACGTTACTTGAGAAGGAATTAATATGTTCTTCAAATTATTCTTCTCCAAAGGGAGATGCTGAATTAAAGCATCAAAATCTTCTTAAGGTTCTGGAAAGTAACCCACAGGAGACACACATGTTGTACACCTCCATATCCCATTCCCCTCAGAAGATGATAATCTCTTAATTTAGCACACTACTATGTATTTTAATTTTACCAGAGGCACCATCACCACCACTGCTCTCTTCATTGTATGAATGACAAATGGCACACTATTTTGTTTTCATACATTCTTAAAAACTCCTTCTACTAAAAACTTTATGCTCTGTTACATTTATCAGTATTTGATAATTCATATTCTCAAACGCATTCTGAGTTGCTGAAATTCAGAGCAGCAGTGAGATATTTTTGATGTATCCATCCTCATAAATCTCTTGCTCCCTCAAACAACCTAAACCTGTGTCAGGTGAAGAAACTTTACCTTTTCCTCTCTGTCTGTAGGAGAGCTACATATATGGATATGTTTATCATAATCTCATTTTGCAAAACAATTTTTGTCAAGGTTTCAAAACTGAATTTCCTTTTTAAAAAATAATTTGCTTATTTTATATATAGTTTTTCATGTTAAGTTGTAAATTATTTATCCTTTTGTAAAAAAAACTTCAGGGATTTGCCTGATGTTTTTAGAAATTTGTTCATAAAACGACTTGTTTATAAATTTTCCCAAGGATTTCGCCATTGTTTTTCTACGTATACAAGACATAAAAACTGTACAAGACATGTAAAGCTGAAGAGATCAAGATTAGGTCCCTCAATGATTTCTTAACCACTGAAATATATTGAGTAATTTTAAAATATGCTTATGAGTTCAAAAACAAACAAACAATCAAAAAGCCCTTGATCTTAAGGCATTTCTTACAATTGTAACACTTCCTAGGGCAAGCTGCTCTGATGATTCTGGTAAGAATAAGCATAGTCTGTAAACACCAGATTGTTTTCACTACATAACTAAGTATGGATTTCAGTGTGTAAATCCAGACATGACAGCCAGAATGCTTCCAGTGACATCACAGGAGCTGATGACACTGTGGTGAATACATTATGAATATGTGGATGCAGTTTAACTACACCAATTCTGGCTCTACCACTCACCTGCTGTCACTCTGAATCTTTGAAACATCCCGTTACACCTGAGTCTCTGTCAAGGGAAAATCCTAATTCAGAGGCTCAGGTTCCCATTTCTGCCATAAACAAAGCATAACCTGGGGAAAGCTCTTTACCTCTGCATCTCCATCCTCTGCTGGTTTCATAGAGGTGGTGTTTCTTCATTACATTCTCTGCAGATCTCACCTAGTACAGTTTCACCTGTTCCAGGGCAGTGGCTTTCTCCAATGCTATACAGAGCCATTTTTAAAAGGATTCCAGGTAGTGCTATTGCAAAGCACAGAAAAACAATAATCACTTCCCCTGGGATTGTGAGTCTGAGCCGTTTGCTCTTTGATAGACTGAAAAAAGAAATACAATGCATATATTTGAGCAAAACATTACTATCATAGTAGAACTAAAGGCTGATGTATGAGTATTAAAAAAAAAAAAAAATTAAAAGCAAGTCTTTGACATCTTTGCAGTTTATCTTGTCCTTTGCTCTGGTAAAAGAAATGTCTGATAAAATATCCCATGATGTGCAGTATGGTAAAGCTAACATCAATCTGAACTGTTTAAATTACTTTATAAGGTTCCACCATTGCTTCTAATTAATGTAAGGATTTTCTTGAAATCAAGCTCATCAGAGCCTGTATGTAAATTCAATGGTCCTGGATACAGAAATTCCACTTGCCCATGATTTTTTTCAAATTAATTATAAACGAGAAACATAACTACAATAATTATTTTTATTCTTTCTGCTGCTGTATAATTATCAGATAGTCAAAATCCTGAATTTGTGTAAAATTATTGTTTTCTTTGTTTTTCCAATTTTGCAGCATCCAAAGTGAATAGATGGAGGAGTCCCCTTCACAGCCACATGTGAATATTGCAAACAGCTCTTTCTAATACCACAGCTCACACATTATGCTATTCTAAATGGGTCTTCATTCCTGTAACTGTTGTGAGGCGAATTGTTACTATTCAATTATCAATAGTGATGTCACAAGAAAAATTAGAATTGTATAAGAGGGATCAGCCCAAAGTCAAAACCTAAGTATACAAGGACTGAGATGAAAGAAATCAATATAAATAATGAGAGGGCAGTGCAACAAGGCTCTGCAGAGGTGGACTTGCTAACCCTAAACCCTTCCACCTGAATTATAACAAGTAAATCAAAGCACTCCTATATCTGGATCAAGGCACTCTCTGGCTTTGCTTTAGTGACAAGGGAATGGGCATTACCCAGAAGCTGTAGGGTGATGTTCAGAGGCAGCTAACAAACCACCAGCTCAGCTTTTCTTTTCCACAGGGCAAGCACTCTGAATGCTCCTCCTCCCCTTAACTTGCTGAAACTTGCAGTTGTGATTCACAACCTGACCAACACTGATAGATAACAAACCACTGACCTTGAGGGCGGCTTTGTATGTCAGCCTTCTTATTGCGTTGAGTCACCGCACTCCTCCTGTGTGTTATTTTAAGTAGCACATTTATCAGCCAGTACCAAATGGAATATGTGGCCATGTGTATTTTATTAGTGGGTTTTGAGTATTAAAAAAAAAGAAAAATTGGGAAAAAAAAAAACCAATTAAAAAAAAAAAAGGCTTGAAGGCCTTGACACACTTTAAAAATCTCCTTGTTTTCAGTTACAACATAAGGAATCTATATGGATGCTAATATGTTTGCTTTTGTAGCTTTTCCAGACGTTTTTCCCCAGCACACTGCAGTATAGCAATGTCAGAAATATACCATTCCCCATAACAGGACACATCTGTGGTGAATCTGCACAGAAGCAATTAATTTCCTTGTGGTATTTTTACACTGGGGTCTTAATGCAATTCCCCACTATACAAACAAAAAGCTCTAGACAGCTCCTGCTGCCGATAAAAAAAAAAAAAAAAAAATCAGATTGAGAAGGGCTGTTTGGCCTAGGACTGCTACAGGCAATGACTTGTAATGAGGCATCCCAACACTAATTATGAAGCTTATTAAAGAGAATTGTTTAAGTTGTACTAGAGTGCATGCTATAATCACGTTAAGGGAGATATGCATACTGAATTGGGGTTCTCCAGTTTTTTCCCTTAGAGAAGTGGACCCACTACTTAATGAAGCCAATTTGGGTCTCCATTTATAGCAGCAATATCATTGTGCTTGGCAGACTGGTCAAGATGAATTTGATGGAGAGGCAGGTGAGAACCCCAGCAGCTTGGTGATAATTCACACATCATAGCCTTCACAACTAACTAACATCTGCAGGAGAGTGGGCCAAGAAACTGTCAAAAACAAATACTTTCAATCCAGGATTTTATTATTAAACTTCTCCCAATTGTTCAGTAAGGTTGAAAAAGCAATATTTCAGTGTACTGTTTCAGGAGAGAAAAAAAAAAAAAAAAGATTAATAAAGATGTTAGGAGGCTGAACTGCTGTGAGATTTGTTTAATTATTCCCCACAGTACTGCCCCAGCAATCTGCTGACATTTAGCCCCGACCTTGCAAATCCTCAGTAAATATTAATATATCAACTCAAACAGGGACCGTTGTTTTATTGGTTCACGGAGCTCAGAGAGATTCGCCACAGCAGTGAAAAATAATGTGCAGAACTGAGGAAGAACGGCTCCTTTGATATCACCTTCTGCTGCACACATGTGCTGGGAGCATCAACAAAATGGAAATTCTGTTACTTTGCCACAGCTGTAGAGTGACACTTCAGATGCCTTTGCTTCCCTTTGTACAGGCTGCTGGAATAATCCCAAAACCACAGTGGCAAGAGATTAGAAAACACACACACGCACGCGCGCGCGCACATATACACACACACGGCGGAAGAGAGAGAGATCACATTTTATTATCTGACACTGTGGAGATTTTAATAATGGTAGGCTCCCACCTTAAAACCTAATAAGCTTTGCCAAGAACAATGAACGTGCTAAAAAGAGCCAAGGAGAGCTGAGTGCAATCTACTGGAATTTGTTTGCTATGATGACTTTGCTGTTTGCCTCCGTGAGTGCCACATAAACTTCTTTTTTCTGCAAGCAGTTGCCCCCACAAACTGCTTCCTGGTGGATTTATGTGCCTACAGTCGTCACAAATCCTAACAAAGCACCCCGAATTTATTTTCTCCCTTTTATTTGTTTGCCTCAAATGTAAATGTACATTATTAAAATATCTTCTTATAACTATACCTCCATTACTAATAGAGGAGTGTTTGATGTGGGTCAATACTTCATCCAAAATTCTTGGGTTTAGGGGAAAGGGCTGCTGTGCAACATTTGGCATTCAGATGTATTGAGCTGCAGAGTTAATGCGTGATTAATTTTATTCATAAAAATGTTAATCACTTCATTGTGAGATCTCTTTAACATTCTGTGCACCGAACACCTTTTAACTTCTTTTTCACACAAGCTCACAAATGTATTTAATATTTTCAAACATTCTGTTATTACCAATAACACTGGTAATTAAACATACATTTAAAATGCAATAAAAAGCTGGCAAGCAACGGCATGACACCAAACACAAATGGAAGCCCATTGCCCACTGCCTCTCCTCTGCCTCCTCCCCCTTGGCAGCAACTGACCAGTTTCTTTAATGTGCACTTGTTTGCAGAGTCCCAGAGGCATTTTTTCCCCTCAAGCTTACTCCAGCCCTCATTGACACGGCCAAATACCATGAAAATAATACAGCCATGTAGCAAGCTATAGATGGTTCTAAAAATACTTCTGTTCTCAGGGAGGGGAGGATCACGGTGATGGGCACATCGCGGCATGTTGGGGGCTCTGAGGGGGTTGTTTTGGGTTGGAGTTTTTTTGAGACAAGCACTCAAGCCTCATCTGAGAGTGGTGTCAGGCACTGGTGGGTGTGCCGGCTGCACTCACTGACTTCTTGTTTCCAGCTGGGCAAGGCTATTGTGAGTGTATTCAGCCAATGCACTCATGAAACTGGATAAATGGATTAGTGGATCAGAGACACCATCGGCATCTTCAAAAGGAAAACAGCAGCCTGCAAAAAGACTGACATTTGTGTACTGGGGCAGAGGGTGTGTGAATGCTCTGCCTCCTCCAAAGGGACAAGACAGTGATAAACTTTCCACACTGACCACCTCACTTTGTGCTACAATTGACCAACAAAATAAATGGATTGCTTCATTGTTTTGGAACCGTAGGCAGCACAGGGAAAGCGCTCCTTGTGCAGCAACAAAGGACAATGTATTGTGTGGGGCCAACAGCTCAAAATAAAACCTTTAATTATCTACGGGTCAGCCATAAATCTGGAATAAAAATAAATGTTACTTTTTAAACTCGCCTTTAATTCTGCACAGAATTTACGCCGGCGCTTTCTGTTCTCTCAGGAGAAGCAGTACCAGGATTTGGTGTGCCCCTCGTGCTTGCATTTCTGCATCAGCTTAACTCCCAAGGAACGTGTTAGAAAATAAGTTTGGCTATCAGACATGAAGGATGTCTATAATGCTATTTAAAGTAAGCAAAAACAGATAAAAGATGCATGTTTTTCACTTTTTTTCTAAAACACCCATGCACGTATTCTCTTCACACATGCAAAAAAAGAAGCCAAAACTAATATTAATAGTGGTGACGGGGCTCAAGTAAATTAATTCCTTACAGAAGTACATTGTTTAGTTTTAAGAGCTCATATTTTCGAAGTCTTAAATTTTGAATACCTATTTCTATGGGGTTTTCAGTCTCCTGGTACCCAGCGATTCCTGTCCACATGGCTGGTTTTATGGGCAAGCTATGAATGGCACTGCATGGGGGCACCGCACAATGGGGAACACCAACCTCGCCAGGAGCCATTCCTGTAACTTTTCACTGGAAAACACGCCACGCTGGCCATGTTTATTACATGTTCCAGCATTTTACTTGATTTGTTGGGCCCAGGTAAGTTTTACTGCTGAAACCCAGCGACTTGAAGCCTGGAATTGGGCCCCACGTCTCTCCTCACCACAGCCCCCACAGAGCCAGTGGTGGGCTCGGCCATCACCATGGCCCTTCCTGGCAGAGGAGGACCTGTGGTCATGCATGGCACTGCCCCACAGGCCAGAGAGGACCTGCCACAGCTTTTCCAGCCGTGGTTCCCTGATCCGTGGCTGGCAGCTGCATTTTGGGGCCCGTGGGTGGCTGCCCTCTACCCACCTGCAGACCTGCATGCAGGGCTTGGGTGCCAGAGGTGGCAGGGCAGCCTCACCCCAGGAATGAGGCAGCGATCTGGGGATGGAGGGTGTGTGCTGAAGCCCATGTTTGATGCTCTCTTTCACAGGGCAACTCACTAGCACTTTCCCTGTGCTGCTTGTGTGCCTCTGTCAGCCCTGGCTATTCTTTACATCTTTTAAGGACATTGGGGGATTTAAAAAATATAAAAACAAAACAAACAAACACAAATAAACCTATCGCAGCAGCATTGGTAGTACCCAGGTGATGATGGAGACTCCCTTTATCCCCTTCTCTCCCCAGCCACAGCGCTCAGCTCAGGGTGCACCCCGGGCAGCCTGCCCCCATTCCCGCCCCGGGGTGCCCATCCTTGAGGGCGGGCACCGGCGCCGCCTCTCCTCCGGGGCCAGGCGGCTCTTCCCGCCCCTGCCTGGTGGGCTGGTGGAGATGGGGACGAGGCAGGGCCCCGCAGCCCCTTCCCGGGGCCGGCCGGCCGACGGAGACCCGCGTCAGCGGGAGCCCCGCCGGGCAGAGCTGCTGCCGGGTGCCGCGGTGGCCAGCGGGGTGGTTTCAATACGAGCCTGTTTAACAGTGGCCGATGGCCGGCCGAGGCACGGAGCCACCGCTGCTGCCGGCCCCCGCCTCCCCGCCCCCGCCGCTGCGCGCTCTTTGTAATAGTCTCATCTACAAGGACGATTGAAACTTTATAGTGCATGATTCATAGAGCGGGGCTGGCGCTCGGAGCCGCGGCGCGTATTACATTAATCTGTGTCAGGCCACTAAAACAGAGATATGAATATGAATTCTCCATATTGCAGGGGAGATAAATGTGCTTGTGAATAATTGATCGGTGCCCATGGAAAAAAAAAAAAAAAAAAAAAAAAAAAAAAAAAAAAAAAAAAAAAAAAAAAAGTTAAAGAAAAAAAAAGGCTGGGGAAAACATGGTCATACCATGAAAGTTAGCGGGAGATCGAAGGAGCCCCGCGGGTGCCGGCGGGCGGGGGCAGCCCCAGCCCGCACCGCGCCCGCAGCCCCCAGCTCCGCCGGGCTCTTCGGGGCCGCTCCAGATTCAGAGACAGTGCAGCAAAAACTCAACCAAAGCAGAAAGAAGGGGTGACAGGAGCCGGGAACGATAACAATCATAGGAACGAGCCAGTTTGAGTACACACACCCTACTAATTTTCTTCTTCCCTTTCTTCCCTTTCTCTGCGCTTTTTTTTTTTTTTTTTTTTTTTTTAACCTAGATAAAAATAGACTTTTTTTTTTCAGAATAAAACAGAAAAAGAATAAAAAATGAGGCATGCATACCAATCAGTGTGTTTCATAACTACGTCTCTGTGACAAAGCCAAATCCCCGTAAAGCTGCCGTTTGCTTTTAATCTGTTCTGGCAACTGCGAATTTCTGAGTTTGCTGAACTCGAGATTATATCAACTTTTCCGTGTTCTTTCTTCACAGATTTCTGCCATTCTTCTCTTAATGCTAAGTAAATAATAACAAAAACAAGACATTTTTTACTGGGGAAGGATGGCGGATTATGCAAACGTATAAAAAGTATTTCCTGGCAGCCTTTTAAGTAGCACGAAAATGTATCTTGGCACTCGGTTGTCGTGCTGAAAGAAGTATTACTCCTTGTAGTTCCTGTTCGATTCAATGCAAATTTTCTTATTGACTTTATTTATCAGGTTCGGGTACCGTCATCATTAAAAAAAAAAAAAAAAAAAAAAAAAAGTAGGAAGCTAGTATTTTCCAATTTACTCTTATCAGCTCGAAGCATTCCCAATTACGACAAATCGTTTAGCTTAAGCTTCTTTATTATTCTCCCTGCACTCTAGTATTTTCTGGTATACATCTGCTGGGGTGGATCTTAATGAAAATATGACAGAAAAACTACAAATTATTTTCCTTCCAGGGTGACGTAAACGATCATTCCTGGCACGGTTCACGTGACAAGCGAAACCTCGGGATGATGAAGCTCCCGCTCCCTCCCGGAGCCGGCGCGGGGGCTGCCGGCGGCGGGGAGCGCTGGGGGCGGTGCGGGGGAATCCAGCCCGGCCCGGGCCCCGCACCGCGCCCGGGCAGCCCCCGAGGGCTCCGGGGCAGCGCAGTGACCACCCGTCCTCCCTCTCTAAAACTTCCTGCGGGAGGAAGGGCCACCTCACTGTGGCTTGCCGGGGAGGGAAAGGCGAATCTCCCTGCTCCCCCAGGTGCAGAATAGGCTGAGGCAGCGACTTTCGGGGAGTGCTGGGCACTGAGGCACGCAGCCACGCCGGAGCTTTTCTGACTTAAACAGCACGGCTTTTCTCAGCTGGCTTCAGGATTTTTCGATTTTCCCTTTTTTAAAGGGAAACCACTTGCCCTCCTGTCCAAAAACTTTGGGAGTGGCGCGCTCCAAAAGTCCGAGCAGGCAGCCCGCAGCTCTGGGCGCGCTCCTCCGCAGCCGGCACGAAGCTCCCGGGCCGCCCCCGCCTTCGCCAGCCGCAGGGGGAACAGGAGCCGGGTGCTTCATCCCACCCCGCAAACGCTCCGGGCGCGGTGGGAAAGACGGAACGGTGATGACCCGGCGGGGCTTCATTCATCGTCCCCGCTCCCGGTAACACCCTCAGCTGGTTGGGGAGGGAAGTGTCACAAATGTTAGCGTTACCGGGGGGGGAAGAGGTGGGAAATTCAGATGAGAAAAAAAAAAAAAAAAATCGAGTTGTGCAACAGAGTCAGCTCTACAAATGCCGAGGCTTGCAAAGGAGGAGAACTGCCAACTAGATAACTAGTGAGAATTATCACTCTCCGGAGGATATCAGAGTTGTAAGCGCGCTCCGGAGGATGCTTTCTGTCCGTATGAAGGGCGGGCAGCCTGCGGCTCTCCGCCCCAGCCGAGCGGGGCCGCGGGCCGGGCGCGGGGCCGGCGCCGCCCGCCGCCCACAGAGGGCGCTGCGAGCCCGCCCAAAGCGCGGCCCGCGGCTGCGCTCCGAACCGCTCGGTTCCGCTGGGCTCTGCTCGGAACCGCCGGGCTCCGCTGGGCTCCGCTCGGTTCCGCTCGGAACCGCCGGGCTCCGCTCGGCCCGACGGCGCTGGGGGAGCGGGGTGCCGGCTCCCAGGCGGGACGCGCACACGCTCACTCTGCTGCGCTCCCCGCAGCTCCAGCCCCTGCTGCGGTTCCTGTGCCGCACAGGAGTCCCGCTCCGCTCCCCCAGGACAGTCCGGCAGCGCCGCGCTCGCCCCGCCTGGCAGAGCATCCCGGCGCGCCGGATGGATGCCGTCTGCACCTTGGGGGAGCGGAGCCGGTCCGTGACAGCCAAACGATCTGTCCCCCGGACGGCCGGGCTGCTCGAGGACCGCCGCATGTCCCGAGAGGAATTTGGGAATCGAGGCAGCCCGTGAGGGACTGAGGCGATTTTCATCTCAGATGTTATGAAAGAGGCAGCAAATGCATTAGGTTTACACCGGCACTGACCTGACGCACCGTTAAGCTCTACAGGCTTGAAAGTCTTTTTTATTTCTTTTTTATTATTATTATTTTTATGTTTAAATACGTCTTCCCTCTCCCTGAAGGCTAAATTAGACTAGATTGGTAAAAAGTTCAACGTTCTCTTTTGTTGGAACAGTTACCAACAATTACAGACGCGAGACTGATTTGAGAAAAGAAAAAAAAATACACGGAAACAACTATAAGCCAAAATACAAACTAATTAGGAGGTGTAGGATGTCAAAATGAACCTATTTTCAGAGACTCTCCTTCATATATTCCACACCAAACCTATTTTGCCTGACCTGTTTCTCTGCTCCATCAGAAAAACGCAAAATATGGGAGCCCTCTGCCTCCACCGCTTTGCCAACAGATCTCTAAGCCATAGGTTACCGAGGCTGCTCTTTGATTGAGATGATTTTGCAGCTAAATCAAGATCAATATTCTGATCTCTGACAAGAATTTTATTAATATTTTATTTGAAAATCTCATCTTGTTTCCGACAAGTCCTGGTTTGAGGTTGGTTTAGTTTGGATAGGGCGTCACCGCATTATTTCTTAATGACTTTCCCAGCTGCTTCTTTCCATTTTCCACCATCAACAACCATCTGGTATCTTATTAGCACCTCAATGCTCATTTAGTGTTCTCATTTAGGAGAAAAAAAAGAAATAAGCACTCAAAATATTACACATTTTAACGGACCGTCTTTGGAAGATTAATGCCTTTATAAAATGATAGATCCTGTCTCTCTGTCTGTTTTCAACCAGAGAATCGGAATCGCAAAACTTTCTTCTACGATTTCTAAGATGTGAAAGAGCTGCTTTTTTTTTTTTTTTTTTTTTTTTTTTTCCTCTACTAAGATGCATTTAATCTCACAGGAAAATATCTTTAACCGTCATATTTCCTCTGTGTTTATTCAAAGCGCATATTGCTACAAATAATTCTTTTTCTTAAATTATGATTTTTTTTTCTCTTCTTCTTCTTGGGCAGGAATATATACCAAAGCACTAAAGCTCTTGATCCAATTTAGCAATCAGTTTGGACAGCAAAGTTATTGAACTAGGGAATTGTGAGAAAACTTGTCCCTTTCAGTTTTAAGAAACTATTTTGTAGCCTAAGTGGAAGTCAGGTCCATTTATGTCTGGAAAATGGGTACTACGGAACACATCTAAATCGCCACAATTTAAAAAATAACTTTAATTCTACTAAGGCAAGAGCCAGCTTCACTCAACTTTGTAAATTTGCTTGTATGAAAATGGAAGCTTGCAGCTTGTTTTCAGCAAAATACCTTGGATTTGCTACTTTAAGTTTCAGTTACCCAAAGAAGGAGACTTGAAAGGAGACAATTTAAAAACAAATTATAAATGTTTGAATAGATTTGTAATATATGTATAAGAGCTGTAGCAACAGAATACATACCTGAGAGCTCATAATTTCATTTAGTTTATTAGACAAAAATATATGATTTAGACAAGTTTTGCTGACGTGTTATTTACAATCTGAAATCACTCTATATACAGAAAAAAAGAAAACCACAAACACATGGGAAACATTTACCAAACAAATAATCCAAGAATGGTTAGAATAACACGATCTGAAATGGTACAATGAGGAAGGGGATCCATCTACAGATTTGTGTAATGCTTTTATGGATTTGCACCACCTTATTGCAAAAAGAGATTGATGAGAGTCGTTTATACCGTTTCCTTTTTTTTCACTCTCTCTGTCCTTAATACCAGTCTCTGTAATATTTTTTTCACCAAATTATTTAATCAAGCAGAAGGGAGAGCTGTTAAAATTCTCGGTGTTCCCTCTTGCTGAGCCAAAGAGCTGCAGGGGAGGAAGGGAGGAAGAAAAAAAAAAGACGTAACAATCTTTCAGGAAAAAAAATAATTTTTTTAATTGCCTGTCTATTGCTATAGCATCTTAGTAATAGATAATCTCACAAAAATCATTGTCTCTGGTATAACTAACACAAGATCTTTGAGATCTGTTAACTTTTAGAAGAGTTGCAGTCTGGCTATGTACAATTGCAATTTAAGTTTGAAAAGATTAGAGCAATTCCTGTGTTGTCCTCATTGTCTGTATGTATTATTATGGTGATGATTAGGTGTTATAATTAGTCTTTATTATTCAAACACTGTTTCACATAAGTAACATTCCTGCAGTGAAAACAAACAAACAAACTCACTTGTCACGGACAGGCTGGAAGGGTGATTTTAGCGGCTGGGGCGGGGAGTCAGTTCTTGGTACATTTTCTCTTTCTAGAAGGAGACAAAAAAAAAAAAAAAAAAAAAAAAAAAGAACCATTTTAGAATGACAACTGTAAGAATCTGGACACTTGCACTTCCCTCTCACACTTCTGTTACGTGTACAGGTACATGTATGTGTGTACAGTGCTACACCCTGCTTTCAGTATTTAAGTAGTCTGCAAGCTTTTCTTGACAGACTTGTTACTGTCTTTGAAATTATTGGGAGATGAGGGTCATGAGAGAGGGAAGGAAAGCTCAAACCTATATGTTTCACTGCGCTGTTCCTGAATTTTCATCTTACCTGATGAGCGTATAGGGTGAGAATGCAATAGGCCACATAAAATGTGTTTAATGTATGTGACCAACACGCTGGGTGGGGGGCCGGAAATCAACGCTAGAGTAAACTGTAGCTCCATTAAAAGCAATCAGTTACACCAGTGTGACACCATTCCTCAAGGAGAAGTTCACGTGCTTGTGTTGGGGGTGGAGGGAGAGGTGGAAGCCTGATGCATTAATTACCTATGTGTTTGGGACTGGTCCTCTCTGAAGGTTTTTCGCTGCTTAGAGCTCCCAGGGTTGCTGTTAAAACAGAAGACGGTTGCTGGGCCTGGAGGTGGTGGTTGTGGTGAGCAGCATGGTGGTGATTTACTCCCAAAAAGGACCTCACATTTAGAAGCGAACTCTGAGTGAGGAAAGCCCCATTTGTCCAGTTGTGAAATTTGCCAATCTGGCATGTGTAGAGTCCATGGCTAGGGAGAAAAGCAGGGTGCTGAATCTGAGGAGAAGTGTGGTTAACCTGGGGGGGAGGGGGCGGAGGAGGAGAAGATTTCAGGGCACCATCAGGACTGGTTGCCGTCTCTGCCAAAGACCAAATCTTGGGTTTGCTGTGAGACGGCATCTGTAAATTGTTCGGTCCCCCAGGACTGATGATTCTCGTGCTATTGTCGGAGACCTCCTTCACCATGGCCAGCGCGTCTTTGGGTTTCAGCCCTTCAGACCCTGACAGTGCCAAATCCTTCTCCTTTTCCAAGTGCTCCTCCTCACTGCTTTGTCTTAGGAGCTCGGGTTTCTCCTCCTCTTCCTCGTTGCTCTGCTCCCCATCATTCTCATCGATTTTATCTATATCTATGCTCTCCAGATCAATTTCCTCATCATCTTCATTCTTCTCGGGGTCCCCCTCATTGTCACTCCCGAAGAGGTTTGCATCTTCTTGGTCCTTACTCCTGGAGCCCCAGGTCACCTTGTTCTCCTTCTTGAGCCGCCGGCGGGCGTTGGCGAACCAGGTGGAGACCTGGGTGAGGGTCATCTTGGTGATGATGGCCAGCATGATCTTCTCGCCCTTGGTGGGGTAGGGGTTCTTGCGGTGCTCGTTGAGCCAGGCCTTGAGGGTGCTGGTGCTCTCCCGAGTGGCATTTTTGGGCCGCCCCGGGTCCCCGTATTGGAACTGTCCGTAAGGATAATAGCCGGGAGCAGTGTGAGCAGCAAAGGTAGCAGGGTGGACACCCGGATTATCTTTCAGCTCGTACTGGGAGCCCTGCAACACATTCAGACAAGCGGAGAGGAAAAAGCACATCAATTATCTCGTTAGCGTCTCTAACAGACCTGAATAGGCTACTCCGGGAGCCGGAGTACGCCTTTCAACTGTGCAAAAGGGTCTTCACAGCCAAATTCGGCCCTGCACGCAGCAGGCTCTTCACATTTAGGTCATACAGAGAGGTGTTCCCGAATGATTCTCCCTTCTTGAAGGAAAAGGAAAGAGAGGTTCTAAGCGGGGCTCTGCCAGACATCATGAATACTTTCTCCCCAAACCAAACCAAGCGATGGAAATGCAGCAACTTCGCCTTTGCCTCGGCGAGAAAATTTACTGTGCCCTTGAAATTATCAGGCACATAGAACAGGTACTACATCGCAGTTCCAAACTAATGCCCGCGCACAGCGCCGCATTTATCTGCAAAGTATCCAGGAGGACGTTAGAAATGCATGCAGAGCATTCTTTATTTTTGCTCCTAGTGAGACGAGACTGAGGACATGAATGCACAGCTTCAGTCTGAAAAGACTTATAATGTGAAAGATTTTCCACGCACAGGCCAACATCACCATCCCCGCTCCCCAAATCAAACACCGGGATTCTGGAGTAAAATATTAACTTCTGACTGTTACAAGAGCCTTTAAACTCTGGAAGGAAAACTGATCCACGAATCGTAGAATATGGATATGTAGACACTTTATCTCATAAGTTTTACTTTGATCTGACCAGAGCAAACACAAGTTGTTTACAAGCGTTTAGAGACGGTGATTTATTTGCAATCAATATTCTTTTTATCATCAGTAGTAAAACACAGCAAGTCAAATTATCCCATCAGGTGTTTTGGTAAATAACATTTTATCTTTCTAGCAACCTCATTAGGCCTCATTATTACCTCAAATTGTCCAGATATTAACCTATATTTTAGTTCTTGATTTACAAGTGTTAAGAAATTTAGAATTTATTTCAAAATATCACCATCATGGTTAATCACTGTAATAAAATACCAGGATACTTTGCGAGCAGAAACGGGAACTGTTCCAAAATAGCTAACATTTCAAACAGTTTTCTTTCTATATTACTTCCATTACGATCTCGAACTTTTTCTGTTGTTATTTTGTTTTGTTGGATTTTTTTTTTGTTTTGCCTAGTCCAGAAATACATTTTTCATATTACTATGTCAAAATTTTGTCAGCCTTAGAAATGGACCTTCTCAATAATGTTTGCGAATAAACTAATTTAACTTTGTCAAACAGTTAAGAAGGATCATGCATTTTAATTTCAGAGACAACACTTATACACAAAGGGTAGCCAGATGTAATTTTTGTAATGTGTTACAGAGTAGGCTTTCTGCACTCCCTTTATTCTGCTGTCTTTTGTTATTGTTGCTGAAATGATATTTTTTGTTTAAACTCTGTTGGGAATTGTTTTGAAGAAGCCACTTGTGAATCACTCATTGCTTCTGTCTCAACTTTCACTGCATTTCCAAAATCAAGGTTAAAAAAAAAAAAAAAAAAGTAGGAAATGCACGCTTGTGACTATAGAAAATGTTTGCAGTACGAAATTATCTGTTTTCAGACGCTGACCCTTGTTCAGCAGCGTATTTTCCTATTTGCCTACATATATGCATTTAAAACCCCAACAAGTTATCTATTGCATGAACTCAGTTAGAAATATTCACACTTTTATGTGTCGGGGAGAGAAAAGAGGGATATTTAGAAAATGAAGTGGAACCTACGCGTAGCGCCGCCGAGAATTTTGGTGAACCAGCAACGAAAACGTTTCAACGGCACCGGATATAAAAATATTTAGTTAAAAAAAAAAAAAAAAAAAAAAAAAAAAAAAAAGTGTTTCGCTTTCTAACTATTACATTCTTAAGAAAATGTGAAAATAATGCCGAGGACAGTCTGGATGGCGACAATTTATCTGAGAATTAGCGCCGATATGCGTTTCTGCCCCGATGACTATAATGGGATGTAGATGCCCTCTTTCGCTTCATGCAAATCCCATCTATGATACCCGCCATAATCAGAGTACGAAAAGTTCAAGGAGCAGAACGGGACATTTTCAAGGCTTAAGGAAAATGCCTTGAAATTAACGGGAACCCCAGGTACCGACACTTTGGCCTTTCGGACGGAACCTGTTTATCGCTCAGCGGCAAAGAAAAGTATCAAGCGGAAGGAGGAGCGCGCTGGAATGCCCAGTGAAGCAGCAGGACCGACAATATCACCCGTCAACAACACCAATAACAACAAAGAAAGAAAAGAAAACAAAAAATAGCCGAGTTGCTAGGGAAAGCCGACAATACGGAGGCAGGAGCCCTGCTTGGCGGTTCCATCGCCAAGAAAAACTCGGTGGAGTTTTGCCCGGCTGGAACGACGAGGAGGATGGGGAGCTTCGCGTGCAGACGGAACCCGCGACCCCCAGCGCCTCTCTCCCCCTCAGACCCGTCGACAGCCACGCTTCCCCCTCCACGGCGGGCGTGAGCCGCCCCCGCAGCCGCTCCGCCGCCCCCCGCGCGGGGCTCGCAGCCTCCGCCCGCCCCCGGCTCCCGAGGATCCCCCGGATCCCGCGGATCCCCCGGCCGCGCTCGGCCGGCCCGGGCGGGCAGCGCGGGGCTCACTCACCATTTGGGAGAAGAGGCCGAGGTCGGCGGTGTAGGGCAGGAAGGCGCTGTAGTTGGGGGCGCTGTAGGGGCTGGCGTACATGCCCAGCACCGAGGTGACAGCGGCCGAGCCGCTGCCCAGCTCGGCGCCCGCGGGCCGGCCCGAGGCGGCAGCGGCGGCGGCGGCGGCTGCGGCGGCGGCGGCCAGCACCCCGGGCCGGTCGCTCCCGTACACCGCCTGGCTGGCGCTGAGATACTGCGGGTAGCCCAGCTGGGGGAAGGACATCTCCGGGGCGCGGGCACAGAGGCGGCGGCAGCAGCACTGGCGGCGGCAGCAGAAGCAGCAGAGATATAAAAAAAAAAAAAAAAAAAAGGAGGGGGGAAGGGGGGGGGGGGAATTATACCAAAAAAAAAAAAAAAAAAAAAAAAGGGGGAGGAGGGAGCCTGCTGAAGAGCCGGGGAGGGGAGCAGAACAAACCCGGGCTTCTCTGGATCTCTTTCTCTGTCTCTTTCCTTCCCCCTCTTTAGTGGAGTCAGGCAGGGCGAGGGAAAAGAAATCGAGCCGATAATTTTCTTTTTTCGTTCTTATTTCTTTCTGTCAGATATATATTGCACCCTAGATATGGAGGAGGAGGAGTGTGGCAGGATTCAGTGGGGTGTCTTTCCTCAAATCTCGGCTCTTCTGTGCTCCTAAATCCCTTAGATGTGATCTGATCAACAATTGAGCTCCAACTGATGTGTCTGCCCTTAGGTCCTAGGCTGATCTTTCAGATACAATTTGAAGTTGATGTTTTGATTGGCACCCACTTGAGCTGGAAGCGCCGCCCCGCGCCCCCCGCCCGCCCCGCGCCCCCCTCGGCGCAGCACGTGGTGCGCAGCCCAGCCCGGGCCGCTCCGAGCGGTGCGTGTGTGTGTGCGTGTGTCCGCGCAGCTGCTCTGCTCCGCTCCGAGTGTATTTAATGTTTAGCAATGGGCTCCTTTCAGAAAAGCCCCCACTGCTGTATGACAACCTGTCTACACGATTTTACAGCTGTCCAACATTGGGGTTTTGCTGTTTCGCAGCCTTAGTGTGTCCCCTTTTAACAAAAACAACTGTGTTGCTGGTTTTTTTTTCCACCTTTAACATTGAGTCCCCCTTGTCGTCGTTGGACTCACGAACAAACGAGAGTGGCCGTGAAAGGAAAAGGGGTCTTTGCAGCCAGACGACTTGCAACAATTTACCACTACAAAAAAAAAAAAAAAAAAAAAAAAAAAAAAAAAAAAAAGGCAGATAAGTAAATAAATAAATAAACGCGATCTCTCTACAACAACCCACAAATGCCACTCATACACATATGCGCAACTTTGCTGAAAGTCAAAAGGCTCCTAGCAGTACTTCCCAGCAGAATCTTTAGTTTAAAAAAAAAAAAAAAAAAAAAAAAAAAAGGAGGAAAAAAACCAAAAAAAGACCCCGCAGCGATGCGAGCCTCCCCGCCGCCCTTTCTCCTCTTCATGCCCTGCCGACGGATTGACACCCAGGGACAATTATCATAGGCATTGCGACATTTCTCAGAATACTGGAAATAAATAATCCCGTAAATCAACAACCTCGACGTGTATGCCGGGGGCCACGGAGGACCCCCAGCCCTCTCCCCCGAGCGCGGGTGGGGGTCAGGGAGAAACCGAGTGTCTTGTAGATTGTCAAAACTTCCATCCTCCCGTTTCAATGGGGACCGAAGGAAACACATCGGGGAGGAAACAGAAGGAGAGGGACGGGGTGGGAGGGGGGGCAAGACACAGGGGACACACACACTAAAGGACCAAAATGAGCTCTTGCCATTATGATCATTAACAACAATGATTAGAGGAAGGGATTCTTTTCCTCTCTTCTCCTTCTCCCCTTGGAGAGGGTGGAAGGTGCAGCGGGAGACAAAGGACTCCTCTGCGGGGGACCCAGCCGCCTTAAGGGAGGTGGGCTGTCCCCGCTGTGCCCTGCCTGCGGTGTTGTCCAGTAACCCGACGTGGCTGGGCTCGCCCGAACCGCGTTGGGACCGAGAGAGCATCGCACCGCCGGGGCGACGCCGCAAACTTTCCCTTTCCTACGGCTGCCGGGGCCCTCCCAGCTCCCCCGCTGTGGGAAACGAGGAGCGCGGGGGCGGCGGGCCGAGGGTCTGGGCGTTTCTCGCCCCGACCTTCCGAGCCCCGGTGGGACTGCCGGGGGCCGCTGTGCCCCACGATGCCGCTCCTGGGCTGCGGGGAGGGTCCGCAGGGCCGGCCCGGGCGCTGCCGTCCCTTCGGCCGGCCCGGCGGAGCGGCCCCGCGGAGCGGCCAGCCCCGGCCCAGCCCAGCCCTCGCCGCCGCCGGCCCCGCAGCCCAGCAGCTCCGTCTTTGTGCTGGAAGGGCGGCCGAGCTCTTCCTTAAGGGACGGCGCGGCGCGGAGCGGCCGCAGGCGCAAAGGCCCGCGGCTTTTCGGGATGCGAGTGCTTGGCAGGGGAGAGGGGGAAGGGAAGGAGAAGGAGTGAGGGGACGACGGGTGTCTCCCTCCTTTTCCCGAGCCCGCCGCGGGGCTCCGCGCCCCTCTCGCAGCGGCAGCGCCGGGCTGATCCCGGCAGCCCGGATCCCGCCGGGATATGCCTCCCCTCCTGCCAACGCCCCCCGCGGGGTGTCTCCAGCCCCGGCCAGCCCTTTCCTCCCCGTGCTCCAGGGAGCCGCTCCGTCTCACGGTGCTGATTAAACTTCCTTCCCCATCAGCTGGAAATAGCGAACTTTTCCCTTCCTATGTCTAACAGGGAGAACGGTACCTCCCCCGCACTGCTCCAAAATCTCACCCTCAATGCAGGAGAGCGACCCTCAGACAAAAAATGCAGCGCCGTAACAGAGCGGAGTGGGACTTGAAATTTGCAGCCTTATTTTGCGAATGGAAGTGTCACATTACAAGGGCTTCAGGTAAATAAAGGTGGGATAAGGCACCGACGCTGCCGAAATCTTCTTAGCTCTTTAGATCTGTGTGGAATGTGTATCCAGAAAAGGTTTCCACTTGGAGGCTTAAGAAATGTGAGTCATCCCCTCCCCCACCCGCTCTCATCCTTCTCGGATCGGTTCAGGGGAGAAAAAAAAAAAAAAAAGGGAAAGAAAAAGGAAAAAACTCTCATTTGCTTTTCTATCAGCCCAGAATCTTTTCGGGGCGAACTTTGCCACTCCTCACCTTGAGTAAAAATAGAGCAAAGAAATGCATAGTGCAGGTTACCTGTAACTGTGATTTCGGAAAGGAAAAAAAAAAATAAATAAAAAAAAAAAGGAGGAAGACAAGAAAAGAAAAACAAAACAAAACAACAAACGTAAATTGGAAGGAAAGGAAAATAGGAAGGAAAAAAACACCTATGAGGGGGAAAAGTTAAAAGACTGGTAGGAAAGCTTTGTTCCTCATCTGCAAAGTTCCTTGCGCAAGGATGAACAGGGTCCTGCAAACGCCATTAATTATGCACAATTCTGATCAGAAAATGCCAATCCCCACGCGATTCCTGCTCTTGCACAGGACATTGCCCATTTTTTTCCCTGACGGTTTATTAAGTCACTTTAGTAGGCAACCTTTCAAAGCCCTTTTTAATTTTTTCCCTCTTGTGTAAGTAAGCTGGGACCAGAGCTGCTACACTAAGCTACTTAGCTTGAAAATCAGTTTAGTGAAGGTCTGGGAGATTCTGGGTTTATTTCCTCCCATACAAGACCTATAGCAGGAGCTTAATAACAAAAGTGCGAAAAGAACGATACTGTACGGAAAATTACAAACATCAGCAGCAGCTGCCCGAAGCACTAGGAAAAATCTTTCCCGAAACACACGACCTAAACAATCCAAAAGGTTGGTGTGATTAACTCCTCCTACTCCTAAATAAGCTTCAAATTGTTAATAGGTGGAATAAAATACCGATTTAAAAAATTAAATCATAATTCGAAAAAACCCTATTCCTTTTACTTCCCCCCCCCCCCGCCCTTTTCCCCCTGAGAACTGTATTGTAGTTGCTTGAACGCCTCCATAACTTTATGCAAGACCTAACAAAAAGGAGTGCAGTGCCAACTCATTAGTCGAACAGCGTTTTAAAAGACGATAAACAGTCACGTAGCAAAAAAGGATTGGGGCTCAGAGTGAAAAGCAGTCACCTTCCCGTCGGAGAGCGGATGCACATCAGAAATCAGGGGAGAAAGAAATACCTAACAGCGCTGAGCATAATGTGATTATACCTAAGGTAATCGCTTAAAATAAATTGTATACTGTTTAAAGTAAATCGACCTAAATGGCCACGCTCATCTAATTCAAAGATCATTGGGCAGATAAACTTCTTAAGGAGCCTTTCTTGAGAAGGAGTTTGCTAAGACAGTGTGATCCTTCCAGTTTCTTAAGGCGATGCATCCAGTGCCAAGAGATTTTCTCTTTATTATTAACAAATCAGTTTAGATAGGGGTCCGATAAGAAATGCAAATCCAGACATAGGGGTCGCTGCTTGGCCGAATTTTAACTGAAGGTTGATTCTGCGGGAAATGACTGCAGGGTACGTTTGCGAAGAGGCTGTGTGAAGCTTTTACACTGACTCTACTGAAAAATGAAGTCAGTGATTTTGATCTGCTCCAGATGTCCTAAGAGTGGATATTGCAGTGCTGGGAATCCGCACCAAATATCTGAGGGCAGTGATGGTAATCAGCGCAACCCATCAGCCAGGGGGGACTGGCAATTGTGATAACCTGCTGCAAATGCGCAGGGCTGGAGATGGCAGTGATAAACCGCTGAAAATATCTTCAAATGGAGATGACAGGGATGTTGAAAGGAGACACCTAACTATGGGGAGAATAGGATACTAAGCAGAGCACAATCTGAGAGTGGAGTTCAGATACTTACTAGTCTACGGTTCACCCGTGTAATTTCCACAGTGATATACGCGTTTGGGCGCCGTCTCTGCGGGCAGATACACGAGCATATGGCCTCGTTGGTAAAACTCGGGATTTATGCGGCGTTGATAATCAGATCTACCAAAAGAAAGGAAGGTTTAGGCTCTAAAGCGCCTTGTTTGTGGCTTGGGGAGAAAAGTTTTCATTTAATTCTGTAACTGCTCTGAAACATCCTGGTAACGATTTATTTTGCAAATCCTCTTTTCATTTTCAGCTCTCACCGGTAATAGACGAAGAAATTTAAGATGATCTCTTCAGTTAATAGTCTGTTTCAATTTTCATTCCTGTGGAAAGAATGTGCGAGGGGAGGGGGGAAGGAGGTGTGCAAAAGAAAAAAAAATAGATTATTCGTATGGTGCTAATTTTCTGACTGTTCTCAGCAGGTAGTTTCACTGTATTTTTTTTTTTCCTAGCAGTGTTTTTATTAATGTATAAGTTTAAAATAACTCTACCACGTTAAGTATCAATTATATATATTTTAATGATACATCTGTGCAGGATAGAATCCATTAATTTAATATAGCTCTCCTAGACTCTAATTATGCACCGACTGCCGACTGTTTGGATCAGTTGACTGAGTTTTCATTAAGTGTATTGCGTCTGATTTAGCATGGGACCCTGTTTTATTTGAGGGCTTTTACTTTTTTGGGGGTGCCGGCAGCGCGGGGGTGGCTCGGCAGGACCGTGGCAGGGATCTTCTCTCGCTGGTCGCCCGCTGCCAGGCCCTGTCGCCGCCGTGTGACCGTCCTGAGCGCTTCTCATCAGCCTGATTTATGAGCCTTGTTAAACACTCATTATTACTTTGTACCTTTTTTTTCCAGCAGGGTCTGGGAAACAACCCCACTTTGTGACAACAGGGCGTGTGACAAACAATTATAGGCGGAGAGGTGATGAAGCTCTGGAGCGCCAGACTCCCCTCTCCTCCCCTTCACACCCAACCAGAGGAACATTTCTGTTAAAAAGACGGTAATTGGGGCAGGAAGGAAGGAAGGAAGGAAGGAAGGAAGGAAGGAAGGAAGGAAGAGGATCCAGGAAGGGAAGGAAGAGGAAGGGAAGGAAGGAAGGGAAGGAAGGGAAGGAAGGAGGGAAGGAGGGAAGGAGGGAGGGAGGGAGGGAGGGAAGGAGGGAGGGAGGGAGGGAGGGAGGGAAGGAGGGAAGGAGGGAAGGAGGGACAGGATGGGAAGGAGGGAAGGAAGGGCAGGCAGGAAGGAGGAGGAGGCGGAGGGACAAGGAGGAGGGAAGGAGGGAAGGAAAAGGAGGAAGGAAGTGGAAAGGACAGGAGGAAGAAGGCAAGGAAGGATGGAATTGAGGAAGGAAGGAAGGAAGGAAGGAAGGAAGGAAGGAAGGAAGGAAGGAAGGAAGGAAGGAAGGAAGGAAGGAAGGAAGGAAGGAGGAAGGAAGGAAGGAAGGAAGGAAGGAAGGAAGGAAGGAGGAAGGAGGAAGGAAGGAAGAGGAAGGAAGGAAGGAAGGAAGGAAGGAAGGAAGAAGGAAGGAAGGAAGGAAGGAAGGAAGGAAGGAAGGAAGGAAGGAAGGGAAGGAAGGAAGGAAGGAAGGGAAGGAAGGAAGGAAGGAAGGAAGGAAGGAAGAGAAGGAAGGAAGGAAGGAAGGAGGAAGGAAGGAAGGAAGGAAGGAAGGAAGGAAGGAAGAAGGAAGGAAGGAAGGAAGGAAGGAAGAAGGGGAGGAAGGAAGGAAGGAAGGAAGGAAGGAAGGAAGGAAGGAAGGAAGGATAGGAAGGAAGGAAGGAAGGAAGGAGAAGGAGGAAGGAAGGAAAGGAAGGAAGGAAGGAAGGAAGGAAGGAAGGAAGGAAGGAAGAGGAAGGAAGGAAGGAAGGCAAGCAGGAAGGAAAGGAAGGAAGGAAGGAGGAAGGAAGGAAGGAAGGAAGGAGGAAGGAAGGAAGAAGGAAGGAAGGAAGGAAGGAAGGAAGGAAGGAAGGAAGGAGGAAGGCAGGAAGGAGGAAGGAAGGAGGAAGGAAGGAAGGAAGGAAGGAAGGAAGGAAGGAAGGAAGGAAGGAAGGAAGGAAGGAAGGAAGGAAGGAAGGAAGGAAGGAAGGAAGGAAGGAAGGAAGGAAGGAAGGAAGGAAGGAAGGAAGGAAATTTAAAAAAAAACCTCACTCTATTTTTGCTAATTTAATTCACAGTAACAGAAGCCCTTAGACCTCTGACTGTGCAAATGAATGGTTTGGTTTGTCTGAATAAACACAAATTTGGAATCAGGGATACCTGATCTATTCCCTAAGTGTGAATATGTACACATCTTCAGTGTGTATGGGCAGTACAGGAAGGAAACCAAGCCTGAGCAGCTGGAGCATTTGACTGACTGTACTGAAGGCAGCTGCTGTAAGGTGTTTATAAAGATTGTTGCATTCAGAGAGAGAGAGCACATGCACTTTCAAAATGAAAAATACAACTTTTTAAAATAGTAAACTAAGAGAAATTGATTCCCCGCTGGCCCCCAATATTCTGGTGGTGGCTTTTTATTAATCCTTTATCAGTTCACCTCAGGTGAACTTCCATTTATTTGTGATAGCAGCGTGAATTCATAGATGTTCTCCTCCTTTGCACCTTTGCAAATGAATTACTAGAGCTGTGCACACAGGCCTATATGAACAAGGATTAAAATCTATGGAATGTATCACCTGCCTCTCTCTCTTTCTGTTTCTCTTTCTGTCCGTCTATCTACCTATCTATGAATATTTTATGGGTCTGAACTTAATTAACAAAATAATTTCCATTTTGTCTCCAAAATGATCAACAGCAATTATGTGAGTTTTTTAAGGTTTATAATTTTATGTCACCAGACTGTTGCTTGGGGGCAGAGGCACAATTGCCATGCCAGCTGCAGTTGTATTTATTTGGGGTTTTTTTCTGTCTTGTTCCTGTAGGGCTGCATTATGCAGTTTTTAATTAGTTTGTGTTTGTATTTCACCCGTCCCAAATCAATGCCATCCTGGAGCAATGCAATGTAAATTCCTACAGTACAGGTGTAGCTGCTAGCTCTGGAACACTAGGAAACTCATGTCTTACAAATGAAAGCAGTGAATGCCATTCAGCCAAACTGTCAGCTTTAAACAGCCAAGAGGAAGGAGATCAAAGCAGAGAGCAGGAACTTCTACTCTCCAGATTAGTCTTTATGGCTTGAACGCCTAATGCTATTAAAAGGAACCAGGACACATAGCACATCGTTGGCTACAAAGTTGCTTCTAATTTTGCTAAAGTCCTGCCTTATTTTGGCCAATGTAAGCCTTCGGAGCATTTCAAGATGCACTATTTCCTTTGAGGCCTAGTAGCTACTCATCGGAAATTATGCAGAACTAATACCTTCAGAGACACATTTCTGTTTGTGCACATATTTATATAACTTATCACCTTTTGAAAGATAATTTTGATTTCCTCCTAGGTTCCACAAAGTCTTTTAATAGAACTTGCAGCAATAAAACCTGAAATTCTAGTATCTCCAGACATGAAAAGTCCCTTTATGTTGTGTTTGGTGTCTCTTCTTTCTTGAAATGACCTCTGTACGGTAGTGTATAAATCTATTATTCCAGTCACCAGGGAATTTTTTTAAAGCTTTTTTTTTTTTTTTTTTTTTTTTTTTTTGGCAGGAATAAGAGATCGTTCATCTTTAACTAGGCCACATAGAAATTATGATTCAACAGCAGTGTATATTTAATTAGAGTAATCTCACTTGAATTTAATTACCTAATGAATTATTTGTTTAAAAGGTAAAAAGGCTTGTTTGCCAAGTACAGTGCAACCCACTGATAAGAACTTCCGTTATAAGAACATTAATATTAAAAAAAAAAAAAAAAAAAAAAAAAGAAGAAGAAAAAAACCACAGCAGCCCCACAATATTTTATGGTTTTATATTTTAACTCTTTGCTTCCGCCAGCCGTCGGTGGGCACGCCGAGCTAAGACCAGGGCTCCCTTCGGCTCCCGGCGCGGATCCTGCCGCATCCCGCCGCCGCCACTGGAGTAATTAACGCGGCTCCCGCAGGCGGCGGGGGCCGGGCGGCCGCGGGACAGGCAGCACACGGATGTCATTGCAGGGTGAATTTCCAGGCGAGAAGCCGGCGTTTTTCGGCGAGGGGCGGCGAGGCCGCCCGGCTGCAGTCGGTGGAGGGGCTGCGCGACGCTCCGCGCCCTGCGCATCCCCGGGCAGCCGCCGGGATCGGAGCTGCTCCCAAGGCTACTGCCCCTTCCCCTCAGAGCCGCGTAGGGAAGAGGTCCTGGCCAGGAACAGGAAGATGTCAGAGCTACAAAACAGTCGTCATCCATTTTTCCCCCTCTGTCTCCATTTCTCCCTAGTCTTATGGTCAGTGCAAGTAATCATAGTGCTTTGATTATTTATGCTTCTTCAGCCGTGGCAACAAAATCTGGCCACCCTGTGACCTTTCTCCTCGGTTCCCAAGTTTTCCAACTACTTGCGTTGTTTGTTTCCAAAACACAGTGCATACAGTGATGAACTGCAACACTTGTCGCAAGACCTGTCTGAAAGCACCACAAATCGGGCATTAGCCGACTCAGGAAAAAAAAAAAAAAAAAAAAAAAAAAAAGAACCAAAAAAAAAAATTCTTACTTATTCAGTAATGAGAAGCTGTCCTTAATGTATTTGAGCTACCTCATGCAGAGAAACTAGGTCAAAAATTTTTGGTTTTTCACTTCTGCGCTGGGAATCATTTCTACGGTTTGACAGTGGGTCCACTCGAAAGTGTCACTGGGCGCTACGCGTCGCTTGGACCGAGAACTTTCGGTCCTTCCCCCTTCCCCGAACACGAGGCATCAGCAGGGCCTGAACCTGAGTGCGAGGAGCAGCAAGGGGTCGGGCCGACCTCTCCTTCCCTTGCTGCCCAGCAGTGATGCTCTGACACCAGGCAGGAAGCCGCATCTCCGCTAGATTAGAGAACGGAGGATAAAAGATATCTCTGGAGGTGGGGAAGGTGGCCTGGGCATGCCAAACATGCAAGAGGTGTTTGTCCCTTACCCTCCTTTGGTAAGTCAGAACCTACCCAAGCATTTCTGCTTGAGAAACGCCAGCAAGAGGGAAAGGGAGCGTGTGTATGCTCAAACACCGTGAGAGCAGGGAGGGTAAAAGTAGGTGCAAGCTTAAAACTTAGCTCGAGCAATGTTGAGGCACCATTTCGAGACAAGAGCCGAGGTTGGCAGTCCCTAATGGGTGGCACTGAGGCTCCCACCCGTGCAGCCCTGCAGCGAAGGACCGCACCAACCATCAGCCCGTGGAGCAGAGCTGCACAAATACCCACGGATCAAAACATCGTACCTGTCTCTCGGCAGGGAATTCTCTCTCG
The DNA here is from genome assembly GCF_903797595.1 of Erithacus rubecula. Lineage (NCBI taxonomy): Eukaryota > Metazoa > Chordata > Aves > Passeriformes > Muscicapidae > Erithacus > Erithacus rubecula. Next base: position 86,987,995 of record NC_136689.1, on the reverse strand, counting down.
GTCCCCTCCGCCGCGAGTGACCAGGCGGGAGGCAGCCCTGCTCGCCGGGCGGAGGTGGCGAGGGCAGAGAGGGACCCTGCGCACCCCCTCAGCCCGCTCTGCGCCCTTCTTTTCGCCGGCCTCTGAAAACGGGGATGCTTTCCAGGTTTTCCAGAGCTGCCTGCCGGCATACCTGCTCAAACCCTCAGTCAGCCGCAGCTTGCGAGGAGAGAAACTTCCTCCCCAGCTGTTCAAGAAGGCTCCTCTCGGGCTGGTGGGGGAGTCAAGGCACTGTGGTCTGGGGATGTGCGGAGCATCAGGCAGGAAAGGAGTGCCGAGAACGAGCCTCAGCCTCTGCCGTGCCCTGTCTCCTCTGTTCAAGGGCAGGGATCCTGATTTTTCCCCTGAGTTTTGGGGGTCTGGTGAAGTACATTTTATGTACGGGTTGCACTAGCTGCTGGCTGTGGCAGCAGTGGGGTTTACCAGCTCAGCAACACCTCAACTCCAATTTCAGGGTGCCAGAAATGCTTGAGTTTGATGTTTGCTTTGCACTTTCAGGTAAATGTGCCGAGTCCTGAACCCAAGAGTAGCCTTGGGTCTGTTACAGTGAGAATGGGTATTGACTTCAGAAAACCTCGAACCTCATGGTTGTATTAAAAATGTCTAATACAGTCAAAGCTCAGATTGTGGTCATTTTCAGATCTTAGAGCAAAATTATAGCAACATCCCACTGTTTATAGTCACATAAATATGTTGGTCTCCTTTACAATGTGTCATTTGCACACACTATTATTAGAATCAACTGGCACCCTCACTGAAATGTTTATAATGACTTTAAGATATTATGAGAGTTATAGATCTGCAGTCCTGGCATTTTAATTCTTGAGGACCTATGTTTTTCCTAATGTTACAAGTGCAGTTGCCACAGCACAGCTACATAATGTAATATTTATTCCATTATTTTTAATAAACAAATACATGTTATCAGATCATATTTGTCTGTGTGCTTTTATTCTTACCCTCTTTGGAGCATCTGTGTATTTTCACTGTACTTTTACTGATAAACTACAGCTGTTTAATTTCAATCATGTAGTTATGGTAGGACAAACTGTTAAATAAATCTTATTCTATAACTTATTGAATTAAAATTCCTCACCAAAGCTTTTCAGATTCTTTTTAATATTCTATAAACAGAGTAATTTACAATGTCATTCTATCTCTTCTGTAGCTTTCTTCTAACACTGCAGCATTAGTAGCAGTTGGTGTATTTTCTGTCTTTGGTTTCTTTTTCCTTAGAAGTATAGTCACTCTTTTTGCTATTATAATTGATTTATGTATCCATTGATGTGTGCTGCATTTTAATGATGACTCTTTGTTTTATCCAATAACACTTTTCAATAAGATTGTTTGGATTGCATTTTAAGCACAGGTGTAAACTGATGCTTAGAGTTTTAATGACCAATGTTGACCCAGGCAAGATTTTTGCTGGGAACAGATTTGCACTCAAATAAGACTGTATATTTTTATGCAATTTTACACTTACCTATGTTTTTTTACTTTACTTTAGGCTTACTAAAATGTAATTACCTTTCCCTTTTTTCTCCTTTTCTCTACATTAATATCCTAAATTCTGTGGGGCCCATATCTTTTGTATTGTTTCTTTCTAAAAACTTCAGATCATATTTGAATGGCAGGACAGTTTGAGCTTGACCTGTATCAAACAGCACTGGTCCATTGAAAGTATTGCAACAGGATAACAGTGAGAGCAGAAAGAAAGTGGGTTTAATAAAATAATACTAATGAAGTGAAAATACATCCATTAAACATCTTATTCTAAGAAAATCCTTCATATGCAATTCTTAAGCAATTATTGATTAGCGGACTAATAATATGACTTTTTTAACAACAAAGCTAATCATGTCCTCTGCTGAATTATTGGTCTAGATACTGTATGAAACAGAAAACAAACAAACAAAAAATAAATTAGGATTGGAATCTTGTGGTAAACATTGCAATGTTTAGAATTTGGTGTGCAATCATGAGCTGCACCATTGTACTCCAGAAACTAGCAGTAAGTGTTTTATTGATTCACTGCAGGTTTTTCTCCTCAAAACTGCTGTTCCCCATCCCATATGTTTCATTTTACTTATGCATAGTAGTTCCCTTTCAAAGGTGGCAATTTTGGGGGTTTTCGCCTGGGCTTGAGAACATTCAAATAATAATGATAATATCACACCCACTGTTAATTTTTCATGTATAACTATACTGCTTCAATTTACAAGACATTTAATGCACTATGTGTATTCTACTGTTTCCTCATATGTTTTGCATTGGTCACAGACAAGATAAATTTTAGAAGACTAAGTCATGATGTTCAGAGACTTACATACATTATTAAGAACAGTGAGGAATTATGAGCATTCATAAACACAACAGGCCCAAATTAAGAGCCTCAGTTCAGCAGCTGGAAGCCTTTTGGGGTTGATTTCTACATGCAAAGAGAAAACATGCAAGGAACTACAAATTCAGTAAACTCTGTACCCTCAAGTTAAAGGGACTACCAGTGCAGTAAAATATCTATTAGCTTGGGTGTAGATAGTGGAACCTGAAGTATTTTCATTGTGCTCACCTATGTCTATAAGTTCAAATATTTAACACCTGGATGCTTTTTTAATATCACAGGATACTCTAAGACAGACACTAATGCAAGCAGATGCTTTGAAGGCCAGGAAAGTAATAGATCATATCCTTCAGAGCTGGACAGATAATGGACAAGGAAATGCCCATTTTATGTTTCACCTTTTATTTATCTCCTCAGCTTTTCCATGAGGGTCACAGAGTTAGGCAACAACAGGGTCATTCAGTAGTTCACAGAGGGTTTTGATCTCTCTCTCACCTTGTCTCAGGCCAACAAGCATTTGCAGTAGCTCATACTGTGCTGGCATTGCTGCTGTAATTGCACTAACCCAGAACAGTGTTGCCATAAACATTTGTATTCTAAGCTTAATAATTCTAATGCTTCGTGGAAGCAGTCTTGGTGCACTTGCATTGATGTAGTAGATGCTGCCAGCGTAACTCACAATAATCTTGCAATCCTTACAAAGCCTGCTCTCTGCAATTTCCTTCTACTTCACATTATTTACTTGGTCTAAACTATTTGCTGTTTCACAGAGTGATAAATACCAGTTCATTTATTTCAAATAAAATAATCTCTTGGGGTATTGATTGGTGCTCTGACTAATCCCCACTTCATGAGTCCATCTTGGGACCTGTTGGGAAGTTTCCCCATAATGCAGCGCTGCTCCATAACTGAGCCAACTTCAGTGTTAATAAAACAGATTTTCACCTACACAGAGATTTGCTGTGAATTTTTTACATTGTTGCAAGTTTATACACTCCTTTAAACTAGGATAAACTCTACAGACATTAAAAAGGACTTCTCTAACAGAAACTGGAGTAATTGATGGAAAAGAAGCTGTGGTCAAGAACCTTTGACATTTCAATTTCACTGTATTTTTTTTACTTGTTTGCTTTTGCTGTGAGGTTTTGTGACTGAAGAACAGCCCCTGGAATCCTGAGAACAGAACAGCCAAATTATTCTCATTTGGTAGGACACAGAAACAGCAGAAAAGGCCTTCTTGGGGGAAGAAAAACTCCATGTTGAGAAGGCTGTTGGACTCCTGTGTCTTCATGGAGCAACAAAGCTGCTAATAATGTCAATGTGCTGACATATGAAAGTTGGATCCTACTAGTTACTTTCTTTAGGGTACCAGCCTTCCTATCTGAACTCAGTATACTTTATTTTTCATCTTTTTTTTTAGGTATTTTTATCTTGTTTCTTATCTTTTCCCATTAATTGCTACAATTTTTCTTTTGTTTCTATGTTCCATGCTTGTATTTGTCCGTCTTTCATGGCTCAGTCTTGTCAGCTCCATGTTTGATCCCACAGTAAAACCATTCTGCTCTTTCAGTTTTTTTTTTTACTTAAAACAGCATCCTTATATTCTTCATGTTTATCTATACTTTGTAGTTGAAGAAAACTTCAGAGAAGGGATTGACTTCCTGCATGTTCATAGAATGCCCACTCCATCTGAGACCCTAAAGCCTATGCAATTATTAATAAATAAAAAATTAATTTTCCACTGATGTACTAATCCTGCTTAAAAATGATAAGTTTAAGCAATTAGGAATTCAGGTGACTCCTCGTGTAACTAAAATTGTGTGACTAATTATGTTATCCTTTTCACTCCACTAAAACTTACACTTGGAAGAGCATGTATATATGCAAGAGTTAAAAATATTTCTGGATTTGTTTGCTTTTGCATTCCTAACACTTGTTTGTTAATAGGAACTTTTAATGGAAAAAGTGGTGGCCTGTGGATGCAATCTGACCTCCAGCTAGAGCCAATATAAAATAACTTTACAGCTTGTCTTCTGACTGTTCAGTGTTAGGAAAGAGTATTAGTGTGTGTTTAACTGGACTTCATGCTTCCATGCATGTAGCACTTGCACAGTTTCCCCAATAGTAAGAATGTTAATTAAGACATACAATTTTGAACACTTTTTTTTTGTTTGTTTATTCTTTCATTGCTGTTTAGATTTACTTTGCAGGAACAGAAATGAGGTAATACATGTGAAAAAGAAAATAAAAACTGTTAACACTACCAAAAGGATAACTTTAGCCAGATTGGCAAATTCGTGGGACATGTGAGGACGCAGCCAAGGGCAAGGAGAGGTAGATGAAGACATGGTGAGGATGGCTCTCCAGTTCAGGACTTGAGCCTGAGAAATGAACAAAGTCTTGCTGGAGGACAGTTTCCAGTGGGGCCCCTCAGCAGCTCATGTGGGAATCCACACTGTTTCTTACTAACCTAGGAGGTAGGACAGAGTGTCACCTCAGCAGCTTTTCAGATCATACCTCATTGAGTGGCTCTTTCCCTGGAGGGCAAGCTGCTGTTCAGAAGGGTGTAGGTAGGCTGGAGAAGGTCCAACAGGAATCACTCACAAGGTTCACTCTCAATGTAGAGTCCTGGCCCTGGTCTGGGAAACCATCCTCCTCCCATCCATTCTTGGCTTCAACTTGTCAAGAGGTAGCTTTATATAAGAGGACCTGATGGCCCCAGTGGACAGCAGAGGGGACATGAGCCAGCAGCAATCAGCACTTGCAGTGAAGGAGACCAATTTCATAAAGCACAGTAATTGTCTGAGTGTAGCCAGTAAGAAGGAAGTAGTGGGGTGAGTGTCAGTGCCCTCTCCCAAGCAACAAGGGATAGGATGAGGAAGAGGTCTCAGGTTGTGCCAGGGAAGGTGTAGGTGGCATATTAGGAGAAATTTCTTCACTGAAAAGAGTGTAAAAAGTGTCGCGCATTGGCACAGGCTGCCCTGGGAAGTTATTGAGTTAGTGTCCCAGGAGGTGTTTTAAAGATGTCTAGATGTGATCCTTAGGGATATGGTTTAGTGGTGGACTTGGCAGTGCTAATGGCTGGACATGATGATGTTTAGAATCTTTTCCAACTGAAATGATTCATTTTTTCTTCTTTAATTAGCACTTGTGAGACTCCATATGAAGGACTCTTCATTAGTTTCCCAGTGCAAAGTACAAATTGACGTGCTGCAGTCAATGTAAAAGGGCAACCATGATAATCTAAGCCTAGAACACATGATGAGGAAAGGCTGGATGAATAGTGGTTGCTCAGCCAAGAACAACAGGCTAATGGCAGGTCCTATAGCTGCCTTAATGTACTTTTTTGATGAAGTATAATCTAAATGGAAACACTCTTCCTAGAGTAGCCGGATGAGAAGCAGAAGATAATGGGAAATTATGTTTAGATACCAAAAGAAAAAAGAGCAGGGTGGTGGCAGTGGGGGGTGGGAGATTGGGAAATAAAGTGAAAGGAAGCTGTAAGAACCTGGACAATTTCTGGACTCACCATCCTTGAAGATATTCAAAACTGAACTGGACAAGACCTAGAGGAATCTGACATAGTTGGACCCATTTTGAGAGGAGGGCAGAACTAGATGAACTCCAGAGAACATATAGAACAAAAACTGTTTTGTGATTTTGTAGCAGTTGAGCACATAGCAATAAAAGAGTGGAGTTAATATCTTTGCCCAGGTTAAAGGACTGTCCAGGGCAGACTACAAAACATGGCAACAATGCATGAGGCTGTAATGTATCATTTGTATCGACTACAGATACATTTATTTCATAGCTTTGAACTCTTATGAGAATGCACTGTGCAACAAACTGATGCATCTCTCTCTTAGGGGGTTATAGTACAGCTTTTATACAGTCATGATTGCTAATAGGATGCTGCCTGATACAGAAAACAAATCATGAGAGCAAGCTAGAGACATCTCACAAGCACTGTGCCATCTTTATCAGTAAGCCATTTCAGGAAAGAATGGAGAGGAGGGAGAAAGGAGTGAGCAATAGTCATCATGCAGCTGATAGCTGACTTTTCAACCCAGATGGGGATTTAATGGTCTGCTCCAGCAGATGTACAAGTAGGTTTGCATGTAGATGCTCAGGACAGCACTGTAACAAAGTAGAGCTGCTAGTTATTATCATGTATTATACTTTAGAGGATAATTCCTCTGAGTACACAAGTAAAGGTGCTTCCTATCTAAAGACCTTTTGTCTATGGCCTGACTAACTCAGTTCAGCTCTTTTGGCTTGTGATGTCCCAGGAGAGCCTCTTGGCCCATCTAAGATTACAAAATAACAAAGACCAAAGTCATAGAATGTAAAGTACATGAGGAGAACAGGAATGGCTTGAAATGCATTTTGTAGTGTTGAAACAGAAGTATTCTCTGACCTTTCCTAATCCTAATTATTATTATTATTTATGAAAGAACAAGTGCTGCTAAATAAAAGATATAATTTTAATTGTGGAATTAACTGTAATTACATGCCATTATGAAATATTCCATAATTTTGTAATTGCTTAAACTGTTGGTATTTACTGAACATAATTTACAGTAATTCCTTTATTCTTTCTCTGTCTATCCAATAATTATCTTTGTAATAGGTAGTCAAATCATGAACTGAACAAAACTGCACACATTAAATGTTCACAACATTTCTATTTGTCTTTTGTTTCTGTAGGAATCCAAAACAAAGTTAATCTGATCAACAGGGATCAATAGAAAAGTGAGTGAAGATTCTTATTTCTTTGAAGCCAGGGAAGGCAATGAAATAATCCTCCTAAACAATGAAGGCCTTTAATTCAGATTCTTGAACACTGAAAGGCATTGTGAAGTGGGGATTGCAGTGTTTCTGGTTTTAATTTAAACTGTACAAGCAGGTGCAGTTGGATGCAAAATACTTTTACAATGTTTTTGTGATATTATAAGACAAAAATCACAGAAATGTCCCAGACCTGATTTATGGACTGCAGGAGTAAAATGTCAGAGAAGAATTTCCTTTTGTTTTACCCGCTATGTTCCCATCTCCAATTTTAATGTGTCTGCCCTCCTTTCTTTGAGTTTTCATTAGGTCCACGAGCTGAAGGACATCTCAGTACTTGGGCCTCTGCATCTGTGTGAGCTGGCTGCCTCTGGAAGAAACACCATCCAGTTCTTCAGCCTCTGTCTGCTTGGTGCCCTTCCCTGAAAAGCTGGTAGCCAACTGGGCTGCAAAGGACCCTTCTGTGAACTTTTGGGATTGAGGAATGCTTAAGACATATATTCCATATTTGGAATGGGTCCACCACCCTGAGTCACAGATAGTTGGTTCATCAGGTGGGCAACACACAGCAGCAGGGCCGGGGCTTGCCAGCCAGTGTTCTGTTGAACCATTTCCAGGGACCAGGGATAGAAAGGGGGCCAGTTGAGAGTTCAGGCATTATTTGGTGATGAGGCAAATTCAGGAATGTAAATCCAGTCTTGTGGTAGCAGCCAGGGTCTTACTCAGCCTGGTGACCACCAGACAGGTCCTGTAGCTAGGTGGCAGGTCTGAGGTCAAGCTGGGAAGTCAGTCCATGGACCAGAGCCCAGTCCAGCATAGCTGGGTATGGCTGTGACAGACCTGGAGACAGGCAGACTTAGAGCACAGCTCAGTGGCCCCAGGCTGAACCGAAATGGGGCCCCGTTTTGTGTGTGTATGGGCCCCCACACAGGGCTATGTGCCTAAGACCTACAAGTGCCCTACAAGTGCCTAAGACCCACAAGTACTCTTAGGGCCTTGATCAGCCCAGGAGTGGTGGCTGACCAGCAATCAGAGAGCAGCACCAGCAGGTGGATCTCAGCTGGAAGGTGAAGTATTGGACAGAAGAAGGATGCAAAGAAGGTCGCTCTGGGTCATGGTGAGGCAATCAAACAGGCTGGATGGAGGAAAGCACAATGGCCTCCCATTTTGATGAAGCTGATGGCAGTGTTTTTATGTATAGCAGGAGGATGATGTTTTCACTCTCTCTATTTCTCTCTACTGCATAGGCTTGTGAAAATGCACCTTGAAGTAGGCCACCTACTGTAAGCCAACATTAACTTGTTTGAGGTAAAAGAAGTTCTTATAAATCTTCTCCTGACTTTTTCTATCCCATCATGTTCAGCTAGAGTCTATTTGGCAATGAAAATATTAATGTTAAATATTTATGTTCAATATGGCCCATTACATATATCTTGCAGAAGGAACTGAGGATTGATTGCTTGTTCTCTTTGTCTTGATCTTTCACTTGTTTTCACCTTTCCTTTCCTTTTCTTGTAATGTGAAAGAAAACTGAACTTTTGAACCTTGGGTTAAAGAGTTTGTCTTGACCTTAGGCCGAACTCGCTGACTGTGTTGCTCAGTGCTCGTTTGTAGCTTCTAATAAGGTATAAATGGGCAAAATCAGGCTTATTGTGGATTCACGACTCTAATCATGATGACTGCAGTCATTGTGAGGACCATTTAAAATGTATTTATTTCACAAGTTGTCGTTGGGGTTTTCTGTCTACCTGCAAGAAAAAATATTGTCCTCCAGCCTACTTACCTCCAGGAACTCAGGGACCCTCAACCATCAAAGCTGTCACAGAAGATTGGTTTCATAGCATTGTGGGGAGAGGCATGATGCCAGAGTGTTGTTCTTATCTTCAAATAACATCTCCCTGAATAAGGTCCTCTTTGTTTTGGGAGCCATGGGTGTGTTTTGTATGCACCGTTCATTTATTTTTTCAGTTGCATGTTCAGAGATAACACAGGTTGAACTAATTGTCTAAATAAGATTTGGAATTTAACAAATTACAGTGTTCAATAACATAATTTTCTTTGACAAAAACAACACAGGTAGTGCTCTCCTAGTCTGACAGCTCTGGGAGCTAGAGTTGATTCAGAAGTGTAAGAATGAGATTCTAAAAGCGTAAGGAAATAAGAAATGTTATTTATCACTGTTTCAGTGTCACCAACTTGTTATTTTTATTGTTCTTCAGAATAATGGGATTTATTGAAGCAGTTTATCCTCACATCACGTAATACATGTTATGCTTGAAAAACGAGGTGGATTCAAAATAGCAAAACATAAAAAAGCACCTTAAATGAAACAGAAATCCAGAGCAAGGAGAGCTACACTTTAAAACCTACCCCATTTCTATCTGGAGCAAGCAGTAAACAAGTACATGTGGAAAAGAATGGCTCAGTTATTAAACCCACACAAATTGAGATATTTGCATAGTTACTGCCATGCTCAAATGAAAGAAGATAATTGTGTATATGAAAGGTTTTCAACAGCTGTCTTTGAAATCAAATAAAGAATTAGATAAACATGCTGGCTGCTTTGCATCTGGGATATATACACAAACACTCAATATTCACAAATCTCTAAGTGGTTGTTGGACACCTGAAATTCTATTGATTGCTAAAGCTCAATAATGTCTCAGAGACTTGATCAAAAGAGCAGGCAAGCAAACAAGTAATTATATAGTATTGGGACTCTTAGCATATACAAAATACACTGCAAAGAGCAAACATTCTGACTAGATAAATAACCTCAGTTAGGTAAGGCAGCAGCTATAACAGGAAACCTTGCAAATGTTGATTACATAAAATTAAGGACGATACAGTGAAAAAGAATATTGTAAATCAGACAGCAGGGAATTTCAAGGATCACAAATCCTTGCCTAATATAAATTACAGCAATAAATTCTAGCATGGATTGTTTCTTTTATAACAATGGTTACCAAGAAAATAGGAATTGTGTGCTAAAATTCTAGGGCATTTAAATCATGATAGTCCCTAGAAGTTTAATTGCTTTATTTTGCTTCCAGCTTGCTCAAAAGTGAATACAAGTAATAGATATAAAACTGTTTGATTGTATAAATTAATATTTGTTTCCTTAGATTCTATGTTAAGTCAACTTTAAATAACTTTCTTATTGTAGTTATTATGGTGACTGGAAATAAATAGTCAACCTTATTCCTTCTTATAGATTTTTAGAATGACCCTGTTGACATACATTCATGTATTGAGAATTCCTCTGAAAAATGTGGAAAGACACCAGTACAAAACTGGCTTGTGAGTCAGTCAGTGCTTGGCAGAGGTTGTTGACCCTTGGATCTTCTCATTATTATCAAACACTCAAAACACCAACTGCCTGAAAAATAATAGTGATTGAAAAAAAAAAAAATCTTTTAAGATTAACTCCCAGAGCATTGTGCCTTGCTTTTCATCTCACTGGAGTTATTAGTCATCTCTCAGATGGCTTAACAGGAATGGTCACCATACTGTAACCCTGGGCTCTGATTGTGGGGATGTCCTTATGCTGTAATTAGAGGAAAGATATTGCCTCAGAGAAAACTGTAGTATAAACATGAACTGCTCTGGCTAGCATTTATCTATTTTGATATGAAGTGATCTGGCATCGTGGGAAGCCAAAGAAGATTTTCTTCATGTAGTTTACAAACAAAAAGAAGAGCACTGCAAGACTACAGAAAAAACACTAAGCTCTAATAATGCTTATAATTTGGCCTGAGGTTGACTCCACAGTCCCTCCAGGCAATTGCACGCCATGCAAAATACTCCCAGTGAATTCCAGCTCTCTGTACCAGGCAGCTCTTAATGCCCATTGGTTAGTCATCATGTCCTCATGACTAGTTACATGTAACAGCAATGATCTGCATACGTTTCATATATGGATATATAAGTTTTATATGGGATCCCATATATTTCTGGTCAAGTTTTCTCAGAAAAAAATTCTCATGTTGCATATATCATGTTTCTGTCCTTTGAGAAGAGTCCAAAAAGGCAGGCATGAAAAAAAAAAAGTTGTCTCTGTTACTACAATTTAAATTTCACTGTTCCCAAAGTATTCAATAGGTCCTGTCCAAAACCAGACTTCAACTCTATATCCAACTATAAGAGTAAAAAATTATAATGTTTTAGGATCAATTATTCTGTTCAAAGAAAAAAGATGAGTTTACAGCTACACAGTGTCATCTGGTGCCAGTGACCATGACATTGATTATATATATATACAATGATCATGAAGTTATTACTGCAAGAAAGTGTAAATGAAGGTTTGAACCATTATTTATTTACCTAGGATGCTTCCACAAAAAATTTCATTTCTGTATCTTTAGGGCTTCACAGCTACAGTAGAGCCATTACTGGAGTAAGGTGGAAACATCAGTAGTTTCCATCTAATAGTAGTCTAACACCTCTACAGTAAGGTGAGAAGGAAACACAATTTCTGTGACTCAGAGGATTGCTTTATACAGAACTGGTTGTACTGGGATGTGTTGCTGAGCTGTGGTGTACAAGGTAATCTCACAAGATCCATAGTTATGGCTTTTAATACATCTTCTGTTTAATAATGACAATATTGTCTGATACTAAGGGCACATAAAAACCTGTATATTTTGTTTTCCTTTTATATGATAGGAACTAATGAAAGTGTCAGGAGGTGAGCAACTTCTCTGCAGAGAGCTTGTTGTTTAGTTCCATTACATCAATAAGGAATGAAGTATTAATATATATGAAAAGATAAATATGAGAATTTCTGCTTGTTTTTCCAGTGTGATTTGCCTTCACTGCATCTCTGTCATTAATGGCATAGATGGTGATTGTTTTTTTTTATCTAATAAATAATAAGGTATGAGCATAGAGATAACGTTAATATGAAATTTTAAATATTGTATTTAGGATGGTGGAACTGTACCACGTGATCTGCAATAAATTACTTATTTATATTTCATTTACTTATTATAATGCCAGGACTACATTTCCAACAAGTCTTATACTTTTCTATCAAACACTCAAATGTATCAGGACTTTGACAAAAGAAAATTAAGCATTATGCTGCTATAGAGACTCTGTTTCACAAACCAAGGAATTATATTTTTAAGAAGTCCTCAAGTGAACTTGTGATACTGAATTGGGCCTGCTGCTCTTGAATCCTGTGTTTTTACTAAGAAATTATGGAGGAAAATGGAAGCACATTCTCCTTAAAACCCTCCTCTCTGACCCAGGTTCCCAGTTTTCATTTGCAGAGCCTGGCAAGTGTCAGTCTTCTTCCCATGTGGTTGTTTTTTAGCAAACAAAGATCTGCTCTCTACTACAAACAGCTGCATATGATAATAATAGGAACCAGGTGAATGCCAAACCTTCCTTGAAATGCCCCAGCCCCTACTGATGAGGAGGCTTGCATGCAGCACCATCTGTCAGGGGTGTTCATTTATCATTAACCAACTGGGAGACAACAAGAACTCAAACACCACCACAAAAGAGGCAGTAGCTCTGTCTTAACTGCTGTACATTTTTTTTCAAGGAAAAATTTGTGAACAGAAAGTAGGGCTTAGAGTATTAAATAAATAATTTGCTCTGAGTCAGATCCTGCTATGTTTACCCACACAGAAAAGTAGTTTATTTAGCAGCTGAGTAAGCATTTCATGTGGAGTTAAATATTATCTGAACCAAGAGAAAAGTTCAAAAATTTGCTTTATATTGTGGGAAATAATCAGAAACTTTTTAACCATGGCTGACTGTGGTTAGAAGGTGTCCAATAATGATCAGTAGGGCAATTCATGTTTGTGTGGTCCATGCAGAAGGACTGCATGCAGAGATTACTGCACCATTTCTAAGAAATTTTCTGTTGCTAATATTCAAACGATAATTTTAAGAGTCAAATGAATTCTCAAAGGGGTAGCAGGCCCCAAACTTGTCCCTTGCTGGATTCCTGCTTCCTGATCCAAAGCATATTTGAGGATCCTGTAAGAGCTATAACCAAGCAATTATTAAGAAGCAATGCATATGATATATAGAAATACAAGATAACATAGGCAATGGAAGACCTCAGGATGTCCCTAGTCCAACTGTTCAAAGCAAATTCAACTATGGGATCAAACAGGAATACATAGGGCTTTATCCAGTTGGGTCTTGAAGCTTTCTAAGATGGAGACTGCAAAGTCTTTCTGGGTAACTGGCTCCCAGTTTCACTGTTCTCAACGTAATGAAGTTTTCCTGATATCAAATCCAAGGTTGCGTATTTTTGGTGGTGTTTTTCCTCTTAAATGACTGTAAAACTTCAAAGGAAACTATTCTTTGTGTAAAAGAAGTCTTAGTTCCCTCCAACTTGTTTTGTGTAGGATTTGATTCAGAGGGCATTTTCCAAAAGTACTTGTTAGCCTGGATCTGCCAAAAGAAGCAAATAGATATTTAGACAGTGCAGCCTTTAGATACAGCCTTTAGGTTAGGATGGAGGTAGCAGAGGTTCTGAGGATCTTCACTCTGGGGAAAGCACCCAAAATCAAATAGGTACCTCAGACCATTTTGCAGCTCCTTTCCTGTTTTCAGGCAAGTAAGCCTCAGTAAGAACATTCACAAGTGGAGCTGGAACTCTTAAGACCAGGTTTGTGATATGAACAAAGAGAGTTGTAGAAGTGTTGATAGCTTGTGTATTTTCACAATGGGAATCACATTAATGAGAAAATCTGACTCAGAAAGTTAATGCTTATTCTCATATGAGATAAAACAAGTAGACAAACTGACAACAGCATCACATTTGTGTAGCTGATCTTTTGTCTTTTACACAATGCACTGTTTCCAGGGAAAACAACAACATCATCTATAAAACTTCCTCTGGACAGTTAATTAATAAATCTATATCAATTAACTTTAAACCACTGTTAACTACAAAACCAGAAGTTTAAATAAGCCATAAATTCAATTGTATATTCCAGCCCCCTTGTGACATGCAATTTCTAAGAATTGCTAACGGGTTGATATGGAGGGTTGGTCCATGTCAATGTTCTTGTTCACTGCTGCTACTGAACAGAGAATGAAGAATAAAAAGCTTATGAAAACTGGAATGAAAACTTTCTAGATTCTTATATAGCAGCCATCATGTCTCCCTCATTGCCAAATTCCTTCACAGCCAATCCTGCACACATTCCTCAGGGAAAATTTCACTGAGCCACTTTTCCTTTAGAAAATCTGGTATTATAGTAGGTATTTTGGAAGCAGACAGGGGCTTGAGAGGCAGTCAGTACTTGGTGTAAATAACTCCATGTGCATCTGGGCTGGTGGTGCAGACAGGGGTAGGCACAGGGCAGTGAAAGAATAGGAAGTGCTGTTGCAGGGAAGTTCCTGGAGGGGAGTATGGCTATTAGAGTGTGGATTAATTATACTGAAAATATATGAGGGTGATCTGAGGTCATGTGGCTGTGGATAAGGGGGATAGAAGCTATGGGGGGGGAGATACAGATGGGTACTAGAGGATAAATTGCCTTTACTGACACAACTGCAGACCTGAGCTGGGTATCACAGATCCCTTCTGCCCTTTGTCAGTGAAGGCTACCTGTGAGCTCCAGCATGAGGACCCTTAGGGGATGATAAGGTGGCAAGAAACACCTTCACTGTAGTCCTCACCAACCCTTTTCACACTGCCTGCCATATTACAAAATAGCCATGATCAGCCTTATTGCCTTTTCCTGAACTTCCAATGCACTCACCAATGACGTTTAAAGGACCCACTAAAAAGGGTGTTCTGACAGAAAGGTGTTCTGATTGAAGTCGTAACGTTTACTGTGGTATTTCTTTACAAAGGCTCCAGGTTGAGCAATATATAAAGTATGGCTTTTTTTCTTTGTCATCCAGGAATCATGTGAGTGTCAGACATGGTTTAAGTTAGACCCAATCCTGAGTTCCTTTTTGGATCAAAATTTTGATAATATCAATCGGTGCTTTAGTCATGCAAAGATTGTTAATTTGCTCTCTAGATATCTGGATTGGCATCTTCTGAAATGCTGACTTGGGATATAAATTCCATAAACAGCTTAAATTTAGAATATCTCCCCCTTACTGTATCTATCAAGTATCCTTTTTTATCCTGTGGGGAAGAAAAAGCTATTGGAAAATCAAAAGCGATTAACATATTATTAAAATCTCAATTCTGAAAGTAAAAATAAACCATGAAAGCTAACCCCCAGAGCATTAAACCCACCTTTAAACACCTACACATTTCATTCCTGAAACTTTTATTGTTTTTCAAGTAGGAAGGATATCTCACTTGCTGCAGCCATCATAAATTTTGACACAGCCCCAGCCACATTATAATGTGCCTTCATAAAGCTCAGTCTTCTCTCCCATACTTTTTCTTCTTGCTTGCCCAACTTACAATGTATTTTGAAGCAGAAAGGCAGTAACAGACAACTGTCTTTCTGTAAAATATAGTGAGGTTATTCTGTACAAATGGAATGAACCTCATTTTTTCATTTCAGATCAAAGCAGAAATCTTTTGAAGTTTAGCTATTTGATAAAAAAGGGCTTTATAACAAGCAGATATAGAAGTTAATAGGACATAGAGATATTTTATTAAATTGCAAACCATTATTAATATTGCAGTTTTAACTTGAAAGAAATATGTGAAATGACACCGGAAATTAATTAGATTATTTCATCATTCTTTTACATTATAAACTTTGATACACTTGCATAGATATATAGGTACATTGATAAAAAGACACAAAGACAAACAGAATTTTAATGAGTGGGGAGCTTTTATCTACTATCACTTTGTGACTTAATTTTTTCTGTTTATACTGCCTATTGATTCCAGTTGAAACCTGCTGTTTTAATGTTGTTATTGATATTCTCTCTGGGTTTTCTTCTAATTCTGGCATTGATATTACCTTGATCGGATTTAGTTTATTTGAATTGCCTGTAGGTTTCAGTCTCTGGAGTTTTTCACTGCTTATAGACATGCAAAGATAAAACCTCTCTTTTTATCTAAAAATCCTTGAGAGACTCTGAAAGATACAGCCGTTTTCTGAGAACATTAAAAAGAAAGAGGCAACAATCAAAAGGAATATACTTCTCACTCAGCCTATTCAAGACATCATTTCTATACACTCTGAGTATTCAACATGCACAGACTTCTCATCTAGCCAGTTCCATTTTACATTTGGAAAAAATATATGAAGAAATTGGATTGTCATAAAGTGACAAGTGGTTCCAAGCTCTGTGTCTCAGGCTGCACCTTCACTGGACTGTCTCTGCTCCCAGCTAATTTGGGAAGTGAACCTGCAGAGTGTTATTTGTTTTATCACACCATGGTGAAGAAGTAGGCTCTAGCACATTACTTGAATGTAACAGAAAATCTCCCTTCCTAATGAGAGAAGTTGATGTGTGAGGGTGGGTGGGGTAAGTGAGGGAAAGCTCTCTGTGTTTGGGCTAAAGGAAATTTCTCTGTTTTCCAGAGAGCTGCTATTTTGTAGGTGCCCCACATCTGAAACATTCAAGTTCAGGTTGGATGGGATGCTGAGCAACCTGATTTAGTTGAAGATGACCCTGCTTGTTGCAGGGGAATTGGACTGGATGACCTTTAAAGGTCACTTTTTACACAAACTGTTCTGTGATTCTGATTTCCACAATTTCTATGTGGCTCAAAGAAAGAAATCATAAACATAATACCTAAATAAAAAAAAAAAAAAAAAAGCAATTCCAAACCATTTAATCTTTCAAATTAATATGCTTCCATTATTGTAAAAGTAGAACAAAAACCTGACAAATATTCCTTACTCGCTTTTCTGCTTTTTAATGTCTCTGTAATTTATTTGCTTTATTTTCTTACTCTGTTAGTTTTTTCCTTACTTCTTTTTCTTTTCTTTTGGCTTGCGTTAATCTTTGTTCCCCTTCTGTTTTGTTTTGCTTTTCCCTGCTTTTTCTCCCTGTAGGCCTAGAGTTTGCTTTAATTTCTTTGTTCTGATTCCTTTGTCCTATAACAGTAAATATTTTTTTTTAAATTATTTTTCAGGAAATAATGACTATTTTCAAGTCTGTAATTAAAGACAGGTAAATAGTATGAATATATATGTAACCATACATTTACAAATACATTAACATATATTTGCATGTGATTTATTTCCTCTGTCCAGCTGTCACAGGCCATTCATATTAACAATTTCACAACTTACAGAATACCCTAGAATCTGACAACCTGTGCAGTATAGAGTATTCATAGACAGGAAAAAGGCTCAGAATTCTCATGGCTTAACAGTGAATTGCCTTGGTATCAAAATAAATTTAGTTTTTAATAACATTAAGAGGGAATTGTAATAGAAGAGTGGAGATTGTGCAAAAATAAAGTCGTTTAAATAGGGGTTGAGTCCTCTAAAACAGTGATGGGCTCTGGGAAAGCAGCACAGAGGGAAGGGCAGCACTGTTTGCCTTTTACTGGTCCTCCCTGTGGATCACCTGCATTGGACCAGCAACACCACTCTCTACAGGCTGTATGGGCTGTATTGTCAGGATTGCTTCTGACATCAGGAATGAAAATGGATTGTAGGGGAAAATGAAGGGACCCAACAAATCCAACAGTCCATCTTTTGGGAATCAGACAGATATGGCTTAGAGACCACCATTTATGATGGCCAAATGTATTAAGTTACCCATAGTTATAATTTCTGAGCTCGTTTAGTTTTTTATTTACTGTAGGAATGAATTCCACAGCTGAAATGTACATTTTACACAAAAAAATTCCTTTTGCTGTCTGATAATTTCTCTGAATGTCCCCTTGTCCTTCCATAATGAGATATAGTGGGTGAATACTTTTTATTCACATTATCCATCCTCTCAGTGATTGTGTAGACAAAGTTACATCTTTTCCAAGCTGAAAAATCTGCTATGTACTCTTTCCTAGATAGGAAAAAGTGTATACTTTGATCATCTTTGCAATTTTCTAGTTTTTCTGGTTTGCTCTTTTGGAAATTGCACACAGCATCCAGCATGTGGGTTTGACAGGTGTTTACAAAGTGTCATAATGACATGATGACTGTTGTTCTCAGTGTTATTCTCAATATTAATGATATTCATTGAGCACAGCACATGCACAAATATGCACAGTAACTTTAGGATCTATTTTTTGAGATCGTGACTTCAGGTGTTTCTAGCAATTGCCTAAGAACAAATAGAAACTCTCTGTTTATAGTTAGATATGCTTTTCTGATGTGCATAACTGTGCTTATTAAGACCTAATTTAATCTGATGTTTTAAGACTCAATTAGTCAATTTCTTTACTTTGTTCTAGAAATTTCTACAACTGATGGTCCTGTTTGGGGCTTCTTACCAGTTTTACACTTGCAAGAGTCCACTGACTTTCAGGTAGCTTCTCATATTTTTCTTGAGTGTCAGAGCACTAGCAACTTGTATTATGTGGAAACTGTTTTCTCTAACCATTTCCTCAGTGTCTGCATTATTTACTTTCTCATTTCTGTTTCATTGTAATTTCAAAAATCAATTGCCAGCTTCCTAATAGGTAAACAGTTAATCTCAGGTTGGCAGGCCTTGAATCAACACATCTTGGGCTCTAAAACACTCAAATAGTCTGTTGAAGACTGGTTGGTAGTATTTATTTACTGACTGGCAGTTAAATATTTAATTGTTGGATTCACTAACCGTTAACCGTATCACACAAAAATGTTGACTAACTCTTAATTTTCACATCAATTTGCTTTTCATTTTCATCTGTGTTATGCTTCTTCAGAAGAGTTCAAAGCCTCAGATGTATCGAATCAAATGCAGCTACAGAATTCTGGCATCTTTTAAAGAAGTCAGAGATAGGTTATCTTTGTTGTGGTTCAGCTGCAGACACCAACTAAACCCCACAGAGTCCCTCATTCATTCCCCTACCACTGGGACTGGGGAGAGAGCTGGAAAGGTAAAAGGCAGAAAACTTGTGGGTCAAGATAAAGATGATTTAATAGGGAAAGGAAGAGTAGCACATGCAAGCAAAGCACGACAATTAATTCACCACTTCCTGCAGCAGGCAGGGGCTCAGCCAGGAAAGCAGAACTCCACCACACCTAACAGTGACTTGGGAAGACAAATGCATCACTCCAAACACCCCCCACAACAACTATGCAGTGCAAGGCTAGGGAGGAGGAGAAAGAAAGACAAGAAGGGACTCTGGAGACCTTTGTATGAGCAGAAGTGGAGGCTACAGATGAGAATATACAGGCAGAAGGCAGACATCTAAGAAGACAGAAAGAGTAGAGACATGATTCTGGGGAGAAATTAATAAAAAAAGCAATTTTTAGAATATTATATATCCAGAACCTCTCATGGAAACCAGATTTGCTAACCTCCACCTTTCCTATGACCATTGAAAAGGCTTAAAACCCACTGGTTAAACTGTGTGTCATATCCATTTATTAATGGTTAATCAATATATTCAGTTTGCCATCATCAGCACTTCTGCTGTTAGCTCGGTTGGAGAGTATATGTGGTTGTATATATGCTGTGATTCCAAAAGGCCAAATCCTAATTGTGGCCTCAGTATTAATGCTGATACAGATTAAAACAGCAGATGTTTCATTAAAAAAAAAAAATTAAAACCAGTGTGAAAAGAGCATTGAGACTATAAAGTCAAAAATAGAGGTGCCTGAAACTCTGGACTCTAAACACATGCATGTGCTCCTAATTTTGTCTATTTTCTGAAATTATTATTCTGCAGACTTTAATGACAGGCACAGAAGAGGTGAGACAGGACAGGACAGTGTGGCTCAGTCCTTGCTGACTGCCAGAGCTGTCTCCTCTGAGGGTGAACTGGGTTTGTGTGCCTGCAGCTTGTAGCATCTGTGCCTCATGTATTGCAACAAATAAGGCAGGGGATGCTGAGAAAAATGGGCATAGCCTTGCAGCCAGAGAATGAGAATGTCATTGGTAGAGGCAGAGTAGTTCCAGCTGAGCAAAAATCCCATTTTTCTCACACTCCATGGGTACCTATGAAGGACTTTGAATCCAGATTCATGTCAGTGTGGAATTGTTACTTCTGGAAACAGAAGAAAACCTGTCTGTTCTCACCTTAGATGATTTTGAACACTGAAGGAAAAAGCCAAAACCAAACAACCCTCCAAACAAATGAACAAAAACACCACCAAAATAAAAGGAACCAAATAAAAAGTTTGATTTAAATCTCTCAAAAGAGCTTATTGGATCATTTAGACTATTTTTTTCTGAGATTTTTCACCTGTAAAAAGATGGTATAATTTTTCTCTTTTCATACAGATAGAGCAAAGAATTGTCACTAATTGCTGCTCATAAACCCAGCAATGCTCAGGAAGGAAGAAATTGCTCTGTATATTGTGTGTATTTGCTTGCTTTTGGTAATATAGTGCAAGGAGCAGAGCACAGAAAAAAGATTAATTCAATGTGAATATATAAATTATATAGTTTGGCATTTAGTCTAAGTTTGTGTTAACACAATCATCTAATGATTCATCCTACTCCAAGCAGACACTTACAGAACAAACCCCCCTCTGTATCTGCTGGGCAACCTGTCACTGGTTACTGAGAAAGCAGGGATGGCCAGTTCAGATACCCAAGTTTAGAAGCCTGTGGAGTGAGTGAAGGTCAGTAAACACTGTGAACAAGTATGCATGACTTGGGAACTGGAAAAACTGATTTTTGTTTAAAGCTTTTCAAGTTTAATTTTTACATTTAGATTTAGGTGAGTAAAAATCCCAAGAATTTCATTGTGCTGGGCAATGTAGCAGGAGGAATTGCTCTCTGGTGCAGTTAAAAACTAAGTAATGAAAAAGGTGGAAATAAGAAAATGGTATTCCAGTCATATAGAACTTCTCTAAACAAGATTGAAGTGTTTCAGCTGTTTGACTGTGATGATGAGGTGAGCATCTGAAGCCTACATTCTATAAACACATTCCATCATATGTTTTTTAACCATTAGAAATTATCATTTTATATTATTTGCTGATACTAAAGCATATTAAAAAAAATCTGTGCATTATCTCCTGTGTATCATTACACAAGGTATGTTGCATATGAACTGCACATCATGTCTGGTGATGGAGAAAGTCTGTTGTGTCTAATGCTGTTCCCTGGAGAGATTGTTCAAGAGCTGTTCATCCTTCTGGAAAGATTACTCTGATATCACTGAGACTTATCTGCTATGTAAGTGCCAGTTGAGTTGTAATGCTTCTCCAGGGCATTTTATCAGGTGTTCTTACTCAGCATCAATGGTCTCTGAGAAGAGAAAGAGCTGAGAAATAAGGCTTGGTTCTTCCAGTTAAAATAAGTGGATCTGGTAAATGCTTTTTCAACCCGATATTTCTTTTTTTATTATTAATTTAATATTTTTAATTTGATGCAAAGTATCTCCACCCCTCTGCTGTTGCGCAGATATTGAAACTTTTAGCATTTCTATTTTGTTTATTGTGTTCTCTTCATTAATGCTGAGTATTACTTCAGAGGAAAGAAAAAAGATGTGCTAAAAGATCTCCACTTAAAGAACCAGTTTTCTTGTGCTTATGCCAAGAGCTTCATCTTGGAAATTCTTCAGATTCTGTCCTTGGACAGATTTATATATAGGATTTTCACATATGTTTCAGTGAGAGTTCTGCACTTTTATCTTACAGAAGAATTTGACCTCTGGGGTTTACCTCTCTTGGGACTAGTTTAGGAATATTAGCTGTACTATGTCCTGAAAATATTTCATGCCCATTGCTGCCTGACTGAGAGTAATTCAGATACCACTTTGTAAGCGACTGAAAGTGGATTTTGTAATCCTCTTGAAATCTTTCCTTGTTTTGATGTCTGTTTGTTAATAAAATTGGAAACAAAATGAACAAAAAGTTGAGACTCAGAGTAAAATACAACACTCTTAATGGTTGAGAGTAGAAATATAATTCAAAAGATAAAAGTTCTGTTGCAGCCTCAATTAAAGGTTTTGTCTATGGCTTGGGAAATATCTCTTAGGACTGGAACTCCTCCCACTGTTGCAACCAGAAGGAAGAAATGAACAATTTTCTACAGCTGCTGTTTTATTTTTATTTTTTACTGCTATCAGATGAGATGCTAATTTTTCCCATCTACCATTGTGAGACGGTTTTTAGATCTCTGATTTGCTTTGAGAATCCTGAGTAGGTGGGGAGTTCTGACCCCCTAGACATTACATTTTGTCTATTTTTATACTTCTGTAAGTTGTTGCATCAATGTGATGAAATTTTTTCTTTTACTTCTTGTAAAAGAAGGCACCACAATCAATATTTAAATAGAGGTTATTATATTAGTTGGGTTTTTCCCCTTGAACTCCTAAATGCTTAAGTAGTTCTGAGGAGAGGGGACTCACAGGTATTTCTCTAGAATTTTTGGGGAGAAAGAATTGGTATAGGCAAAATAGTGAAGCAGAGGAAAGAAAGAACAAAGAAAAAAAGGAGCTGAAATTGCTTCTTGAATTTTTTCCCCATAATTTCACAGCCTCTATTCCAGCTAGCAAAATAAACAATTAAAGGCCTTCTGTTTGATATATTATTCAAGTTAATGAGCAAGAGCACATTTGTTACTCTCATAATGGAGCTGAGAGAAGGAAATCTGTTGCAAACTTGTCATTGTTTGATGCAAGGCTGAGGATTAATATCCTTGTTTCAGATCAAGAGTATCCCATTTCAGAACAACAAGTTGCTATTTTGTGAACTTATGCAGAAATCAGTGTTCACAAACAGGATTACATTAAAAATATTAAAAGGTATGAAACAAAAACAATTCATTAATTTTTGATCTAACTTTTTTTAGATCCTAACAAAAAGGATAAATCCTATGGAAATCCTAAGGGAAAAACCCCAACACCCCAGAACACCCCATAAAGTGTGAAGGAAGCCTGCACAAAAATGAGAAAATTAATTGAAAATGCAGATGCAACATGAAACATATATAGTAATTGTTGCAACCACAGTTTGTATTGGATTTAGTCTTTTTCTAGCCTACTGGGTTCTTAATACTTCCATAAACTCCCAGATAGTGGACTTCCCATGTTGGTGATTGTTGAATATTCAAATCTCCATGTCCTTTGGGGACTTCTGTTCACCCTTATCAACACCTAAACTCATACAAAAACAAGCTGCACTTTCTAGAATACTGCTCCCACTAGTCAAAGCCTATTTAACCATGGTCACATCAGTCAGCTATAGTTTCTAGATTTTGCTTTGGTAGCAAGCACTCTGAACCATATACATGCTTTGTAAATGGCCCATTCAATTAGCTGTGCAGATGGTAACAATATTCAGAGTTTCTTTTCCATATACAGAATCTTTTTCACTTTATTGCTTATCCATTAGGATGGGTGGAAACAAGTCAAAATTTTTAGTGACTAAAGTTCAAAATGTATCGAGCTATTTAACAATCAGATTTATAAATTTCTTTTTGTTTTATATTTAAGATATAGCAGACATCTATTAAAGACATCTAGCTCCCAAATGTTATTTCTGGCATCTTCTGATGTTCATGAACTGTTGAGTTCTAGTTTGAATTTTACTTTGTCAATCTGAAAAATACTTGAAAGAGCAATCTGTAACTAACTGTATGTCTTGTCAGAAAAAGTGTATTCTGTTACAGAAGTTTTGAGTTTTTGACACTCTTCCCTTTTCTGTGCTATTTGCTTTCTAATGCTATTTTTCTCTTACCACTGATTCCAATAGAATGCTTTCCAAGTATTAATAATATCCTCTCTTGGCAACTAGGTTTGGGACTGCATTGGTCAACAGAGTTAAGAAGCAAGTAATATTAATAACTCTAATTACCATCCTTATAGGCTAAATGGAATGGAAGAATTTCTAATTCCTCTTTGGAATTTATAATAATTTACCTGCCAGCTGACCTGAAGCATCTAGCCAGACCACTATTATAAATGACTGTCTCTTATCAGTGTTTGCTTTATGTGGGATGAAAGAATTATTTACCATTAGTGCTTGTTGATAACAGTGATTAGTCTGCATGTCCTCCTGCTTCTGTGGAGGAGCTTGCAAACAAGAATTGTACAGTAAATGAACCTGTGAACTCTAGAAATTACAAAACACTTGAAATATTCCTGGTCCAAAAAGTGAATCACCAGAGCTATCCCCACTCCAACTCCCCTCCAGCTGAAACAGCCACCCAATATGGACAGGAAGTTTAACTTCAAGAATCTCAGGGTTGTAAAAATAGTGGAAAATATTCACTGTGCTTAGCAGTGACTTTGTATTTTTTTCTCTATCCTTTTCCTTATATGCAGTAAAATACTGTGTAAATAAAATTTACATTTATATGCCTTTGCTTGTGGATTTTGGTTTTGGTTGTTCTGGTTTTGGTATTGCTTGTAACATGCACCTTGGGTTACAGTAATTTAAATTTATTTGTGCTGTCTGCAAAATCTAATTTTTATTTAAGAACAAGAACAAAGTTTTGGTCTCATTGACCCCTTAGTTATGTGTAAGCATTGTTGCTAAGACACTATGAAGCAAAACTCTCTTTGTTATAATCCCTCAAAGATGTGTACTTGGGAACAAGTTAAAAGAGTATAAACCAAAAGGTGTAATAGTATTCTAGAATAAGAAGCACAGGGAAAATAATCACTGTCATGTAAAAGCAGAGCTGGGCATAATCTATAATACTAATGCTTTTTATATGTAGGTTACTGTATGTGAAATGCTACAGTAATTGCCTCCTTAAAGTATTATCTTGATTTCTCATGTAAAAGCCAAGCTGTACACAGTAGCTTGAGTAGTTGCAAATAGTTTTTTTTTCAGCATGTCTGTGGAAATGATCATGCCAATTATCTTTTTCTTTTAAGCTGAATTTAGTTGTTATTCAGCATGTTTTTGTAACATGTCTGGTGGTGTCACAGAGGATTTCCATCCAGAGACAGCATGTATCTTTTTCTAGGGCTTATGTCAAAACCCAAGTTATTGAGACAGAAATTCTTCCAGTACATGGTGCTAGATAGTTCCTACTCCATTTGATTAGCAACCAGGTAAGCTTCTGGGAATTTCTCTAGGAATTACATTTTTCTGCTTTCTTTGGAGTGCTGTATCCCTTGGAGCTAATGTCATCTGCAGGTGGGCAGACTGGAAATGCAGCAAGGAAGAACAACAGACACACACAGGGAAAGAAGAAGGGCAAGGGTGAATACAGAAAATACTGTTAAAGGGAGATTACTTGCTTCTAGTGAGCTGCATAGATTATACTGCCCTCACTAGGGAGGGCGACATAAATCCCATGATAGGAACTTGCCTCTCTGGAGAATTAATATCCCACTTCAAGTATCTGGGCCTGTGGGTGTGTTTGTGTTCCTAAATCTGAGTGGGTGCATAAGGAATCAGATCTTGATGTTCTTAAAATTTTTCATGCAGATGAAACTTAGTGGTGACAGCGGGAATTCAGGGTTACAAATCTGGCTCCAAAGATTGCCAAACAGGTATCTTTCCCAAGGCTGATTGAAATCAAAGGGAATCTTTTTGTATCAGATTTATAGTGTGAAAAGAGGAAGGTGACCTGCTGGTCATTCACTTCTTTCTACAGACAGTTTTATTTAACATAATTCTGAGATGAGATATTGCCAGAGTGAAAATTAGAAAACTCACTTTTTAAATGCATTCTATCCAAATTTATTTTGGGACTTAAGGGTCTGCCAGTCACACTCACTCACTCACTCACTCACTCACTCACTCACTCACTCACTCACTCACTCACTCACTCACTCACTCACTCACACTCTTGAAGTTCCAAATTAACAGCCAAACGGTATTTCAGGAGTCTGTATAAGGCTTTCCATCCCTTGTTTAGGACCAGGCATGGGAAAGTCTGGCTGGGTATGCATTCCACAAGCCAGTTTGTGCTAACACAGCACAGCTGGAACACCAAGGCCATGCCTGAAGTCCAGCTGCCCAGGGGCAGGCAGAGATCATCTTCACAGCCCTTCTGCAGCTGCCATGATTCCAGCCACTGTGTCTGTGTCATCCTGTATCCAATTATTGCACCAGAGGGCTGCAGCATTCCCTATGCAAGAAATCTCAGTGCTTGCCTGCAACTCATGAGGGAATGGCTTCCCACAGCTTCTCTCTGCCTTAGAGGATTTATATACTCTGAAGAGATCATTTTAGTTTTTTTAAGATTAGAAAAAAAGTATTTTTTGAAATGTAATAGCTTTTCAGGATTTAAATAAGGATGCTCTTAACAAAACAGAAATAAATTTTTGCCTTGTCTGCTTCCTGCCTCCTTGGTCAGGAAAGAAAAATATTCAGCTGCTATTCTAATTGCTCTGTAGGGGCAAATAATTTATATATGAGGGATTATTTAAAATAAAAGGGGTATTCTCCATTTTACTGTTTCCCATCTAGGCTCTAGATCACAGTTGTGATTGCCTTCCCTAGAGAAAGAATGAACATGTATTTACACTCTAATTGATTTTAATTAAAAAGAACTAAATATGTAAACTTAAAGAGTTATTGTTTCTAAATGAGAAATGATAATTGTTCTGTCTGCTGCATTATGATGAAGTATTTGGCTGGGAATTTGGTGTAATTGTCATCTGCTGGGAGATGGCCTGTGGTATCTGCAGTCCCAAATGCTTCCATGCAGGATCGTAGCTCATGTTCTTTTGAAGTCAACTGGAAGTCCTGCTTTTGACTCCAGAGCCATGGAATTATTCTCCTGCAGAAAAAAAAATTGCTTATTTATTCTATTTTCTAATCAGTAGAATAGTTTCAGAATATGTAATAAAATGAACAAATTAAGAAATCAAATATGTAATTTTTATTCCAAACATGTCATCTATGTTAAACTTTGAAATAATGGCTTCTTTCTTGCAAATTTTCCTCCTCAGTAATTCAAAATGCATCTTAAACTCCTAATTTACCATTAGTACTGTGTTTTTATTGTGTGACCTGGCATATTTTGAATCTCTTCTAAAGTTTAAGCTTTCTATTTTTCAATGTGGCACCAAGCTCCCAGAGCATCAGCACTCTCCAAGAGACACAGATGAGTTCAGGCAATGCAGAATTATATATTCTTATCACTACACCTGAGGTCATATCTGCTGGTGCTAGAGGTTGTTAGGGCATTATCAGCACTGATTTTTCTTGAGCTGTTAAGTATAATTTGGATTCAGGGAAGAAACATAAACTGATCTCTTTCACTCACCCACTAAGTTTAATAGGATTTGTCTTCTCTGTACTATGGGTTGGTCCACTGATAAACACGTGTTACTGGAACAAGTGTGTTATTTTAAAATTTACTTTTCTGTTAGACTGTGAACTCTATTGTGACTTACAGTTGTCATTTTAAGCTGGTTAAGACACCTGGAAAACTCACTTCACTGGCTTTAGATTAGATTTCTAGGCACAAGCTCATGTCATTTAAAGGCTGACTGTGCTGAAGCAGGCACTTGAAAAGGTGCTTGTTTTGTAGGCAAGATAAATTCTTAGCCTTCTGGTTAAAAACAATATTGGTTGCTCTTAAAACTATGTATGGTGCATGATGTCACCTTTTATTGCTCTGAACACATACTCTACTTCTCTTTCCCTCACAGCCCTTTCTTGACATATAAAAAGAAATTATTTTAAATAAATTATTTTAAATACATAATTTATATTCTGCACGTATTCTTTATATTTTATGCATAATTTTATACATATTTGCCTATATACATAATCAGTGTACTTAGTGGCCTTGTAGGCATCTCAGTTATATATTTCCCATTATGTTTATGCTTGGGTAACATACAGAATTGAGTAAAAACATTGTCAATACATGAAGGATTGCTGTGACCTGCAGACTGCTGTTTTAACCTTTTCATTAAAGAGTATAACTATTGTAGTAACTGCACCATCTCATTCTATGATAACTATTACAAAGAGAATCACACAAGAATTTATTATTATATCTATTCGCAAGCACTGCAAACTGCTTAGATAAGTTTAGTTGAAGATAAGTTATTTGGAAATCAAATGAATAGTGGATCTTGGGTGTGAGAGGCAGTGTAGATTAAAAAAAGCAAAGGAATGGTCTGGGCAGTGTTTTTCTGATCACAAGCATGGATTTGCACAGATGTTCTTACCTGTAGGTGAACAAAAATCTTTGTAAATCACAGTGTCTCTAATTTTACTTTTTTTACTCTAAGTTTACTTTTCTTATTTCCCTAATAACAACCTTAAATATCCTCTACTTAGGTTGCTAGGTATTCCATCTTCTTGCATTTTTTTTTTTTGTGTATTATCCACTTAATAACTTTTCATCTCAATGTATAACTCAACTTTTGTATGCTCTATGTGTATTGAACAGTTCTTTATTTATGCATTTCATATTTTAATTTTTTTCTAAACCTATGGAATTTCCCCTAGGAAGACCGAATTTAAAAATCTCTGTATCTCAACCAGAAGATCAGTTCATAATAAAGAAATGTATAATTCATAATAAGTTCATAATAAAGAAATTGACAAGCAAAACTACATAGTCTATTTGCCTTTTTATTTCAAAATCCATTAATATTTGGGTGTAAGAATCATGATCGTGTCAATCATAATTGTAAGTTAGTTTTGCTATATTTTGTATATGGAGACATCAAATAAGGCTAATATGGTTCAGAAGTAATGTAGGGATGTTTCCTTTTTTGGATCTCCAAGTGAACACATGAATGTGTTATAAACTAAAGATCAATTCCTCCCCACAAAAGTCAGCAAAAACCTTTTTGAAAACTTTTGACTGTGAAATTTTACTAAGCCTCTGGAAAGATTCCTGTGAGAGTCAGGAACACAGAGGTATTTTTAGAGTAAAAAACTTAAACTTAAAAAAAAAAACACTTAAAGCTTCCTTTTTATAAAGCTGGTCAGTGTACATCTGCCTGGAAAGACAGGTTCAGATACTGGATGGCTATTAAAATCTGTGACTGTGCCCCTTAAATGTGGATAGCCTCTTGTTGTTCAATCTACTGCTGTACAAGGAAAATTAATAGTAATATTGTATTCTGTCAGTAATTGTTACATGATTTGAGTAGAATAAGGGAATAATAATAATAGTTTCTCTATAAAGTGACTTAATAATATGTGACAAAAATACTTTGTAGTACAGACGTGTCATGTCCTCTTCATGCAAAAGTCTTCCAGCCTTCCTAGTGACCAGTGCTCAATCCCATAATTGTGAGGTACAAAACAGGACAAACGAGAGAGTAGAATCTATCACCTGAAACATACCACAATGCACAAGGAAAGCTCCCAATCTGTAGGTTTTTTAAAAGAATAGTCTTTACAGATTATATTTACACAGTCTGTATGACCAGCAGAATCACCTCAGTTCTGTAAACTCCTAAGCATATCACTGCCAAACTTGAGATCCTGGCTCACAGGTGTTAATACATTTGTGGAGGAAGGATTTTATGCAATCACAGAATTAAAAACTATTCCTATACATGTTCAGATAGCCAAACAGGATAAAATCTCCTTTCCACCACTTTAAATCTGCCACTTCATAACATAAGCCCTTGTCTTCATAAATCAAAGCGTTTTAAATGGTTTTTTTCGCACATATATATAGTTCATGCCCTATTGTAGCTACTGCATTACACACATTGTTATCGTAGCTACTGTTTATTTATTAAGTAATATAAATGCAACAACTACAAAAAAATCCTGAGAAACACACTGAGAGAGAAATACATATTAACAATCAAGCAGGGCAAATAGAAATGCTTTCCCCAATCATCTCTGAAAGGTTTGTATAAAATTCCTTTTTTTTGCTTATGTTCCAATCTCTCCACACAGC
Source organism: Erithacus rubecula (assembly GCF_903797595.1). Taxonomy (NCBI): domain Eukaryota; kingdom Metazoa; phylum Chordata; class Aves; order Passeriformes; family Muscicapidae; genus Erithacus; species Erithacus rubecula. The sequence goes on along the minus strand of NC_136689.1, from coordinate 86,958,021 downwards.
CTTTTTATGAAAATTCATGCGAGTTAAATTTTGTTCTTTCAAGTGTTCATGGAAAGTGAATTTCAGGCTCGCAGCCAAGATGCATTTAATCATGAAACAAAATTAGTTTAATTGTGAAACTAAATTTGTTTGGGGAAGAATTAGAAATATGCAACTTAACATAATGAGGGAATAGAAACAATAGCCTGTTTTAGGTGGCCAAGGAAACAAAACTTCAAACTGATGATAATGGCATGTCATATATATGTCATGGATATAGGCATGGTAGGTAATTTGCAAGAAGGCTAAAATACACAAGCAGATTCCACTGCTGGGTAATTCCAAAGATTTCAGAATGGAATCCAACTACCTGAGCTTTTGCAGGTGTTCTTTTGTAAATTTGGGGACAATGGATACATTCACAGAGCTTGTGTATTTTTTTCTACTAGTCTTCAAGCTTGTCACAGTTGTGGATAAGTTTCTCCTCTTTGACCCAACTGGTTTGTCAATTAGGTTGTTGTTACATGATATTTCATGTCAATTTGGGAGACTCTGTTGTTTGCAAGAGCACAGTGCCTAGTAATACTGATAGTATTTACTTATAGTTTGAGATGCAAATTTCTGGATGTATTTTCAAATGCTAGACAAGTCAAACTGATTAAGTCTTCATAAAAACATCACATCCAAAATTAATATCTTGCAAAATTAAAGTTGAGAACTTATTTCCACTCCTACTTCTGTCTGTGAGAGCTCTAATAAACAATTCTTAGTTATGTAGAACTTGCTAGGAATGATTGGCAATTTTGTCATGAAACAAGTATTAAGATTAAATTTCTGAATTCTGGACAAGCATCAGAACCTCAATTTTTTATAAATAATTATGATTATTGAATATAAAAATAATACTAGTGACTTGAGAGAAATACATGTTCTATTTTGGATACAGATCTAATAAATATTGCTTAGGTTTTTTTTCCGTACTTTTTTTTTGCTTACTTCTTGTCAAGAAATTACTATTACATACAGACCTGGTATTCCAAATTGTAATCCATAAATGAAAAAACCTGACAACCTAGATACAAGTGGATGGAAATGTAGGGTGATGGAATAAAATCAAATCTTGTTACTGCTTTAATTTATGACAGCACAAGCAACGGGTCCATCATTACAGAAGTGAACTACCTTAAGACAATTTCTTATTTATTTCAGCCATCTGAGATAAGTGATGAAAATACCTCTGGATATATTGGTTGTCTCCATTGTCCATAGGAGCCCAGATTGCTATAGAGCAGCTGATCTATTTCACCTGTTTTACAATGATAAAAAACCTAAACATTGGTGCTAGTGTTGCTAAGTGCTAGTGCAGATACATAAATAAAAGGTTCCAGGGGACTGAAGCCTCTAGAGACCAAATAAACAAAATATGCAGATGAGATAAAACACACAAGAGTGACTGTGATAAGCCAGGGTTGGCAGGCATTATTTGAGATTTCCTTCTAATTGGAGTCCAGAGCTGGATAAAAAAGGTAGGAATAAGAGCCTTCATTGAAGTGAAGAAGTATGGAAGGGAAGATGGAGAATTCACCAGTGAGCAGCATCAGATTTATTAGGCCCCAGGGCTACAAAGTTAGATTTGAAACTAGTTCTAGAGGAGGAATGGGAAAGAATTTAATAATCTGCCTGTGTCCTTTGTTACCCGAGTGAGAAAGTTATGCAGGCGAAAGACACAAATTGTTTCAGGAAGAGGATGATTGGTCTGTGAAAGCTTCTGTTGCTGGCAGAGTAAAATTAGAGGCCAACTTTATAGAACTTATAAAAAATAGGAAGGATGGAACTCATTTGACAAACCTTAAGCTCATGTAAGGCTTTATATGTTAAGCAGGTGAAGGAGAATCTGAGGAGGGATGAAAAAGGTGACATTTATGTAGTTATTAACGAGCAAGAAAATCTGAATAGCAGCATACTGAATATATTACAGCTGAGGAACATGTTTGCAGTCATTAAGATCAGAAAAGAGAAGACTGAAAAAGCCAAGATGTGAAATGGTGAAAGATTTGCTGTGAATAGCGGTAGAAAGATCAACAGTTTAAAACTGTGCAGGAAGTGAAATTTGGACCCAGTTTGAATATTCTGTTGTAAAGAAAGTGTTGAGCAAAAAAGTAATTCCCAAGGCAAAGGCTTGTCTGACCTTGGGCAATGAACTTAATCTGTTTTGGAGAAGATATTCAGAAAAAGGAAAAGAAGGAAAAGAAAAGCAAGGAGAGAGAATAAAAGATATATTTTTATAGAAAAGACAGTCAGGTAAGCTAGGAAAAGTGATGGCAATGTATGAATGCAAACCAACAAATATGATGCTATCAGCTATGGCTAGTGTGGAGAGCAGCAGGTGGGAATCTTTATTTGCAAACAGTCCCTTGATGGAGCGAAGGAGCTCAAGTTATCTTTCTGAATGATTTCCCTCCTCTTCTTCCCCTACCTACTTGGAGTGCAAATACTGGATGAGAAGGAAAATTTGTCAGTCTAATGAAAGGTTTTTAGCTATCATAGTGCTTCAGCTGTAGCATTTAAAAAAAAAAAAAAAAAAAAAAAAAAAAAAGGCTGATTTTAGGAGGGGTGGCACCGGATTTTTTTTGTGAAGGTCAAGAAGTTAAAATTTTGACAGGGACGGTGATGAAATAATTTAACGCCTCAGCTGTGTGGGTGCAGATGGTCATCCACATGGGGGATATTTTTCCAGCAGGTTATTGAGTCAATGATGCTGGCTGCCTGCAGTTTGGCAGTTATCCATTAATATGTAAAACAAAATTTTGGACTATACAAAAATTGGGTGTTGAATTCCATTTAATGGTGTGCCAGGTTTCCTTCAGTGCCTCGTGGTCTTGTATGATAGGAGGATTAAGAAATAGAATTTTATCATCGGTGAACTGACTGACAATAGATTGGCAACTAAATTTTTGGGGAGACTGTTGTTTTCACTGAGATGGGATGGGAATTACTGGGGGTTTTGGGTTGGATTTTTTTTATTTTTGCTAGCAAATCACACAAAGATAAATTGACAATGACGTACATAATTGCTCACAGTATTAATTTTGCTTGTTACTGTTAATTTCTTGTAGAAATTTGTGTAACTGAAGTCAAATCTATTCCTGTTCGTGAGGTGCAGTTTTGTACACTGTTTTCATGTTTAAAACAGTACCAGTATATAAGATCTTCAACCTCTGACTAACAGTTCAGTCAGTTGCTGGAGAATGCAGCAGGGAAACATATGTAATGTAGCAGTAATAAGACTAGGCAGAAGAAGAGAAAATAGTTGAGGTAATATGGAAAGCTGTTATAGCAATAAGAGTTTGGTGGTTAAACACAGAAATACATCTGGCTAAGCAATGTAGGATTTTGGTGGGCCAAATCATAACTAGTCAAGGTTAAGTTTTTTATGTTATTTGAAAAGACTTGAGTCCAAATACCAGTTTTTTGAGAAGGATTGCCTCCTCAGTGACTGCTGTTCCCTGGATGAACCTCCAAGCTGCTGCCAAACTGTAGTTCAGATAACATACACAATTAATGTCAAGGGCAGAACTCATCTCTTATCTCTCCATATCCTAAACACTTTTGTTTGTCATCCCCTGCAGTCACATCTAGATGAACTTTTCTGTATGTTTTTAAGCACTGCCTTCTGGCAAAAGCTCTCCTTTTCCTCAACTATCATTTTTATATGCAGGACTTATAAACACTGAATTCTTGATTTCTGAACTGAGAACCAAGGGCCTTGAATTTGTACAGTGAAACATGCAGGTTTTGCTTCTGCAGTTATTTTATTGATGATATCCCTTTGGCAGCTGACCTCAAAGCTGAAATTGCCCTCTACCCCAGTTAGGAATCAAGAAAAATTAAAATGAGCATCCATCCTTGTAGCTATGAGGACTTTGAGATGTTTGGAAGAAAAGAGGGAAGAATCAGTGGCAGAAAAGAGAAACAGCACATAAAGAGTATGATTTTTTAATATTATGAGTTAACAGATTATGACAGAAATTAGTTGAATTTTACATTTTGGAGCAGCATGCATTTCAATTTTTATGCACAAAATTTCTAAAGATGGTTAGAGCCTAGATGTGAATTATTCTGGAAAACTTCAATTGAATTTGTTTGATGATTCATCACAGAATAATTCTTAACTGTTAAAAATTAAAAAAAAATTGATTGTAATACAACTAAAAAGAAACCCACTGAATATTACAACATCTAAACCCATAGAAATCTCCAAGTTTTCTGAGATCAGCCTCTCAATAAAGAACAGCTTGCAAAACCAGAACCTGGAAAAAATGAACACTAGCTTGATAAGAATGGGTAATAGCTTCATAAAATCTCACATGCTGAGAAAAGGATACTTATAACTCTAGTATTTTCTCTTTAAATTCATAAGACACAGGAAAAAAATTAATTGAAAGCAGAAATTAAAGTGATCAAGGGAAAAAAAAATAGGAAAACAAATGGTAAAAACTGAAGCTGTAAAATGAATCTGACAGAACTGGAACTGGATAGGACAAGGACAGTTGGGAACGTGCTCCAGAGAGGAACTTAAGAAAAGAACAGAGAATGCATTGGAAGTGAAGGATGGCAGGGCTTTATGTACTTTTTTTAGTAAGTGCTGCTGTGGTGAAGACAAAAAAATGTGACACAGGAAAATATATTTTCATCACTAGTTTCCAACTGCTGGCAAAAACAACTGTTATATAGCCCAGTGAATACTGAAATCAGCTAAGCCTGAAACCCAGCAGCAAGTCTACAAAGTTCTGTAAACTCTCCATAGTTATTACAGTAGATTTGGGACCTGGATGTTTTGGTCTACAAAAGGAAAATCACAGCGTATTGTTTACAGCACACCTATAGTATGAATTTACTTTCAGATATAGGTTTCAATCTACTTATTCTACCATACATCCTGTAGTTTCATTGAGGCAATAGCTAGAACTAAACTTTGCTCTTAAACTTCTTAAACTTTGTTGTGGTGTTTGCACCTCTTCAAATGGAATTGTTGTTGTGGAAACTACTTGACTATGTATGGCCTGATTTCTATCCTTTTTAGAGGTACATGGATTTTATTAGACAAAAGAAATTACAGGGAAGTGAAAAACAACATCTTATTAAAATATTACTACAGTGCTTATAGATGCTTGCTTTTGTACCCCATTGAGCAACCAAGCCCACTGTTGTCTCTCCTAGAGTTTGGAATTCTGTATTCAATACCACCACCATTTTCCCCCAACTGCCTGTAGTTTCTGGTGCTCTTCTACCTTCAGGTCACTGTGCAGCATGCTTGCAAACCTCCCATTTCTGTGTCATTGGTAAATTTGATCACACTTGAAAGTATAGCAAACAAACACCTGACAAAAGGAGAGTCTCATTAACAGCCTTCATTTCCTATGCAGCAATGCAAGCAAGCACAGGCATACATGAGAGTTCTGGCAGGAATACAAAGGAACTGTGCTTGGAGACTGACAATTAAAACTTTCTTAGGAAGCAGGACTGCCTCCTTGTTTCTTCTGTGCACTGGGAGAGTGAAAACAACTCCCTGAACCACCTGTGGTTACTCCTTACAGATTGTCTAGGGAGCACAGTTTGAAAACATCTGCCAAGTGTCACTGCCTGAGCAGGAGTCTCACATGCTTTGCAGGCTTCTTGTTCATTGCAGCATTCAGCCAAACTTTGCTGAAATTATTTACCTTGGCCCTTTGGAATGAACTTAAAGTAAGACACAGGATGAAGATGCTACTTTTAAAAGAGCTTTCACTGGCATCCTTACATGACACTGATTATTAAGGCTCACTGGACTTTACACCTTCATGTTGGACCACACAAGGAAGTTTTTAATCTTGTCTTCAAGGGAGAGAGAGAAACATTGGTTTCCCTAATCCTAATGGTGGATTCATACTTTTGGAGGCCAAAAAAAGACCAGTTGGTGTCATGACAGAGGTGCTGCCATGCTAGTAGCTGTCCCCAGCTGGTACAGTGGCCCCAGTGGGAGCTGGAGTTTATGCCTGGGCTGCTACCTCTGCCTGTGCAGGCCATAGGATAGATGAGAGTTCTTCAGCCCCAGCACAGCAGATGTTCTTATGACTGCAGCCAACAGGCTAGTCCAGCTGCAGGTCACCAACCCATCCCTCACCCACATCTATCAAGAGATGCACTACTGTCTTCATGGTTTGCCATGTGTTCAAGGATTTGTGCCACAGGGAGAGTATTTAACCCTTTTTTTCCGCTTTCTTTTTCCCCTCCAAACCCCCAGGTGTTCTGCTGCTGTAATGCTGGCAGATTGCATATTGCTAATTCATTACCATGACTTCTGCAAAGAGTGGTAGAACCACTGATGCAGTGTCAGGACTGTGGCAAGGCAGGAATAAATTGCATTAAAGTCACATCAGATAGCTCTGAAGATTCAAGGTTAAAATTGCTAATACTAATTCATGAGAATAAGGGTGATTACAGCAAAACAGAGAAATTGTAATTGATTGTTCTTTCCACTTAAGGTCTTTACTTTTTTTTCCTTATTGTGATGATTGTCAAGAACTCAAAAGTTAGAAAATCCAATGTTATGGTTATCTAACATTCATCTTCTGGATAGGTGCATTGTGATACTGTCAAGTAATCATATCTTTTCACTTATTATAAAAAATAAAAGGCTGATGTCTCTCACTGCACAGAATGGATGATGCTCTTTGAACCAATTAGAATTATGAGGTGAATGAGGTTGTTTGGACAACTGGTACTTTATTTCTCCTGGAAAATGCAATGTGAGCATAGAAACAATGTAGGATCTGCAGGAGAAGGAGGACAGATGAATTTGGGGAGAATTGGACAGGTTACATAGGTGGGTCAGGATCAACAGCATGAGCTTCAACAAGACCAAGTGCTGAGTCTTGCACTTTGGACACAATAAACCCATGCAGTGCTATAGGCTGTGGGCAGAGTGGTTGGAAAGGTGCCCAGCAGAAAACAGCCTGGGAATGCTGGTCAATAGCTGGGAGAATATAAGCCAGCATGTGACCAACAAGGCCAGTGGCATCCTGGCCTGAATCACCAGCAGTGTGGCCAGCAGGAGCAGGGGAGTGATTGTCCCACAGTACTAGACACTGGTGAAGCCACACCTTGAGTCCTGTACCCAGTTCTGGATCCCTAAATTCAGGAAGGACATTGAGGTGCTGGAGTATGTCCAGAGAAGGGCAACCAAGCTGGTGAAGGGTCTGGAGGGCATGTCCTATGAGTCTTAAGCTGCCCAAGCAGAGGTTTTGGTTGGACATCAGGAATAATTTCTTCCCAGAAAGGGTAATTAGACACTGGAATGGGCTGCCCAAGAGGCGGTAGAGTCACCATCCCTGGAGGTGTCCAAAGAAAGACAGGGCATGGCACTCAGTGCATGGTCTAATTGACATGGTGGTGTTGGGTCATGGGTTGGGCTTGATCTCAGAGGTATTTTTCATCCTACCTATGATTTTGTGATTCTGGAGATCACCTCTATTATTCTCCCTTCTACCATTTGTCACAGCACTTTCACAGGATCCTAAAATCATTTGTGCTGGAAAAGTACATCAAGTCCAACTGTTAAACCATTACTGCCAAGTCCACCACTAAACCTTGTCCAAGTGCCACATGTGGCAAATGCCACATCTGCATGTTTTTTCAATACCTTTAACTCTCATTTCCCTGGGCAGCCTGTTCCAATATTGCACAATCCTTTAGGTGAAAAAATTTTTCTTAATGTCCAATCTAAACCCCTCCTGGCACAACCTGAGGCCATTTCCTCTAGTCCTATCACTTGTTACCTGGAAAAAGAAACTCCTCCTCCCCACCTTGCCACAAACTCCTTTCAGAGAGTTGTGTGTGACACAGCACAATAACTTGGTCTAATTATCTTGCAAGTTTGCTGCTGTTTTGTATTTCTTGCAATTAAGCTGTAGTCAGACTCAGAGGAAATAAGAGTCAACCAAGGCCTTTAGGACAGAGATCTAAGTCTGAACAATGATACTCAGTTGATGAGTCCAAAATTAGGAGGATTCAGAAATATTTTAGGATTAAGAAAGGTGGTGTTATATTTTAACTTCCATTATGATACTCAGTTGATGAGTCCAAAATTAGGAGGATTCAGAAATATTTTAGGATTAAGAAAGGTGGTGTTATATTTTAACTTCCATTTTTTCTCTCGAAGTTGTGTTATTTTTGCTACTTACTACTACTTTAAAAAAAAAAAAAAGAAGAGAAAAAAATGTGCTTGTGGGAATAATTGTTCTGAGTAAATATAATTATGTTATAATTTTTAGATTAATTAACATTTAACATTTTCTTTGCATACTTAGTGGATGACAAATGAGGTAAAAGAATAGCATTACATATACAGTGTCTATAAGAAAAAAAATTATTTGCAGAAGTATTTATACATAGAAATGTCTGGGTGTTTTAGGTTTTTTTTGTAACCTGAATGTGGGGCACATTTGCCTTCATTTTCCTCTCATCTGAAACTTGTAACTGTAGGGATGAGGGATACACATATATCTGTATTTCACATTGGATTATGAGTGAGTTTTGCAGGAAATGTGGACAATTAGGAGAGGTGCACACTGTGAAATGATGTCAGTGTGTTTCCTTTAAAACTGTTTTCCTTTCAAATGAAACTAAACTGGAAGGAGTGCCCCCTCTGTTCATGTCACTGATAGCTGTTGGACCCTTGGGACCAAACTAAAGTTAAGACAAAATAACTCTCCCTAAAATGAATGTGGTATGAAGGTCAAGTTGTCAGAAGAAACTCTTTCTCTCTCCAGTTTGCTCTGCAGTGCTGCCCTGATTGTTGATGTAGACATGGCCACTGTCTGCTGGGATAGATACTGTCAGGGTTTTGGGACATCTTGTTTACAATTGTTATGCTGTGGTATTTTTGTATTTTATGTGCTGACAAAACTAGCCACTTTCTTTGACAGAGAGTGTTTTTCTCCAGTGAGTTTTTGATAAGATATCTCTACTGTGATTTAAAAATGGTCTTATAACCATGCCAGCATTTTAATGTGTCCTGGATTCAGCTATATTAGGGAGTAAAATGGTTGAATTTGGATGAAGATTACGACTGGAGAATAAGCACTCATGCCTTTTAGAACTAATACAAGAATATGGGGTTTTACACCCATCTCCTGGACTTGTTGCAGTAAGTTATAAGAGCTTCTATTGCATTTCCAACTACAGTCAAAGAAAGGAAAGCATTGGTGAAGGTATCTTGCATAAGACTGCTTGATTCTTCACTGCCTCAATTGGACTAGAAGCATCCAGCTTCAGTAGAGAGGTTTCAGAAGTTGCTGGTCCTCTGCTTCTGTTTACTGCCACTCAGATGATTTCTTGTCACTTCCCGCTGTATCAGAGCACAGACTTAAAGTTTACTTGCTTGAAATTTCCCTAAAATAGGTTCAAACAGATGGATAAGCTTCTCTAGACAGGTTGGAAGCATATTAAGAAGTTGTTCCTTATTGTCTTCTCAGCTGAGAGTAGATGGGTTTAACATATGTCAAAAAGTGGATAGAAAATATTATGCTAGCAAGCATGACTGAATTTGGGATAGCAAGTGTAGTTATTTAAGCAGGTAGGTCTTCCTTACACTGGCCAAGTTTTTGACTGACTGTCCATCACTTTTGGATGACACTTCACGTTGTCAGTGTCTGCTCAGTGGAGAGAAGTCTGCCATGCTATCAATCTGGGGAGAGAATTTTTGGGTGACCTCCACAGCAGAAGCCTTGCTTTTTGTTTTTTGTTTTTTTTTTTATTTTTTTTTTTTTTGTTTTGTTTTGTTTTGTTTTTTTTTTTGAGAGGGAAACACTAAGATATTTTCTAAGGATAAACCTGAAATATAGTAAAATGAACATATATGGAAAGAATGCCAGAGACTCATGACCTCTCCATGATTACTTTGTTATCTAATTCTAACTGCTGATATTTTAAACTAGGTAGGGAGTCCTCTTGTATGGATAATAGGAAGTCATAAGCATTGCAGGCAGGAACCAGTATTGCTGTGCTTATCTCCCTCCTGTTGACTAAAGAGGGATTACAGGCACCTAATTTGAACTATTTGCCAAAATTTGGGTTGGCAAAAATAGATGGTGTGACTCCATGTTGACATCTGTAATTGATGCTTGTTACCTGAATTTGGTTAAATGACTGACTTCACAGGTTTTCTTTCTTTTCTCCAAGTTTGTATCTTCCCTTAGCTATGAGGTTTTGCTTAAATAAAACATTAGGTAAGCCTTTATTTTTCCTGTAACTTTCTGGAGGATGTCTGTTTTCTGTGATCATCTGCTATGAATATTATGCCACCAAGCCATTTGGAACTTCATTACCCTTCCTCCATTACCATATGGATGACTTGGCTCATGACCATTAGAGACTTGACTTGTCTGACTGCAGCTTTTAAATAATGTTTTATACTAATTTCTACTTTGGAGGTGAACAGGAGGGTTTTTTTTGGACCATTTTTGAAATATCTGGGTAGAGAGAGGGTCAGCTTTTTGACAGGTGCTGGTGGGGGAGGGGGGCAGGGGGGAAGAGGTGTAGTGTTGTAAAATGGATGTTAACATAGACTTGTGCTCTGACTAAAGTGTCTGCACCCAGGCCCTACATGGCAGAGCAAAAGCAGGTTGAACACAATGCTGGTGTAACCCACCTATAAAGTTTGTCTCTTTTGTACTAACTGAAATCACAGGTCTCTCCATCTTGGAGTCTGGCCCACAAAGGCCAGAGGTACAGCTTGTCTGCATGCTTTGAGGAGTGCAGATTTGGAAAAGCACCCCTTGCCCAGTGTAATTTTTCCACTTCCCAAATGTGTTTTCCTGTCCTATTATTGTGTACAGTCCAGGTTATAATATGGCTCACAGTACTGTATTATTTG